>NC_136664.1:14961070-14966070 GCF_903797595.1 Erithacus rubecula | reverse complement strand
GGAGAAAAGCAGATGGATGTGTTCTTGGATGTGAGGAAATGCCCCCTTTGCCTCTAAAAAGGCTGAGCAGTAAAATATGGAGTTCAGGCAGTTTGTCCATCCTTTTCCAGGGTCAGATCTGTGTGCAGGAGCTGCCTGTGGTTCAGCTCTGCAGAACTGGCTGAGGGAGAAAGTGCCTTTGGAGGATGCTTTTCAATTAACTTCAGCAGTTTGGATCTGGGATGAGCCATCATTGTGCTGCTTCACTTTCTCTAATGTAACTGATGATCTTCCTTTCCAAGTGGTACTTTCTGTTTCAGCCATGTCCTTTTATATTTAAACCTCAGTACATTATCCTGTGCCAAGAAGAGAAATCTCCATTCACTGAGACCAGCTCTTTCTTGTAGGATCACTTGTCTGCCTCCTCCAAAGGTGATCAGAAAGCTCTCATGAGTTAAAAAAAGAAAAAATAAAATCCTGTGTTTGGACTAGAATGCCTGCTTACAAGGTGTTGGTGGGAATTGTGGGGCAATTGTCTGTCTCTGTCAAGGGCCCTCCTTAATTATAAGATCCTAAAAATAAGATTCTGTATGTGTTTTATGACTGCAGTCTAAAAGAGGTAATATGATAAAAACTAAGGAATCTTGTTTTTGTATGTTTAGGATTCTAGCTGAGTTGTGGAATTAATGTCCTAGAAATTTTTTTCTATAAGAGCAATTTGCATCCTTGGTGGGTCTGAGAAACAGGAATAGGTGAGGATGGTCCAGGTCACTCTGTAGCAGTACTTGCCTAGTGCCTGTTTTGTCTCCTGTCTTTGCTGAGGATTTCTGGACAGTACAAACTCAAACTGGAGAAGTTACTGGTCTGTGTATCTTTCCTCTTTTCAATACATGTTATTAAGAAACTAAACTTTGTAATAAAGAAGTCTACTCAAAATAATTGTGCTGTGTTGCAGGAATACTTCTGTGATGCATTAGAAGGATAACATGCACTATTGCAACAGTAAAAGGCTGCCTTGCCAAATGTCCTTGAATTTTATTAAGTTCTGCCATCTCCTTTCTTTGTAGTATCCTTAAGTTCATAAGAAAAAGATACAGGTGTTTTCCATCTTTAAAAAATGCCTTTCCATTTCTATTGTTTGTTTTTGTTTCTAGTATTCCTTTGTTGCTGCTTCTTACTGTTGTGCTTCTCAGTGTAGCCTTGGCTGAGGAGAACCTTGTTGCTCTCAGCTGCTCTCTGTGTAGCATCAGTGGGATCTGACATCAGGGAACTGTTCCAAGCCACTTCCAAGTTTGATCTGAAATATTTCCCCCATTTTTCCTGTTGCAAAATATTTCTAGGCCGCTGGAGAGGCTTCATTTTGTCCAGGTTGCTTTTGGGTGAGCAGACAAAGTGCTTTGCAAGGACAGCAGGCACTGTGTGTTTCTGTGAGAGAACACAATGCTTTTTCTTTGTTTTAAATGCTTTTTGAATATTTTAGGGCTTGTCTACAGAGAGAGATTATATCACGTTATGGTAGGGTAGCAATTTAAAGTAGCAATTTTGAAATGAATTAAATTAATTCAGAATAAAACATTCCTGTTCTGGCACAAATTAATCATGAATAATTAATTGCAAATAATTAATGAGAAGTAACTATTTGGTATTTACAAGCCCTTAACAGTTTTAGTTCTTTCTCAGTATCTCAGTATCTCTCTGTCAAGGATCTGTTTACTGGCAGCAGCACATCAAGCCTGTATGAGAGGAAGCAGAACAAATAAAAAAAGGAAGATATATAGATTTTTGTGCTGTAGAATCTTTGGGGACTGTTCTACCCAAGGAGGTTGAAAGTACGTGTGGTTTTGCTTGCTGTTGGTTTTGCAGTTTGCCCATAGTGAAGGCCCGTAGTTAATTGTGGACTAGCTGCCCAGTGTTTTTCTGTAGGAGCAGGATGACTGATTTGTGGCTGATTTGTGGCTGTTTGAGGGTGTGTTGTGCTGTTTGTGCTGTTTGAGGGTGTGTTGTGCTGTTTGGGCTGTCCCCTGTGAGGGCTGGTGGGCCAGGCAGCCACCATGGCCTCTGTGCAGCTCCAGTGGCAGTGCTTTGATAGCATTGCTGGGAACAGGATGATTGTAGGAACAGGATGACTGTGGGAGCAGGATGACTGATTTGAGACTAATCTGTGGCTGTTTGAGGGTGTGTTGTGCTGTTTGGGCTGTCCCCTGTGAGGGCTGGTGGGCTGGGCAGCCACCATGGCCTCTGTGCAGCTCCAGTGGCAGTGCTTTGATAGCATTGCTGGGAACCTGCAGAACACACCATGAGCATTAGCTGGTGGAAGGCAGAGTGTGGGAAGGGCAGTTTCAGCCCAGAGGCTGTGAGGAGGCTCAGGCCAGTCTCTCAGAGCTCCTTAGTGCCTGGGCAGGCAGATGTGCATGGGCAGGGAGGGAATGGACAGGAGCCTGGACACGCTCTGCTCCCTGCACGTGGGGACAGGGACACAGCGTGCTCTGCTAGAGATGGGAAGGCACAGGAATGGGGTGTACATGCCACTCAGAAAAGTACCCCAAGATAACCAATATCCCAGCAGTTGGCTTGCTGTCATCTTTCCCAGAACCCCTCCCCACGCACAAGCCCCCTGGCAGCAGAGAGAGGGCTCATACATTTCCTCTATTGTTGCTTTATTAAAGATACAATAAACTCTCTCCGATTGTATCTGTTTGTTGTAATGTCTACCAGCACTGCATTCAGACAGGCGCTCGTGTGCAGAGGTGGAAATGAAGTATAAACCTGATTCCATTGTTGGGATGTGCTGCCAACACAGCACTTAACCACCACCCACCACTGACAAACAGTCTGATGGTCACATCTGCACGTCAGTCCCATAAAAGGAAACCCTGAGACTGTCAGAGTGTGAGGCAGAGCATTAGTGATTTCAATTCTGTTTTATTTTCAACTTGAAATGGAGGAAAACAGACAAAAAACAAATAAGAAAGCTAAACAGTTGCGTGAGAGCTAGCAATTTGCTGGGCTCCAAGTGACAGACACTGCATTATCATAATTGTCTCTTCTACATGATAGGACAGAAAAATAATAATGTCATTTTATTTATAGCTGGGGTGCCCCCTTTATGAGAGTCATACAAGTTTCTGCCAAGTGGAGTAGGTCAAATGACATCTTTTGATCAGGCCTGTCCAAAGAGATCAAAGATGAATGGCAGGTAATGGATATCCAATGACAAACCAAATCTAAAACAGAAATAAGGCTGCCAGAGTCTGCCAGTTACCCATTAAAGGCTCACCTAACTAAGGCAGGCTGTTTGACATGTTAGCCGACCACCTAAATCAGCCAAGCGTAGGTGCTAAAATTGTGTATTATCATTGGAAATGGCTATTATTTCCTCCGTAACATTTCTGTTAAGGCTTTGTTTGCGTAGGGCTGACCTGCAGCCAGAAGTGGAGTCCTGAGTGAAGCAAAGCCTTCAGGCTCTCAGCAGGTCAGAGCTGTTCATAGTCATTATCTAGTTTTAATTGTTTCTTTCGAATAGAGAATTGGCATCTTCCTTTGATTGTGCAAAAAGCTGCTTTTATATTCTCTGTGGATGAAGTTCTGCATCTTTTTGCCATCAGAACATGTGAGATGAAAATCCATAAGCAGCGTTGTTGTGTTCCTGTAGTGTGAAGAATAGTTTGGGCAACATCCATGGGGGAATTCTCAAGGAATCTTCTAGAGTTGAGGATATTTTTGAGACTGGTTTCTTGGTGTGAAGCATCTTTCAAAATTTTACCTAAATACCATGAATAGTAGATTTAAAAAATGTCAAGCACTTTCTGTAACAATGCACAAAGCAGTTTATTGAGGTTGAAAAAGGAACCTCCATATTTATTAATAATCTTGTTTAGTACTTCATTCATGCAGGTAGTCGGAGATATATAAAAATGTGATTGCTGTCCAGAGAATGTTAATAAACTAGAAGCCTTTTTGCTCTCTAAATCAAAGAGAGACATTAGGTATTCCAAAAGTTTCATAACTTATTTTAAACTTTTATGTTCAACATATGTTGAGGGTGGAGAGTATTTTTGTAAAGTGTTCTGTCTGGAAAGTTTAAATGGGTGTTTGCTGATTATTCCAGTTAAGTAATTAATTAAATGTTTCCCTTTTAATAATCATAATCTAGTCTCACTTTCCTCTGCTCCTATTTTTATTCTCTTCATAATCTAAAGAAAATATTTAGAAGCATAATTAGTTATAATTAGAAGCAAACAAACATAATTGCACAAGGTAATTGATTATAAAAGATTAGTAGGTACTAGTTGCAGGAGAAATGCCTATTTGATGTTTAATGATAATGATTGTTTTGGAAATATAAGGATAAAAATAAGGCCAGGTGGCAAGTGCCTACGTCTGTCTTTTAAGTTCCGCAAGCCTCACGCTCCCCGATCACTCTGCATTAAATGTGCCATTAAACGGCGTGAGCGCTGCGTCAGAGCCATCGCTGCAGCACGGCTCGAGAGGACGGACACTTGACTGTGAGGCCTCTTGGCAGGGACTTGGGGAGTGAAGTCCCATCCAATTTGTCAGGCAGCAGTGGTCTCCTCTCTGCGGAGGCTGGCGGTGCCAGGGACCCGTCACCTGCCGGGCGAGCGCCGCAGGAGCGACAGGGCGCTTATGCAGCCCCATCCCGGCAGGAGCACGGGGAAGGGCTCGGGGAGCACAGCCCTGTGTGCCTGCGCCGCCAAACCTCACCCCAAACCCTGCACCCCAAACCCCAGCAGCCCCTGGCCTCTGCCCCGGGAGCCTCGGCACGGCAGCACCGAGCTCCAGCAGCGCCTCTTCCCGGCAGAGCTGGGCGATGGGCAAATGCTGGGAATGGGTGGGCTTTACCTGGGGTCTGGGTGGGATTCTGCTGGGGTATGGGTGGGCTTCTCCTGGGGTCTGGATAGGTTTCTCCTGGATCTCCTTGCCTTGGTATACAGATCAGGTAGCACTGGGCTTTGGACAGGCTTCTCCTGGGATCTGGATAGGCTTCTCTTGGGCTTTGGATA
>NC_136664.1:14571070-14956070 GCF_903797595.1 Erithacus rubecula | reverse complement strand
TTCATCTTTATTGAAGCATCTCTTGTTTCTACAGCAGTTCTTTAATCTATCTCAATAGATTTCTAGTGTACAGCTCATATAGATTTGGTCAGTGACAAGGGTTAGAGTAGTCTTGTAGAACATTTACTTGTAGCTGTGAAAAGCCCACATTCATCAGAGGATTAGGTCGATCAGATTGTACCAGGATCAATGGAAGGACTGTGTGATCCCTCTTAGGCTGTAATGTGTTCACCTTCTTTGGAGAGAATTCACATACACACACATTTCTCTGTCTTAAAGCCATTTATCTCAGAATGTCAAATTGCAATAATTAACCATTATTGATCTTAAATTCAATTAACTTCATTAACACAGGTCATGATGAGGGTGCTGGTAAGGGAAAGGCTCTTGACAAGTGTCTTTTCTTATATGACATTGAATGTTCACAATCATGGCTATAAACTATTCATACTGTGCCACAGGAACATCTTTTAAAAATGACAGGAGTTTGGTTGGTGGCTCAGAAGCGACATTTTAATCCCCTCCCCCTCATCTCCTAGTTCTCAGGGTTTTCCAGCAAATTTTCTATTCAGGAATCAGTGAACCATTTGTTTCTAGCACATTATCTTAGCGTGGCATTATAGCAAACCCCACCTATTCAAATACCCTTCTGTTCAATAGGTACTGGTAGATAGAGACTCATTTACAGCAGTGTATATCAGTATAGCTGGCAAATGAGTGAAATGAATATTCAGTGCTTCTTTTTGCTCCACATACAAAACAAGCTGGGGCCATCTTGTAGAGGTAATCCTGAGAATCTCTGCTTGTTTCAAGTCCTGAGATTCATATTGCAGTCAATAGTTGTTTTTCTTAAATGAGGGCTGAATAGCAACTGTGAAAGGACACAAAGCTTTGTTGGCCCACACTGAGCTCCTTAACAGAGGAACTTCATTATAAGCACACGTTCACAATAGCTGAAATTGTGATTGAAATCATTTGGATTTCTACTATACCATTCATACAGATGTATTGAGTTTATTGTAAGGAGGCACTGCAGCCAAAATAGCTATTGAAACTACTGTAGAAAGGGCTTCAATGGGAGATGCAAGTTTGCAGCAAAATGAAGGATCAGGCTGAAGGCCTTTGGTACATTTTGAATGTCTTAAGTAATCATGATTATTTAAAATAAATCACCAAGTAGAATGATTCACTGTAATGTACTGAAGCATTTTAGGTGAAAACTTGATTTTTACAAATTCCGCAGTGAAGGTGGAAGCTCCAGACATGTGTGTTAATATTAGTACAGCTAAACACAAATGCAGCACCGAATTCTAGTTACTGTAAAACTTGTAAGATGTGGACAAATTAGGAGCAACCAAATATGTGGGAAGATTACAGACAGTAGGGCTAAACCATAATCACAAGACTGAGAAATGTGCATGAAGAGAAATGACAACATCAGTTTTGTTCAGAAACAGATTTCTGGAACAATTAAATGGTCATTTTGTCACTACATTTGCTATTTCCACTCCACTATACAAAGCATTTACTGAGAAGAGGCAGGGCAGAAGCAGAATGGTTTGATTACTGCATTTGAAGAAACTGAAGTTCCCTTACAACATCTGTTTGCTCAGTGAAGGATTATAATAATTACGAGCTATTAGAGCCATATTGAGAACTTCTATGCTCATGGCTGCTTATCCCAGAGTTGGCTGTGAATCTTGCATTAGTTTGTGGAATGCCCTGTGTGCTTTTCAGTGATTAAAAGATGCCACCCAAATGTCTGCTATCAAGCAGAGATTGTGTCATTCTGTATTTTGGTACCAATTCATACAGAGAATTTGGCTTTCTGTTGCCAGGATGTTGACAGTGACTTTTAACTAAAAAAGAAAGCAACCCCCAAAACAAACATTTTTTTTTTCTTTTGAATGTTCTGGTAAATATTTTTGTCCATTTGAGGAAATAGTAATTCTGTGCTTAGAAAAATTCGACAGAGTCCAAAGAACAATTAGGATCAAATGTAACATGAAGCTTTTTTCTCTGCTGCTGAGCCCCTATTTCAGTGACTCCCACTGTCATGTGTGCTTGCATGGAGTGGGGCTCTCCAGCAAGTCTGTAGTACTTCACACAAAGCAACTGCCTTGGAAACCAAGGAAAAGGCACTTTTGTCTAACTTAAGAGTGGATCACATTTATTCAGGTTGAGTAATTTATTCAGCAGATGTAGGTGGGGATATTTCCTGTTAGTAATGCGCTTGGACATTGAATTTGTGGCGTTTCTGTGAAATTTTTGAAACTCTAGGGCTGCTTGTGAGCTGATACTTCAGCAGTCTGTGCCTGGTTCCCCATCCCTGGTGGTGTTTCCCCTTCCTGGCTGGGTAGCTGGCCTTTAACTGCCCCATGGACAGAGAGGAGCTTCCTGCTCCTTGGAATGGTGTTCATCTGAAACTTTGGTGCACTTGGAGAAAGAGCAGCCTTTCCTGAGGAAGGTGGAGGGGTGGGGAGGGGAGGAAGAGGAGGGCACTACAGGAATGTTTGAAATGGGATCACAAGACCCTGGACTGAATCAAACCAAGGAGCAGTTGAGAATTCCCACTGGGTGCTCCCAGACTCTGTTGCTCATTTGCCTATTGGGTCTGTCCTAGTGGTGCTTGTGAAAGGCTGGTTATGTGGTGACAGAGAGGCCAAGAAGGTTTTTTTCCTCCTTTTTCAGCAGGATCAGGTAGAAATTCCAGGCATATTCCCATAGGAACTGTCCAAATCTCTACTCCATCAAAGGGGAAAGGAGATGGATTCCACAAAATACCATAGCCAGGAAGGTCCTTCTCTCATTCTACCAGTCCATAACCTTTCTCAGCCTTTCCACTGGATTTCTGTCAACCCTGCCTTGCTTCTGGTAACCAGCTATGGGCACACACACTGGGACATGAGCTGTGGTGCTTTAGGCAGTCAGTTGTGTTGAGTGTGTGTGACTTCAAATGTAGGTCAAACCCCATAATATCTGTTCTTCCTGGCCAGAGAGGCTCTGAACTCCTGTTCTTGGGAAGTTTCTCATAAGCAGGTCATTCAGTCCCAACTGTACAAGAATGGTACCTGAAGAAAGTCTCTGGAAATCAATATGGTTTTGTTCATCATATGTTTGAGTAACTTGGGTCTCAATTAAGGCTTTTTAATGCTTGGATCCCTTCTTGTCAAAAAGCTCTAATAGAAGGTGGTGAACTCTTCAAGTGAGCCAGATTTCAGACTCATCTTTATGCAACCCTACCCGTAGAAGAGCACACTGCATGTGATGGGATCAGGAGCTCCTCTCACATCAGAAAACAGCAGTGTTATGTTTCAAGGGTGGGTAATTTGAGCAGGTTTTAGAAAATCCCTGCTCAGCAGGTTGAATTCAGGGAGTTTGGGCCCCAGGGAGGAATCAAGGCAGGGTGCAGGTTTGGAGGAGGGAGGCACAATGTTCCATGTCCAGCACACGTCTGGCAGAGTGGGTGTCAAAGAGTCCTGCTGTGTGCTGGGGGCAGAGAGCTCTTCAGAGCACAGTTGTGACAACACTTCAGAAACCTGCCCTATTTTCCCCACTCTGAAAAGAAGTTTGCAAGTTCAGCATGCACTGGATCCCAGCAGCTTGGCTCAGAGGAGATCTGTAAGCACAGGCTGTGCTGAGCACATGCACCTGTGGGTATTTCACTGGGTGAAATAATTGTTTCAGCTGAAAACTGGCAATTATTTTGAATTATACACATATATTGTATTCACATAAACTCACTGTGAGAAAACATAGGAATAGAACAAATAGTTTGTCATTTTCCCATGTTTTGTGTATATAGCTGAATTATATATATAATATATGTAATATATGAATATTATATATGTAATATATGAATATTTATATATGTAATATATGAATATTTATATATATATATTAGCTTACAGGAGTGACAGGTTCCTTCACTTATTTTCTTGTCTAGCACCAGACAATTAACTTTTAACTTCTTTTCAGGTTTTCAGCTTTAACTGTGGATAAGGATGTTTCTTTAACAGGACTGATGTGAAAAATAAAGCACACATTGAAGCTATCGAACACCTTGGTTAAATGATTCTGTCCGATAGTACCAAGTTGTTTCTAAGCCATCATTTCATATTAGGGTGTGCTATTTTTTCAGGTGTATATTAGTGAAGGAGGTAATATATAAATGTGGGGTTTTTACTTGATCATTTGAGAAACATCTAAATAGTGTTGTGTTTCAGAAAAACAAATGCCTCCCTTATGAGAATTAGCAGTTTTTGAATGTTTTCTCTCTTTATTTGTGAGTGGCCTGTGTGACACATTTCTTGTGGCACCGTAAAGTCTAAAGTGAACAAGAGACCTGAGTCCTGTATACCTTCCTTTAAACTACACAAAGCCCAGCAGAGTTTGGAATGCAGTGACATGAGGAAAAGCTCCCTCATGTAAAATTGCTTTGTTCTGTGCTTAGGTGGCCCACACTGTAATGACATGTAAGCTAATTCCTTGTTATCATCTCTTCACTATGTGTCCTTGTCCATGTAATTCTCATCTCTTACCACTTACAGTTGATTTGGCCTCTCTGAAGTCTCTCCAAATGTAATACCAGTCCAGGATGCTGAATCAGAGCAGCTGGCTTGCTTTCTTTGGCCTGTTTCTGAGCTCTCTGTGGCAGACAGCTGCAGTATTTTCATGAAGGAGCAAACAAAGTAGACTTCAAAGTTTTTAGTGCCTAATGATAGCCACCCATTAGATTGGCATCCTGTGTCACATCCGTCCACACCGCTTCCTAGTGACTTAAACCTACACTCTCAACGGCATGAAAAGGCTGCAGATTTATCAACATACAAAAAAAATCCCGCTAAACAAGCATTAATCATGCACATCACATCAAATTAACATGTTCAACATTAATATTCTTGACCTTGCCAGTGGGCAGAACAATCCGTCTTGCAGTGGGCTCGCGCTCCGGTGCGAGGTACGGGGACTCGAGCCGACGTGCGAGAGAAGTGCTGACCCCTTCACTTGGAAATAACATTTCTCTCCCATAATAGACAGTCTTGCCTCTATGAAACAGAGCCTTTGACCTTTCTAACAGGAATAATGTCCCTGTCAAGGTGCTGGGTAATCAGTATTGCCATGCCCGTTTAGAGAGTGTTGTCATTTGCCACTCTTGTAAGCAGGGCAGTCACTCCTGCCTCCCATCCTGACTGCCTAATGAGGAGCCTGCCAGCATCTCTGCCAAGGAGGGAAGTCTCAAATACAATTTCACTTACATGGGAATTATCAGTTAGTCTCAGTGTAGAAATAGCTCATGTTGTGGGTGAAATGTTTCCCTTTCTTGCTGTGAGTGGAAGGCCTGTGGAGTGGGAGTTTTCTAGCAGACTAATATAACTCTTTTCGGTGCCTTCATTTGCATTAGGTCTTTGATTGACTCCATCCACCAAGCTGGTTTGCTCTTGCCTCTGCTGATTAATTTTGTGAATAAGGTTCGTTGGCACAGTCAGATCATCTCCATGCTGCTGTTCCTCTCCTGGCATTCTCTGCACTGGTGTTGGGACAGAGCCACCCCTTAACCCAAATGGTCCCACCAAACTCTGAGGTTTTTTCCAAGATTACTTACACATTTAAAAAATATTCTGTTAATTTCTCAGGTGGCTGGTGTCTGATTTAAAACAGAATGTGACAAGTGTTTAGGACAAGGCTGTGAACTGCCAGCAGTAGGGGCAGTGACAGGAGCCACCTCTTGTGCAGTGCCATGGAATGGGGAGTGAGGGTCAGGCTGCAGAGGGATTGTCTCTGGCAGAGACCTACTCACTGCTCCCTTTATGACCTAATATGATCTTTTCCCCCTGTTTCTTTTTTACTGGGAATATAATATTGATCCTGTAAGCATTAGGAGCATTTCTGCTCCTGATCCCATTCTGCCATTATTTTTTTCAAGCGTGAAATATAGATGGGCTCAGCTTCTTAAGGATTGAGAAGTTTCTTTTCTCAATGAACTCAAAATTAAATGGTTTTAAAGATGACCCTTAGTATTATTTGATGATTTTGAATGATGATTTTGAATGATGCATAACAAAGATAATTATTTCTTTAAAATAAAAAGCCATTTGGCTTTTCCAAGGAACTGAGTGACTTTTTGATAGACTTTTGTAGCTGAGCATTTTTCATGTGAGAAGAATATTGGAATGTTTTGTTCCTTTTCAAGCAAACAGCATATATGCTAGTTTAAATATACCCCCAGTGAGCTAATTAAAACAAAAGAAAAAAAATTGGCAAGAAAAAACATAATTAAAACAAGAAATTTCAAAAGTATTGAAATGAAATATTTGGATACATCCAAGCCAAAATATATGGTCTCAGCTGCAATTTTCAGGAAATGAGAGAAATTATGCATATAATTTGGTTTCTGAAGAACAGTTAAATGCAGTAAAACAGTAAAAAGTGCTGTGGAGCTGTATTTCCAAAGAACCTCGAGGAGGTAGGTGTGTGTCCAGCCATTCCCTGGGGGTGTTGCCATGGAGGGGTGAGAGCCATGCAGGTTTTGCTGCAGGGCAGCCCTGGCAGTCGGTGCAGGTGGCAGCTGTGGTGCTGTGAGCCCAGGACAGCAGCAGGCACAGCTGCTGTGGCTCCACAGGGCTGCTCTGCCTCTGCAGACACTGTGGGCTGCTGCTGCCCCTCTCGTGCAGCACATCCCTGTGCACAGCCAGGTATGTGAGTTTATTACTGTCTATGCAATATGGAGATAATTTTGGACAGTGATGGATCACAATTTATTTCCACTGGCAAAGAAATGATCCATAGCTCAGTTGTGATGGTAATTCCCTCTTGTGTGGAAATGAATTGCATTATACCACAGCTTACTGTTATATATTGATATCAAATGTGTTAATTTCATTGTTACCTAGCACTTTAGTTAATAATTAGAACAAATATTAATGAAGGAACTGTCTCTTCTCAACCTCTCTCTGGCTGTACCTGCAAGATGTTTCTGAACCCCATTGCTGTCCTTTTCTCTGGAAACTTGATGGCCACACCAGGAAACAGCTTTCCACCTTTTAGTCAAATTCTGTGTCACAGTGACACCTTTGCAGGCAATTTCCTGTAGGTTATGGTGCCCTGTGAAATGTAAACTAAACACTTTTTTGAGAACTATGATTTTTTCTTTTGTCCTTTTTGTCTAGAAAAACAAAACCCAGAACTGCCTAATTTCTTCCGTTTCCACTTTTATTAACTTCTGCCACTAGAGTTGCCTTTAAAGTTGTTTCTTTTCCCCTCAGACTTTGCTGTTCAGGCATTGAAGAACAGTTTTACAGATGCCCTGCTGTTCAAACATTTATTCTGCACTTGAAAAAATCAAACTACGAGTATTTTTTGGCCTTTTTTCTTTCTTTCTTTTTTTACATAATAGGGTAATGGCTAAGTAAGGATGAGCTGGTGACAGTGCTTCTTATAAACAGTCTGTCCTCCAGGCAGTGAATCGCAGTGGAAAACCTTTTTACCATCCTCTCCTGATTTTATTCTCTCCTTTCACAATCTCTTTGCTTTTCCTGTAGGTACTTCACCAAACAAGAAATTTCTTTGCTATGGGCCTCCTTGTCCATATTTATGGAGGCTGTTAACCTTCTTCTGTTCTCACACAGACCATTTCTTGTCCCTGAGCAGGGTGTGGTGAGCAGGGACACCTTCCTCTAGACCAGGTTTCATCCTTTCTCTCCTGTGCAGGGGAAGGAGCAGAAGGAGCCATTGGAGCTGTCATTTTTTCAAAGTTGCAGATTTCTGGGTTAAATTCCACACTGTCGTTTGTGCCTCATTTCCTGCATTTCTGGATCAAAGACTGATGTCACAAGTTGGCTTCACAACTTGAGCTTAGGAAGGAGAACAGCTATAGAGGAGGCAGCTCCTGGTTAACACGCAAATATGCTTGATAGTTGGTGAAAAGGGCAAAGAAAGCATGAAAGGTAAATAGATTTACATTTAAATGAGCTGCATGCTGGAGGTTTTCCCTAATGTAAAAGTCACTCTCTAAAAAAGCTGTGAATGTGACAAGTCTTTCAGTTCAAACAAAATTCATAAGACTTCAGCAGTAAGAGAAATAAAAATGTAAAGAATAACACACTAATTAGGGAGTTGGTTCTGTGCCCTCTGTTTGTGTTGGTGGGCAGGGATGGAGCCCTTGGATCTGGACTGTGATGTGGTGGTGGGAATGGGTGGCACACACTCAGCAGCCAGAAAAACCTGAAGCCAGGCACACTCAGAGAGCCTTGCTGTGGCACCCCAGCCTGCAGGGATCAATGAGGTCTCTTTAAGGCAGGTAGTGTGGTGATAACTTTGGGTGTTCTTTACTTTGTGGAAAGGAAATTATTATGCAGTTTCAAAACAGAGGCAAAGAAACAGGAGTTGTAAAAGAAAATCTGTTTCCACAAGGTGGAATAGGAAAAGGATATATTTGCTTCTAAATCAGAGGTTTCATGCCATGATTCCTTCCTTCCATCCTTCCTTATACAGTAGGATTTGGTGTGCTTAAGAGAGAGGCAGATAACAGTCAGATGTCTGCACATTATCAGTAGTTATCCTAAATTTTTCAGCTTTAGAGAGTAATTTGAACTGCTTTTGTCTCCCTTGCTAAAGTTCTTAAAATCCACTTTTTCAATTCTATGTATTGGTTTTGTTGCAAGTATTTGCTGACAGATGCTGAATCTTACTTCAACTTGCTGCTATGTCTTTGATATACATAAAATAATAATACTTTTTCTCAAAATATTTTGAAAAAGCATGAAATAGACCAAAACAGCACAGCTCTATTTCATTAGAATGGTATACTTGTTTCCAAAGTCTGATCTTTGTACCAGCACCTTTGAAGCATCTTATGATAAAAGTATTTTAACATAATTCTTTCAAACTCTATGTTCCCAAATTTTAAAAACAGGACCCTTGCTGCTTGAATTTTCTGCATTGGAATTATTTGAACTGAAGTATTTAATCATTATTATGTGTTGCTGTTATGTGATATGTTTGTGCTTCCAAAGGTTTAACTTGTGTTCTGAGGACCAGATTATAACTTTACATGCTTGGAGGAAGATTTACTACCATTCATCCATGTGAAAGAACAGTAGTGAATATTTTGTATTACCTAACTGAACGAAGAAATACTCCATGTGAAACTAAAAGCCTGATTTCATTGTCACTTTAACAGTTGTTTTGTCTCTTGTGGTTTTCTGATAACATTTAAACATATTTTCCCTGAAAGAAGTTTGCAAGGTTTAATACCATGTGTGTGATACCTACTGTAGTGTTCTACATTTTTCAGTCTGTTGGTTAAAGTAGAGCTTTTAGGGGTGTAAACTGCTATCTTCTCTGCACTATTGCCTGAAGGAACAAGCTTTAGGTTGTTCAAGATACAAGTACCCTACATATTCCAGATGTGTTGCAGAGAAGGTCAAATGTCAGGTGTCTTTAACCACTGAATATACTGAAAATGTGTTTTTTCAGTTTATAAATATCCCTATGAGAGATTTTAAATTCCACTGAAGAGATTAATATTCTATTTTTGCTTTCCTGCAAATTAATGCATTATATAGAAATACATAATTTTGATTAGTTAATGATTCATTTTTTTAATGTTCCCAAAATTTTCTTGACTGAAGGAAAAACTTAGGTAGACCTAGTATATGTAAAACAGAAGCACAGAAGCACCATGGAAAAAATTGTTTACTGTCAGTTGCCAACTGTCCTATTCAAGAAGAGTATCTTAGATTTACATCACCAGTTGCTTTACTTGAGGGGAAAAAAAGACAGGATCCCTGTTGGGTGTCCGTGTAGCTTATGCTGAGTAAATATTGACAAAGTAGTCTAAAGTGCAAACACTTTGACATTTGTAAGGTCCACTGGAAGGTCTTGTATATATTTATACAGCAAGAATGAGTGCAGCATACCAATTTCATTGAACAAGCTCCTGACATAATTCTGCATGGGCTTTCTTGTTGAGGAAGTTGAGTATAAATGGGAATGGGATATCTGTTGCACCCATAAAGAACATTCTCAAATTGCTTTGAATGAGTTGTTTCCAAAGGTTACATCACTTGCATTTAACCATCTCTTCTAAAATGTGACATGGTTAATGATGATAACTTTAAAAAAATGTAATTTTTAAAATATATTTTAACTGGCAATTTTTTTACTTTGTAGAAATTCTTGATGTTTGTTGTGCACTATATTTATTAAAGATTGAGTCTCAAAACTGTAATGAGCAAAAAAATGCTTGCTTAATTTAAATTGTGAATCTGTCTGTTAAGAAATGCATTAGGGGTAGGAGAAGCATAAGACATATTAATTGACAGACAGGAACTGCTGTCTCTGAGGTTGATACAAGTAATTTATTACTTTAGAAATGAATGCCACCTCCAGAATGTGCTTCATTAATTTCAAATTTAGTTTTAATTTCAAGCTGTTGCCCCTTGAGAAGAATAAGGTGGCAAATTATGTTTGAAGAGCAGATTTTTTTTTCTTGCTCTGAAGAAACACTAAATTTTAACTGTTTAATTTTACAAATAAGTACACTTCTTTGGCTAAAGCAAAAGTATGATGAGCAGAAACTAACTTGTGTTTTCTTCTCTTCATAATAGCCTATGTTTCAGACGAACTAAAAGCAGCAGCGCTGGTGGAAGAAGATGTGGAACCTGATGAAAATGCAGTTGATGGGGAGCCTTCAGCAAAGTATGCATGTCCTGAAAAAGACTTCAGTAAGAACTGCCAAAGCTACCAAAACTCTCCAGCAGCCGAGTTCTCTAGCCATGAAATGGACAGCGAGTCCCACATCAGTGAGACAAGTGACCGCATGGCAGACTTTGAGAGCAGCTCCATTAAAAATGAGGAAGAGAGCAAGGAGGTTTCCATTCCACTGGAAGACTCTACGGTGTCTGACAGTTTAGAACAAATGAAGGCCGTGTATAACAACTTCCTCTCCAATTCCTACTGGTCCAATCTCAATTTGAACCTTCACCAGCCAATTTCAGAAAAAAACAACGGTAGCAGCAGCAGTAGCAGCAGCAGCAGCAGCAGTTGTGGAAGTGGCAGCTTTGACTGGCACCAGACTGCGATGGCCAAAACACTGCAGCAAGTTTCTCAGAGCAGAATTCTGCCTGAACCGAGCCTTTTTAGCACAGTCCAGCTGTACAGACAGAGCAGTAAGCTCTATGGCTCTATATTCACTGGAGCCAGTAAATTCCGCTGTAAAGACTGCAGTGCTGCCTACGATACTTTAGTAGAGTTAACAGTGCACATGAATGAAACGGGACATTATCGAGATGACAACCATGAAACAGATAACAATAACCCCAAAAGATGGTCCAAACCTCGCAAACGTTCTTTGCTTGAAATGGAGGGGAAAGAAGATGCCCAGAAAGTGCTAAAGTGTATGTACTGTGGTCATTCATTTGAATCTCTTCAGGATTTGAGTGTTCATATGATCAAAACAAAACACTACCAAAAAGTGCCTCTGAAGGAACCTGTTACCCCTGTAGCAGCAAAAATTATCCCAGCTACTAGAAAGAAAGCATCACTGGAGCTTGAACTTCCAAGTTCTCCAGATTCCACAGCTGGGACACCAAAAGCCACAATCTCAGATAGCAATGATGCACTTCAAAAGAATTCCAACCCCTACATCACACCAAATAACCGCTACGGTCACCAGAACGGTGCCAGCTACGCCTGGCACTTTGAGGCAAGGAAATCTCAGATTCTGAAGTGCATGGAGTGTGGAAGTTCACATGACACCCTGCAGGAGCTCACGGCTCACATGATGGTGACGGGACATTTTATCAAAGTCACTAACTCTGCCATGAAAAAAGGGAAACCAATTATAGAAGCCCCAGCCACACCGACCATAACGTCCTTAGTAGATGAGAAGGTCCAGTCTGTGCCACTAGCTGCCACCACCTTTACATCTCCTTCCAACACACCTTCTAGTGTTTCCCCTAAATTAAATGCTGAGATTAAAAAAGAAGTAGATAAGGAAAGAATCATTGCTGATGACAAAATGAAAGACAAAGAGAAGTCAAGTGAAGATGAGGAGAAGTATGATATCTCCTCAAAATATCATTACTTGACTGAAAATGACCTAGAAGAAAGCCCTAAGGGGGGATTAGATATACTGAAGTCTTTAGAAAACACGGTTACATCAGCTATAAACAAAGCCCAGAATGGCACACCGAGCTGGGGTGGCTACCCCAGCATACATGCTGCGTACCAGCTGCCTAATATGATGAAGTTGTCCTTGGGCTCATCTGGGAAGAGTACACCCTTAAAACCTATGTTTGGAAACAACGAGCTAGTATCACCAACTAAGAACCAGCCCTTAGTGTCTCCACCCAGCAGTCAGACCTCACCCGTGCCAAAAACAAACTTTCATGCCATGGAAGAGTTGGTGAAGAAGGTCACTGAGAAGGTGGCTAAAGTGGAGGAGAAAATGAAAGAGCCTGAAGGAAAGCTCTCCCCACTGAAGCGTGCGACGCCTTCGCCGTGCAGCAGTGAAGTCAGTGAACCCCTTAAGATGGAGCCCCCCAGTGATGGTGGCTTTAAAAGCCAGCAGAACAGCCCAGTTCCTCAGAGAGATGGTTGCAAAGATAGCCCAACAGTAGAACCTGTGGAAAATGGGAAAGAGCCTGTGAAATCCATTGTAGGTTCTTTAAGTAGCAGCACAGCCATCATCACTGACCACCCTCCCGAACAGCCATTTGTAAATCCATTAAGTGCACTGCAATCCGTCATGAATATTCACCTTGGCAAGGCAGCAAAGCCATCTTTGCCCGCTCTGGATCCAATGAGCATGCTTTTTAAAATGAGCAACAGTTTGGCAGAAAAGGCTGCAGTGGCCACCCCACCTCTGCAGTCCAAAAAATCAGACCACTTAGACCGTTATTTTTATCATGTCAACAATGACCAACCCATAGATTTGACGAAAGGCAAGAGTGACAAAAGCTGCTCTTTGGGTTCAGCGCTTTTGTCATCCACATCGACATCTTCTGCATCTTCTTCATCTACAGTGACAACAGCAAAGACATCTGCAGTCGTGTCATTCATGTCAAACTCGCCGCTACGCGAGAATGCCTTGTCAGATATATCTGATATGCTGAAGAACCTGACAGAAAGTCACACATCAAAATCTTCCACACCTTCCAGCATATCTGAGAAATCTGACATTGATGGTACCACAATAGAGGAACCAGAAGAGAGTACACCAGCTCAGAAAAGGAAGGGACGTCAGTCTAACTGGAACCCTCAGCACTTGCTCATCTTGCAGGCCCAGTTTGCAGCCAGCTTACGGCAGACTTCTGAGGGGAAATACATCATGTCAGACTTGAGCCCTCAAGAAAGAATGCACATTTCCAGGTTTACGGGACTCTCAATGACCACAATTAGCCACTGGCTGGCCAATGTGAAATACCAGCTCCGAAGGACGGGGGGAACTAAGTTCCTTAAAAATTTGGACACTGGGCACCCAGTGTTCTTTTGTAATGACTGTGCTTCACAGATCAGAACTCCTTCAACTTATATCAGTCATCTTGAATCGCATCTGGGTTTCAGGTTAAGAGACTTGTCCAAACTGTCCAGTGAACAGATTAACAATCAGATAGCACAAGCAAAGTCACCGTCTGAAAAACTGGTGACGTCTTCTCCAGAGGAAGATATCGGAACTTCTTATCAGTGCAAACTTTGTAACAGGACTTTTGCAAGCAAGCATGCTGTTAAACTTCATCTTAGTAAAACACATGGGAAGTCACCAGAGGATCATCTTCTGTATGTTTCAGAGTTAGAGAAGCAGTAGCATTTGCTTTTGATTAAAATAACTGTAATTTGCTTTGAGGAAAACTGTCAAAGACGCCTTAAAGCTACTGTTTAGTTCTTGGCACATGTTCTTATTTTAACTCCAGAGTCGCTCTGGGCTGAACTGTTTTGTATAACTGTACAGTGTTTAAATAGAGGTGCATAATCAGCTGTTGTTACTGGTAAAATATGAAGGTTAAAATGCAGTGGTAAGTGTTTGGAACTTTGTGTAAATTGGATTTAGTTGCTGTGCATCCCTCTGATGCATCAAGCTGCATGCATTAACAGACAGTTTAATTAAGCATTTATAACTAATTCTGGTGCACTTTTTCATGTGACCTAAGTGTGCTGGTATTTCTCACCCTATAATCTTTAGCCCTCTGAGTACTTTGAAGCACTTTTGCATTAATTTGGTAAGAAAATGTAAGGATATGCTTTTTTTTTAGACCCTTACTAGCTTAGTTCTGATTACTAATATGAACCTCCATTTATGCAGAGGTGTCTCACACCTTGAAATTTAAAAATATAATTTTCACATTGAAACATAGATGTATATATTGTATAGATTTCAAAATCTCTTATGGAAAATGTGATTGTGGTTAATGCCATTTTCTTTTTTTTTTCAGCATTTTTAGCAGCAGCGGGGTTTGTACCTGATAAGTCCCAGGTATAAACTGTACCTATATATAGTGTATATTTCATTTTTTTTTAGACCTAACAGTTTTTCCTTTAACAATCAAACATTGTAAATTATGTGATAAAAGATACCACAGATAGCATTTATAAAGTATTCAGAAACATTATTCTAAAAGCAAAGTATGTTTTGCTTTGTTTTGCTATACAGTACATCTATATTAAGAGAGGTTCATGTTTAAATTATACATATTTATTAGTGTTGCTATCATTTGTTTGGTCTTTTTATTTTTGTTTTTTGTTTTTTGTTTCTTTTTTTTTTTTTTAATTGTCTGAAGAAACAGAAGCCACGGACTGCATTCCTGGCCTGCATTCTAACTGTTTTGCACAACATGACTTTTAAAGGTATTTATTAGTAAAAAAAAATAAAAAAAAAAAAAAAAAGAGAAAATTCAAAATGAACTCAGTGCTCAAAGGGTTAAATCTATTTGAAAAACTTGTACTGTATTTCCTAAACATTGATAAAGCCTTTAAAATGTTTGTACTGTAATACTTTGCTTAAAAAGTTATGAGGCATTCTGTGATATAACCTCTTTTACTTATTTATAAGCGCTCTTGGTTGTTATTTCCTATTGTAGAATGCCTTTTTATTTCAATTGGTAACTTTCTGTTTTGTTCTGCCTAATTATTCTCCCAAGATTCCATACTGCAGCTTTATCTTTAGGCATATGAAAGGTAACCCGTGGTTACCAGCACACTAAGTGATTCTGTTCGTCTCCATTTTTGGCAGTTAATTTGCAGAAGTAACTGACAGCTGACACCATATGAGAATCTATGTATAAAATATTGGCATGTAAACAGCACAGACACTGTAATGCACTCTGTGCCCTGTTTTGTTGTTGACAATGAAGCACCATTATATGACTCTTCATATAACCTTTTTTTCTACAGCAGCATTAAAATTGTCTTTTTGCTATAATTTTGTGTTGCGTTCACAATTATGTCTGAAATGTGCTACGACTAACGAGCACATTAAAATTAAATTGTATGCTATCTGTTTATGACTGAAGCTTGAGTAGGTTTCTTCATCTGCCAGGTGCTGGCAGTCAAAAGCTGCACATAAATCACTGGAGTTTTAGTGAACTTTAGCATTTAAAGAGCAGGGTAGCACTTATTCAAAGGCTGCATTAACAGAGTTTTTTCCCCCCAGAAGAGATAAATGAGTGTTATAAGTCCCTTTTAAGCGTCAGGTAAGGCTGGCTGTGGAGAGGGGGGTTAGCAGCAGTGCATGGCAAAGCAAATAGGTGTTTTGCTGTGAGTTCAGACCCAGGCAGGCAGCACTGCTCACCCTCCTTCCTCCTGAATGCATTGAGCAGAGCCTGCACCCGAGGGTGTTCCACAGCTCAGAGAATCCCCTTCCACCTGCCCAGCATTTCCAGATGACAGGAGAAGGAACCTGAGACCGCTGACTTCAACTCTGGTTTTGAAGTGAGTCCTCTCCTGGCCCTACCTGCTGCCAGACAGCATTCCCAGCAGGTAGAGAGGGGGAGAGGAGGTGAATGAGCACAAAAACAAACAATCTGGAGCATTTATATAATAATGGCAGACTTTTACTGGTGTTGACAGGTCATCCCATCAAAGCCTTTGCATCTCCAAACACTCACATTACAGTCATGTAAGTGATGTCTTTTGCCAGTCAGGTGAATTCTGGGTCCAGAGATGGTTACATGGGAACCAAACCCACCATTACAGAGCTCCAGCATCCTGAGTGAGAACTACCATCCCAGTGTCAAATGTGCAGTTTCCTTTCTTTTTTAAAAAAAATCCACCATCTTCCAGTAAGCACGTAATTTAATCTTAGGTTCTCTTTGCCTTTCTGTCCTTCTTTCCATTCTTCCATCTTTCTCTGTACAGTTAAAGACCAGGACTATGTCTCAAAAATGTGTTGGAGTGTTCTGTTCATTCAATGGCAAATGTTGCTAGGTGGACCAAGTGAGTGGGATCAGGGCTTTGGGTTTTTTCCTCCTCTTTTGTCTCACTTTTGTGTCTGATTATAAGGTCATTTGTGTGTCAGTGTTTATGGCCTCAGCTCAAATTCCAGCAATAAAATCACAGCAGTTTTACTGTACCATCCCAGGAGTCCCTCACTCAGTGAGGAAAGGGAACCTGGCTGGCTGAAGTCTTCCCTGGAGCCTCCCAGGTGCCTGTCCACATTTTTACAAATACATGATCTCAGTCTAAACCCAGCCAAACTTTTTACCTCTACAGCAGAGAATTCCTCTTTTGAAAATTATAACAGCTTAAATATAGTATTTGGTTGCAAACCAGAAATTCACACATAAGGAGACTGGCAGATTATTGCATATATTGTCAATCAATGTATTTTTAAGATGCACCATTGACTTATAATAGTAATGCTCAGAGCTCTGTATGCAATACTGTTATCTGGGACACGGGAGGGAGTAAAAGCAAGAGACTGCAGAGTCTGCAGGGTTCTTTCCACTTACTCTTAAAACACAGGCAGGGGATCTGATGATCTGATGAAACCTCCCTGATTTGGTAAAAATCAGTTCCTGGGCCTGACTTACCTGGGTCTGAAAGTGCAGTGAGATGCACCAGGTACAAATTCAGGGAGTGTCCACATCTGGCAGTGCATGCCTAGAAAGGACTTTTTAAATGTGCTTCTTATAATGTGCTTGAAACTTTGCAAATTAATGGTTAGTCAGGATCTGAATATCCCAAATTTATTAAAATAAAGTTCAGCTTGCATTTCAGAACCTCCAGCACTGGCATACCAATGTGATTTCACATTATAAAGAATTTAGAGAATCAATGAACTAGAATAATGTTCTTTTCATCCATACACTGGTATGTATATTGGCATGGTAACTATTAGTGCTAACCAAATCACCAACCTAGCTGTGTCGAGATAATTTTTTTCCTATTAGACAAACACGAAAGTATAAATGTAGGATTTTAAAATAAGCATCTGACTTCCGAGTTTTGCTTTGCATTTGATATTTTATTTAGAAATATGCAGATCAAGTGCAAGAGAAAACAAAATGCCTCAGGAAAGAGGTTAAAAATGAAATTGTGATGGGTGAGAAGAGCTTTAAATCACAGGTGTATAAAGGTGACCCTGGTCTAACCCCACCCAAGTAGTGGCTTGTTGCAGCATACTGTATATCTTCCAGCCATCACATTTACGCAGTATCTTAAAATAACATTTGTGATAAATGTGCAATTTAACTAATTTATGGTGCTATGATGTGCTCAGGGCTACATGCAAGATGAAAATCTTAAATGGAGCTTGAACAGCTCACTTCACAACAAGAAATCAATATGCCAGATCTTAGAGAGCTGTTCACTGGAGTCAACATTTAGCAAAAAAAAAAAAAAAAAAAAAAAAAAAAAAAAAATTCAGGGAATGTATCTTTAAGTTTTACTGAGTCGGAAATCTAAAATTAACTAAAATATGACTTTTAGGCTAGAGTAAGGAACTTTTTCTGAAACCAAAATCTTTCTAGAATCTTCATTATATTTTATTTTTGTATTAAAATTGAGAGTATATTATTTTAATTATGTGTGTGTTTTTGTGGTAATCACTATGTGCAATTTTTTATCCAAACCAAGGCAGATTAGTGTTATCAATATGGGAATTATCTGTTGTATTTAAATATGGCTGTGCACTTTGCTATATAAAACTAAACATGATATGACTCTGCATGTTATGACAGCAAAAAAAAATCTGGCTATACTTTGAGATTTAAAAAAATACTGGCATGTATTGAATGGAAGAACCTTTTTTAATTTTGCAAGTTCTTATTTCAGCTGCAACAGGAAAAAAAAAAGGAACAGTGGTGCAAGTGGAACAGAGACGACTGGTAATAAAGCTAAATTTAATTAATAAATTTTGTATTTTAAAGTACGCCTCCAGAGAGCCTTATATATTTCCTAGAAAAATATCAAATTATAATGATCACTGCTGCCTGCTTTGTTTGGGTAACTTTTTGTTACAAGAATATGCTGGAGCTTTGCTAGGTGGTCTGTTACCCACACTGCTCCACAGAGCTGAAACACAGGGAATGGTCATAAAACTAGACTTTATCAAGGAAAAGAGAAAAAAAAAAAGAAAATTTCAAGATTACCAACTTTTTAAAAGGCACTGGATTGTCCTGTTAGCCAAGGATGAAATAGCACTTAATACTTGATTGGATAGTTGCTGTTTTAGCATGGAAATACAAATATGTAACTCCCTTGAGTATCCCTAGTAAGTACATACAAACTCCAGGAAAAAAACTCCAGTAAATTCTCTTCTCCTGGGACTCTGTGCCAAGATGTGCCTTGCAGCCCTTGCTTGACCTGCTGTAGGTAAATGAGAGATGGAGAAGTAATTATGGAACTGCCATCTCAGAACATGAAAGTGGCTCTGTTGGTCGGGGTGTGGTAACAGTGAATTTTGTTGAGTTTTCAGTCATTATCCTGTAATAATGAAAGCCTTGTATATGTTTAAGACTATAATATTACAGCCCTCATTGAAGAGTATTTGCATAAGAAGTCAATCTTTTACCAGTGAAGGAAGAAGGAATCAGGGTCGTTTACAGAAGCAAGTGGAATTATGTATTAACTCATCATTATACATGTCTGAAAGCACTGGGATAATTGGTGAGGTTACAATCTGTTTTCAGGCCTTGGTTTGGGGCAATAATTTTAACTAAATGTTCAGCATGAAAAAGATGACTAAGATTTACTAACACGTAGCTCGTGCTGTGTTCATTATCTAGTACGTACACAAATATGGCAGTGGTGTTCCGTAAATCCATTTTTTTCACATGTAAAAACAATCCTCCTTTATGCTTCATATCCAGCTCACATGTGAGGGTAGTGGTTTGTTTGTTTGTTTTTCATCACTGTATAACAACATATACATGGGACACATTAACTTCCTCAGCAGCTGTTGCTTGGTTCACTTTGCCTTATTTATAGCTTGAAATGCACTTCTGGTTAAATAATCTTTAAAGAGAATTAAAGTCAGATAGACTTTTTGGGATAGATGGGTATGTCCAGACCACTCATCAACTTCATATATATAACCTTTATTGAAATGAAAATACCCAACTGCAAATCATATTTCCATAGCTCTGTGCCTATCTTTCACTGTGGGAGTGCTTAAAAAAGAAAATTAAAAATTACAACCCAAGGCAGCTATGCCAAAAAAAGGAATTTTTGAGTAATAATATAACAAGGCATTTTCTGTATATCATGCTCTTAAAATTCTTAGCCTGTTTCAGGCAATAAAAAAAGGTTGTCTTTGAGCAAGCAGAAAGGAGTTAAAAATGGCAGGGCCAGCCAAAGGTGGGTAGTGGAGCTCCCAGCTGATAGTGATGTCCTAAAATGATTCTGTGCTCCCCAAGTCACCCACTGGCCTTTCCTGGAGTCACATTAGGGTGGGGATGTGTGCTTCTTCCTCCGTACACTTAAATTTTGCAAGCAGCATAGTGGACTTTGTAACCAAATAGTGAGCTAATTTTCTGATGACTTACCTTGTGATGCCTGAGGTAAGGACTGCGATCGCAAGGGAAATGAATTTCAAATGATTTGGCACTGTGGAAAAGCCTATATTAGATCTGTCAGCCCCATTCCACTCCCTGTGGAGAAGATAGTGTCCATCTCTTTTTTTTTTTTTTCCTTAATATCAAAAATATAAATGGAGAGAGAGTAACTTTTAAACTTCAGTATGAATCCACAATGAAAAATACTTCTCTATTAAGCTTCACCATATCAAATTCATTCTTGCATGGTAAGAAACTGGGGACATGTTTATAGCCATCAGAGTTGTGAGTTAGTGACCTTTCTAGCCAAGTGAAATGAAATTACTTGAAAACGGAATTCTTTTTAATTGGCACGTTAGTGGGTGGTGGGGAAGGGCAGGGGCTTTTGCTGGAGCTTGTGTGCAGTGCACAGCCCGGGAAGAGCTGTAAAAAGAGCCTGGAGCCTGTGCTCAGCTGTAAACCTGTGCAGAGAGGGAGAATGAGGTAGGTGTGTCAGGAAGCACAGTCGTATTCTTGGCTTTTTTCTCCTCTCTAAACCGGAGGTACAGTCACTGCAGTTACGCCTCAGTGACCATGAAACCGAGCCGGCAGAAGCTGAAGGACTCCGCTCCTGAAAGCCTCATCAGGACTTGTCATCGCTCTAATGAATATCATTTAAATTGCTTTGTATATTGGTGGAGTTTGGATGTCGATTTAATTTGTGCATGTGTTTGAGTTCTTCTGCTTGGCTAGGCTAACAGAGAGCAACAGCCTAATGAAAAGTGAGTTGGTGACAGCGTGATGAGCCCCAACCCAATCAAATGTGTTTGAAGGGCTGTTTTGACAGGGATCTTAAAAGTAGATCTAGAAAAGAGGAGCAGTGCTTCAGTTCAGTACCATTGTTTCAGGCTAAGATTGCTGCTTTTTGTACCTCTGAACGGCTGAACATTTTCTGTGTGCACTCTGGCTTGTGCTAAAGCACGAATACATCACAGAATTGTTTTTGGAGGAGGCCAGAAGAATGAGCTCCCCAATTCAACATCTCTAGAAAATGCTGGAGTTAAAAAAATGCGTTAAAATAAAGTCATCATTGGGGTACACAGGAAGCAAAACAGGCTTAAGCAGGGGCTGCAGTGACCCTGTCCATGCCTGTGTTGCAGAGGGCAGGCTGGCAGAGCAGCAGCAGGTTAGCACTGGAGGGCAGGGGTGGCCAGGCAGGGCCAGCCGTGGACTTCTCCGCATTAATTCCCATTTTCTGTGCCGGGAAGTTGAGCGTGCAATGTCACAGAGCTGCAGGGAAGGGCAGAGCAGATGGAGAAATCCTGCAGAATGCATTGCAGGGCTCTCTAGGTGCTGGGGAGAGGCTGGGGACAGGAAAAACTGACCCAGTGTGGTTCATTCTGGCCATAGGGAGGGAGGGGCTGGGGCTGGGCCAGTCCTTCTCTCCTGGGGGCTCCCCAGAGGGCACAGCCTGGCTGGTACAAGGAGGGCTTGCCCTCAGCACAGCAGGGAAGCCAAACCTCCAGGTGGCTGGGACACTGCCCTGACCACACACAAACCTACCTGAGCCCCCAAACCAGCAGCACAGACACAGTGTCATGGGGGGATTGCTAGAAGTGGGTACAGCAGCCACACCAGCCCTATAAATGGTACTGATTCTTCCAATCTCCAAGAAAATGTTCACATTTTGCCTCTTACCTGTGTAATTGGAAGGTAAAGGAATAATAGACTCTTGTTTTTGGTTTTTTTTTAATTTGTCACCGTGAGGACAGATCAATTTCCAGATCAGAGCTGCTGTCAGGAGGGGAAATCAAGACTGGCACTTCTCAATCCTCTCTGAAGGCAGCAGAACACCCTGACACAGACGCCTGCACTTCAGAGTGTTTCAAACAGGGTCCTAAGTGCTAACAAAAAAACACAAAAACCCCAAAAAACCTGAATTTCAAAATTTTACGTGGAGCTCAACAACAACAAAATGCTGTGGGAGGGAAATTACAAGAAAAATCTACAGTCCAGATACTCTTATCTAAGAGATGATTAATACATCAGATAAATTGTTCAGCAGTGGTTCATGCAAACAGACCCTCCATAATTCTGCCAAAGTCAGTGAGATCAATGTGTTCTGCTGAGTGATTGTGGCACTGACCACTCAAAAGAAAGCACCTAAGGGCAGCTGTAACTTATGCTGATTTCATACCCCTCATGATTTCAAAATATATGAGATTCTCCAGTTCCCTCTGAACTAAATCCATGCATAACCCTCAGGAGATGCTTGCTCCTGTTTTGGGAGTGAACATGACCCTTTCCTTCTTCATTGGCCCAGATTCTGTAAATGCCATATGCTTCTTTTTTTATGTGATAAATGTTTTAATACAGCCGTCACCCCCAGACAGACAAGTTACCATCAATAATTTGAGTGACAAGCCTTCAGTATGCCTCTTAATTTCAGTGTAAGATTTGGCAGGGTACGAGAAAACACCCAAAAACCCAAAAGAAAATAAAGAATTATGTGATAGAAAATGTATGTAAGTCTCCAGCAAGAAACTATTATGCTAAAAAAAAAAAAAAGAAAAAGCATAAATTCAAAGCATGTGTTTGAGTATTTAATGTTAAAAATATAAATTAGGTATTGAAGAAGCACAAAGCACCCACTTGTACTTCCTTAATAGGGCTTTTATTAAAGGCTCTAGAAGAGTTTCCAAGGAGGGAGAGATCAAAACAGCAGGCTCATCAGCCACGCTATATTAGCAGCTTCTCAGGGAGCACTGAACAGCAGGCAAAGCCACACCAACCCACAGGTGCAGGCACATCAGCCTGTAATCAGCTCTGATCCCAGAGAAACCCCTGCACATGGAATACCCCCCCTCAGCCTGGCTCCTCACTGGAGCTGCTTCACCCCCTTCTGCTGGGCGCTCTCCTCCCCTTGCCAGCTCTGCTGTCACCTTGTTCTTGCCCTCCTCCCAAAGCCCTGTGCCTGCCTCTTGCTGTGTTTTCCTGCAGAGCTGCTCAGGCACTCTCCTGCCAGGCTGTTGGAGGATGGCAAATGCCACAAGGCATCAGAGACACCCAGTGCCACACACTGAGTCCTGCCCCATGCCCAGGACAGAATCACTCTGCTGGGCACCCCAGCTCTCCTGAACAGAGCAGGGAGGGTCTGGTGGCCAAGCAGGGAGATTTTGGAGCTGGTCAGACATGCAGCAACATAACCAAGTGCTCAGAAATGAAATCCTCTGGAGAGTAGCTGGAGCATCTGTGCCACCACTCTTGGCTAGCAGAGCCCAGATAGGTGCTGCCTGCCATCTGCTCAGCATCCCAGCTGCAAGCCTCTCCTGGAGCTGGAGCCCAGCATCCCAGCAGCCAGAGCATCCCAACATCTGCAGCCCAGCAGCCAGAGCTCTGTGTTCCTCACACTTTGCCCTGCTCTAGAGAGGCCTTTGCACAGGGCTGAGCTGCTCCCTGGCTCTCTGCATCCCTTTTTCTGGGAGGATCAGAGCTCACCAGCCCTTATGCCTGCTGAGGAGCTCCAGGGCTCAGCTCAGCACATCTCACCTGCAGGTCAGCAGTAGCCAGGGGGCTTGACACTTCTCAGCTGGCAGAAATTTGGGTGCTTATGGAGTTAATAGGAGTTGAGGGTGGTTTAGAGAATTTTGGTGATTCTTTTGTGGTGGGTGGGTTATTTGCCTAATGTCACTGCCCTTCGGGTTTGCCTGTTGGTTGCTCATGTGTATTTGTTGGGTTTTATAGTCTTCAGTGAGGAAGATACATTTTGTGATTTGTTGTCTGTTTGAGTTGTTGGAAGCTTGACTAACAGATCTGTTAAAGAACTCTTATATTCATTTTAATATTCAGACTGAGCTAAAGGCTACTCTTAATTTTAGCCTATTTCACTCACTCCTGCAACTTTGGCTAGCATCTTTTGTACAGTGGCTACACAGCTCTGCTTTGTCTCCACAGTTTGCTTTTGGTCAGTTCTGTTTTCTTGAAATTGCTTTTTTCAGATGTGGACAGAAAAAAAATTTGTTTTTAATAGAATTTTAAAATGTCTCTGCTCTTTCTTGTATTTCTAAGTCATACAATAAGATTGTCTATACAACAGCTCACAAAAGAAAAAGCTTTTTTATTGTTTGTTGTTGCTTTATTGCTGTTAAGGCAAAGTAGTGGGTTGATGTGGCAAGCAGGTGGCATGACACTAAGTATACATGACAGTATATATGTAATACCATTTTCTTTAAGGAAGCTTGTATGCTATTTCTCATTGTTGAGCTAAAGGTCAGGGTGTCAGGTGACTTCTGCAGCAAGAAAAAATTCTCCAAGCTGCAAAACTTCTGCTGAAGTTGGTGACATTAAGAAAAATGGAGGCAAATTGGAGAGAATCCAGAAGAGATCAACAAGAATGATTAGAGGTTTTGCTAACATGACCTATGAGGAAAAGTTAAAAGTATTGGATTTGTTTAGTTTGGAAACAAGAAGCCTGAGTAGGAACATGATAATAGTCTTTAGCTATACTTAAAAAAAGTTGTTATAAAATGGGTGGTGATCAAATATTTCCTGGTGTCTGCCAAAGGCAGGAGAAGAGTTAATCAGTTCAGCTTGGCAAGGGGCATGGAGATGAGATTATGGAGGGGAACAAAAATCTAACTGCCAGTTCAGCACACAGCATCCTGTGAAGGAGGAGGAGGAGTGCAGGCACTGTCACTGAGCCCTGCCGTGAGCTGGCGTGGGTGTTCCTGACCCACTTGTGCTGCAGGATACCAGGAGCTGAACTCTGGGGGCTCTTGTATCCTGCAGCCCCATCTGAGCCCCCAGGTGTGCAGCCTGGCTCTTGCACAGAGCACTTTTGTTTTCTCTGCAAACTTGTGTCTGCTTTCCTCCATGCACTGGTAATGACTTTTATTTTAGCAGAGTTTTCATGCCACCTGTGTCATCAATCCAGACCATCAGGCTGTGCAGAAGGACAGAGCTCTCTCTCTGAGCACAGAAGTACCTGGGTGGCTTGTTGTCACTGCTGTCCTTGCTACCCAGCTGACAGGCAGTGAGCAGCCCCACATTTTGCTGTTTTACCTGTGGCTGCCCTCTGTGCCAGGTGAGCTTGCCCTCCTTGCAACACTCATAGTTAGAGTTTTTTTGCCTACAGAAGCATTAAGTTTTTGGCATCAATTATGACTGAGCTGCTTGCAGCTGGACAAAGGGACCCTTCACTCATTTTTTACTAACAGCACAAACCTTTCCAGAGTTCTAGAGCAGACTTCAGGTTTCTCAGATGAGCTTCCTCATTCAGGCTTGTAATGCACACATTGTGCAGATAACAGACAGCACCATTTAACCCTATAATATGTAGTGCAACATATCCTGCAGTACAGCTGGAGTCCTAGTTACTCCTCAGGGAAGCCTATTATAGCAGCACAATCCCATGTATCAGTAATAAAGTGTTTCAGAGACTCATAGGAATGTTAATAAGTTTGAGATAAATACAGCATGTTAACGTTTGGGCCCTGTTACTAAATTTTACTTTAATTTAGTCCTCACTGCTCTATTTTCATCCACTGCTCACAGTTTCATCGGGCTTTTCCAAGAACAGACGTGGAGAGCAGGATTTAAGTGCCAAAGCAGATACATAAGGCTGCCCAGGATGTCATGAGGTCTCCAGAATATGTGCAGGGAGGGGATGGGTGTGACAAGGACACAAGGGAGGTCCCTGCCCTGCCTGGCAGCAGCTGAAGCCCAGGTGAGTCTCTGCCACCCCTGGTGCATCTCAGCCAGGCAGAGCACCTGATGCACACCCCTGTACACAGGGTTCCTCCAACACTGTGAATTTTGGCCTTGCTCCTTAGTGGACAATGTGTTTCAGCTGCTACACTTGACTGTAGGCTTCTTCTGTAAGGAAATACCTCCATCTGCTTCTCATACAATTTTTAGAACATTTAGGATGTTCTGTTTTTAACAAGCTTTGGCCAGAGAATTTAAGAATAGTTTGTGGTGTGTCTAAAAATTAGGAGGACTGTCTTGCTCTTTTGTCTTGGTTTTTGTTTTTTATGGCTTTTTTTTTTTCCTTCTTCCTTTCTCACTATCGTGGTTTTTTTTTTTTTTTTTTTTTTTTTTTTTTTTTTTTTTTTTTTTTAATGTGTACAGAGTTTGGGAGTTTTCATATGTCTTTAAATATTCTTGTCCTCTTCCCCTTCTTGAAGTGCCTGCAGAGATGCCCTCTGCAGAGTCTCACTTCCCAGTGTGGAGAGTTCAACTCAAGTATGTCTTCAACAGCAGCAAGCAGTTACACAGTCACCTTTTCATCACAAATCAGGCCAGCAGCCAAAAGACCATTTATGTGCCCTGTGAGGAAGGGAAAGGCCAGGGACTGGGAAGAGAAAGATTTGCTTAAAGTAAGTGCAGGCCATCAAGGAGCCTGTAGGTCTGTGCAGGCTCTGGCAGGGAGGAACTGGGTTAATTGCCAGAAATCATTGCTTGCACCATGGCTAACACTGGACCAGTTAACAGGGGGAAAGAAACATTTGAAATAATGATTTTCCTATTGCTTTTTTTATTTTGTTTTTTGTTTTTTTTTTTTTTTTTGTTTTTTTTTTTAAAGAAGAATTAATATTACAGCTAAAGGCCAAAACTCATTATTTGAGTTACTAAATGTCATTCCAAGATTGGTTATTACTCAATGACTGATGGCTCTGCATACCAGGTTTGATTCTGTGCACAGTAAGTGTGGGTCCTGAGCTGTGCCTACAACCATCCTACCTGAGAAATGATGGTTTTGCCAGACATGAGGTCCTCTGAGAGGATAGCGTGGATGATAAAGATGATAAAATGTATTTACTTTGATGTATTTCAGTGCAAAATGAAGTGTGATGCTGCCTTCTTGCAGGGTATTGTTCTCTGTGGTGTAAATGGGTCTTGTCCTGCAGCTGCAGATCTGCTTCTCTTGGGAGCCTTCCTGTTTTTCTCACCTCCTTACCCACCTCAATCTGTCCTAACCTGTACCTTTATATCCATATTACTAGTGATATAAAAACACAAACAGTTAATTTTTGTTTTCTAAAGTGATACAGTGTTCTAGCTTTAAAAATAACACAAACTAATAGGGGTTACAGGAAATTAAATTTATTTAGTTTTGTTCTCTTGGGTGTATTGTATATCATGACCCTCCTGCCACTAGCAAACCTACTGTTAAATCCATCAAAATTGATCTATGTTTAGCTATTCATTTTATGTATATTAATTTGAACAGAACATTTATTTGGCTTAAATTTTATTTTTGGTGGTGGAATGTATGTTCCAAATGCAAGCACAGGAGATTTGCTAGGATTTAGTTAGGAGGAATGTGGAATGTTAGTTTACAAAGATAATAACTGAGCTATTAAAGCCAACAACCCCTTTTAAAGCAAACATACCATTAAAATATAGGAACAGTTTATAGTGTAAATAAAATTGAGGATATGGATTATTTAAAGATAAAATTTTTAGGGGTAGCTATGAGAAAGTTGAATAAAATGTATTTAATTGCACCACTCTTTTTTCTAAAGTGAACTTCAAAAATGCAAATAAAGGATGATAGTTTATGAGCAGGGGGAGACAGCTACACAGACAGTGATGTTAGAAAATCCATTTTACTTATGGAGATGTATAATAGTGATTTGACTTTTATTTTCTAATCTGAATCAGATTTCAGGGGGAAAAAATTATGCCTAAACTCCTAAGTGGCAGAATTTATCTTGCTTGTGAATCCATACAGTGGAAAGAGAAGCAAGACATTTGCTTCTAGATCATTCTCCTTGTCTGAATGACAGATACAATAATTCCCTCTATTAGCCAGATCCATTGTCTTTATTTTGCACAGAAGTACTGTATTGCTGAGGTAGACTTCCACTGCTATGCATATTTTAAGGGTTATTTGGCAACACAAGTAAAGCTAAAAGTAGCCTCTTAATCTAATTAATTGACATTTCTGAATCTTGCTTTCACAACAACACATGGTTTCATGTTCTGGGTTTTAGCACTTGTCAAGCTTTTTTGGAGAATGTTTTGGTCAGAATGACAAGATAATTTGTGACTGAGGCTCCAAGCTAGAGGAGTGTTTAAGGCTATAATGATTTATTATCATCACAGAATAACAAAATTTACAAAGCGTTTCATCAGAATTTTTGAAATAAGTTTGCCACCGTGGTAGAAGCATGCAGGGAGGGGGGGTCTTCCTACCCAAATGCCAGTGTGACTTATTTGTAATAATCACAATGCTAAATTTATTTTGGAGCTTTTCTTGACAGACTTGCAGCATGGTTAGAAAGACAAGAGGTGAGGGAATTGTAACAACCAAGAAGGTAAAACTCTGCCTTTTTTTAAACAAACGCTGTGACCAAAATAAAAATATGTGCTTCATGCAATAAATAATATATACATGGCTACATTAAACTATCAGTGCTAACATCCTGGCAGGAGAGACTAGAAATAGTGACACCATAAAAAGTTTAAAACAGTGAGTGTCTGTGCTTTTGATGTTCAGAAATGCACAAAAAAATTTTTTTTGAAGGATAAAATAGGTGATGTTACTGAGTGACGGTGCATTAGCAGGGCTGGCATTTGTGGACTTTCAGGCTACTGCTATAAAAAGAAATAATGTAACCACACTAATTTTGACTTCATCTTGATTCTCTGCTAAGTGAGCTAAGGATGCCAGACTTTGAGACAAAATGTCTGACTCTGAACGTGCAGCATTTCCACTTATTCTCTGTCTTTCCATAACTTATTATGTAATTAAATACCTTGAAACCCTAGGCATTGGTTAGTTTAGACAAAGTTGTGACAGTTATTTGACTTCAGAGGCCGGGAATAGAAGCCACTTCTCCAGTGCCCTAAAGTGATTTTGAGGCAGTTTTGTTTGCCTATCAGACACATACCTTTCCAGAGCAAGCTTTGTACAGAGGCAGCCCTCGCTTGCTGAGGGATGAGGTGAGCAGTTAATGTGTTTGGCTGCAAAGTGTGTGTAACTCTCTTTACAATAACAGCCACAATAACACCCAGCTCAGCCAGCCCCGGCTCTCAAAGGATCAGGAGGTTGTTTCTGGTAGAAATTAGCTTTAGTTTTTGCATGTATTCATAAGGCACAGGCGCTGCAGAATCCGTGTGCCCTTCCCAACAACCAGGACGTGGTGAGCTAATGGAAGGTGGCTTCCAAGCTGGCACAGGGAGTGACCCCTTGGGTTCCAGGCATTCCTTTTTTTTTTTTTTTTTTTTTTTCCTTTTTTCCTCTTTTCCCTTTTCACAGAACTACTCAGGCACTCGCATTTAGTGAGTTGGAATGTAAAAAGATGTGTCTCGCATCTCCTACAAGAGCCTGCCAGATTCAGGCTCTGATGGATTTCTGGCAAGAGTCAGTTCCGGAGCTGAGGACCCACCACAGAGAATATCTATTTATTTAAGCTATTTATAGCATTTCTAAAGAACTCCTCACTGTATTATCTCAGCGTGTCACAGAAATTAAAGGTACACCATGAATTAAAGGTGTACCACCAGCATGCAGCCTGGCAGAAGGTCCTGCAGGGCTTCAGGGGAGCTGTACCCAGGGCAGGACGTGCTGCCTGTGGCAAAGGTGTGTGCTCACATTGTGCTGGATGCCATGTGGGGCTGCAGCAGGAGCAAGCTCAGGAGGCAGATGGGTCTGCTCTCCACCAGCCAGAGCTTCTGCAGGGTTCAACAGTCAGCTCAGAATGGAGTTTATTGTCATAGTGGGGCCTATTAATTAAACATATGGCAATCACTGAATTAAATCTGGAGAGATGATGAATGGATGCAGTCTTCTAGCGGATGAGTAAGGATGAGAGACCTAAGGTGACAATCCTGCTGCAGGCAGCACAAGGAGAATTATTGTAGGCAGTGCCATACCAAGCTGCACCATAAATTTTGCCATGTGCCTCCTGTTGTTTCTGAATTTCTTGCTTGTGTAGGGAGACCTTGTGCCATCTAATCTTGAGTTCATCCCCAAGCAGAAAAAGCCATGCCTGCATGCAGGCTCTAGGAGAAGCAAATAGGTGGCTGGAAGTTCTCCACCCAGCAGTCTGTAGGCGTGTGCATCTCCTAGATCTGTGATTCCTACAGAACTGACAGAGACACTGCTGAACATGGGGTTTGCAGCCCTTCTCCAGTGGGAAACCTTGCACAGCCATGGCAACAGAAGGTTAAGTTATTTAGCTGTAGTTACAAAGCTGTCTCCTCCTTTTTTTCCTGCTGCCATTAAAGTCAGCTGTATATTCTGATTAAGATGTGAAAGCAGTTGATTAGTCTGAGGATCAGCAAGCTTGTTTAGCTTCTGTTCATTGTCACAGGAAGGCAGTCACACCTCTCCCCTTCCCCTCTGCACCCCAAAGCAGTTCCTGCCATGACCAGCAGCAAAGGGGGGTTCTCTGTGCCTAAGCACTAATGCAATTGCTGGAGTTGCCATTGAACTACCTTCCCAATGATTTTTCCCAGAAAGGAAGTTCAGAGACTAGGTCATAATTGGTAGACTCATTAGTATTAAATTATGTGGGTTTTATTAGGGGCCAGACATTCACTTGTTTAAATGTAGCTGGCATTTTAATGCCTCTCTGAGGGAAGGTAATATGTACTGCAGAGGCAATACATGCTGACTTTTATTGGCACTGACCAAACTCTCAGGTGGCTGGGGCACCTGCTTGTGTCCATGTTTGAGGCTTGTGCAGTGGGTTGGTTCTGGCAGTTTAGAAGTAGAATGGGAGAACTAAGACAACACCCCCTTTTTACCCCCTCTCCTTTCTTACTTTTGCCTCCAGAAGACTGAGAACCTCTCAGGAAGCAGTGAGAGTATGTGTGGCTTCCCAGGAAAGCAGAACAATAGCTAAAAATAATAGCTATTTATAGAGAATGTAGTATGATGTTAGAAAAGTCATGTGGCATTTTAGTTTGGTCATGTTAGTGGGGATACAGCTGCTCCATATCACCATGAACTGCATTGCAGCATGGTAGAGCTGGAAACGCTGCATGAGGCATCAATAGAAACAAAGAAATGTGCATTTAATGGAACTTGGGGTCACTAAAAGATCTCAATTGTTACATGTTTTAGCATAAACTTCCTACATGGAAAAAAACCACCTCTTGCACCCCACATCCTTTGCAAACTGTGTTCTCAATGCATATGAAATATGCCTAAATTATCCAGTGACACCTGTTGTTTTTATTAAAATAAACTGATTATGAATCAATAAAACCTTTGCCAATGAATGATCTGTTCCTTTCCAAGGTTTTATTGATACTTTTTCTCAAGGTTTCTATATATCCATTTGGCTTAACATTGGGTATTTTATGATCAATTGAAATTCAGCTTTTTTTAAAAAAAACAACGTATTTATCTGTTCAAAATCTTGGCGCATTTGACGGTACATATTTAAAAAGAAAGGTGGAAATAAACAGACTGCTCCATAGGGGGTTCCCAGGAACTGAGAGATATGTTGAGCACCTTAGACTGATCCAATCACACTTGGATTAGCTGGAGAATTGCTGTGTGGTTAACTAACTTGCTGGGTGATATGGGGAAGCAGTCTCTCAGAGTGTAATTAAATGATAAGTTCACATTCAAGGGACAATGGTAAGTTACTGAGACTGTCATATACAATGCCAAAAATAGGCTGCCTCATGATGAATACCCTTATTAACAGCTACATTGCTCTGTGTTCCTGGTGTATGGCTGGGGACTTGGTCCTGTTTGTTAAAGATCTCCCAGTAGATTTTAAACGAGATTCATATGAAAGATGACTACATCTGAAAAGCAAATACTACATACTTTTAGCCCATACTGGTGTGGCTTTTAATCATGCATTAATAGCAAAATCTGATCTGGACTCACACCTTTATATAATGTCACCAAAACTATTTGTTAACAGAATACAACAATAAGAACTTTTTTAATAAGAACTTAGCACCCCAGGAAGGTATCTGAGAATAATTTGTGTTTGTTGCAAACACCTTTCAAGGAGTGTCTTAGTGGCTTTGGAAGATGACAACTCCACCATTTTAAAGTTCTGTTCAGGAAGTGTCAGCAGGGATTGTTCATTTTTTGAATTTGTAATAATACACCAGTCTACTGCTATCTTTTCCTCTGCCAATAGAAAGCCCCTAGTTCAGCAGTCTCCTCAGCCACTGAGAGATTAAATGAGTGTTGCAGCAGGCCCAGGAGATGCTCTGAATCAGGGACAAGGGAAATGAGTATTCCCCAGGCTCAAGAGGAGTGAGGTGGTCTTATGGACAGTACAGGCTGCTTGTGTTTAAGACACAAAGCTCTGACTTTCTCTACAATCAGCCCCAAACCCCTCTGCATTGTGCTCATGGGAAAGTGTTCCAGGCAATAATCTAACTCTGCACTGCAGTGCAGCTGCTTCCAGTTTCAGGTAGATTGGCATTGACTCTATTATAGCCTTGTTTATTTAAATAACAGAACCCTGTCTGCTCAAATAAATCAATATCAGTCTTTGAGTGTTTGAAATGGTGCTAATTTTGAAAATAATGTTGCATCAGGGCTTCACATGAAGTTTACAGGAGCAGCTAAAAAACTTGATTTGGGTGCTTCTGTGGTGTTTGGACAGACAGCAGTATTTTACTACTGAAAGAATAACTTCTGTACTCTCTCCTTTCCAAGAACTTTTCCTGTATGGTGCCATGGGCATTTGGGGCCCCATGGGAGGCCAGGGAATTGATGCCCAGAAGGCTTCACACCTTCCTGCTTTTAATCTTTTTTCTTTGTCCCAAACCCTGCTATACATGATATATTGTAAGTTACTCTTGTTCCTAGGGTAGGTTTCTTTTCTTGCTTTCACACTTGCTGCAAGGGGTGGGTAAATTGAGGGGCTGTGGTGGGCACAGCAGGGACAGGCTCTGTGCCAAGGTCTGGCAGTGCCTGGAATCTCAAGGCTCTCCTGGCTGGTTTGAGGCAGGGCTGATCTCCCTGTGCTGCCTCAGTCCTGCTGCAATGTGAGGGGTCTCAAGCAGTCCTTGCTGAAGCACAAGTATCTCCTTGAAGGTGGACTGTCCAACAGCTCCAGTGTGCTGTTTGCTCTAGGCATGTACATCTCACTGCTCGAGGCCAGGGCACCAGGGACAGCTTTAAGTGAGCTTTCCTTCTCATGAAAATGAGGGCATGTACCCACTGCAGCTGGGAGTGCATCTCCTGTGAGCTGTGGAGCTGCTGGAGCATCCTCAGCTTGCCTGCTGCTATTGGACAGCCAGAAAGGAGCTGGTGATGCTGAGGCTGAGCAGCTGAGGGTTTCCTTCCTTCCTAGTGGAATTTTATTGTGCTCTAGACATAAAAAGGCTTCCAGGGAGTGCCTTTGGCTCTGCAGGTTGAGGTGTCCCTGTTAGACTCCTGAGGGCTTTGGGAGGTGCTGACAGGGCCACTCTCTGCTGAGAGCCACTGATCTTCTACAAATGGAGCACAGCAAGAGTTGTGGGGGGGATAAAAGCTCATTTATTGAGCTTCTGGCCCTCGTGCCTGGGGCAGATCCAGTGCCTGTGCTGCTGCTGTGAGAGGTGCAGGGTACCAGTGCTGTGCTCCCAGCCCAGAGCAGAGCAGCTGGGCTCAGCTAAAGGGCTGAGATAATATGTGGAACAGGCCATAGGAATGTTAATAGTTTTATCTGCATGGTTTAATAAAATTTACATCATTTTCCATCTTATCTGAAGGACAGCTCTCCCAGCTGCACACATAAGGTGGCATTCCCTCAGTAGTGCAGACCCTGCAGGATCAGGAACATCTTTAGCAGCAATTTAAGGCTTGGGCTCTGTACCTGCTGCCCAAAGACCCTTCCTGGAGCAATTTCTGGAGTGGCAGTGGGAAAAAAGCTCATATTTGCTTCAGAGCTTTGCTTATATTCTAATTCTACTTGTTTGTGAGACTTTGTCCTTACAAAATGCCTCTTCTGGGGATTATGGCATTTACATGCCAATGGCTCATGTTGGCTATAAAGGGGTTAATTATATTTATTTCTTGTTGAGTGTGGGTCAAGTTGATGAGGTTCCTGGTTCACAAACCCCATAGTTAGGAGGATTTCCTGACTGTAAGGCCTTTCTCTGTACTTAAACTCTTAATAGATGAATTGCATTGAGTTAGCATTACCGTATCAGGAGTTAAATCATTGGTATTTCTCACTGACAAACATCTGTAAAAAGATAGGAGGGGAAAATTATAATTTTAATAGCTGAAAATCTCAAAACTTAGGAGATGTGGGCATCCTAATTACACTGAAATGAGACTGAAATATAACTGTGTTGTTGTGTGTGGAATGAACCTGATTTTGCACTTCTCTTAAAACATACGAAAAGATGATGAAGGAAGGTATTTGTGAAAAAATGCTTTCCGTGTGATTTATGACACAGAAAATTTAAATTTAAATCCAAGATATTAGTGTTTTTTCTACTTTTACATTGCATTTCAAGGTCACCTGTCTCAACTGATAGATTAAATATTCTAGTTGTAGTTTTTGGAAGAACTTGCTGCAATGCTGGAGTTAAGGAATTGCCATACTTTGGGAAGATGAAGAGCTGTTGGTTTGAAAACCATATACAAAGTAGTTTTTGCTTTTCTCCAGGCTTTCTATTTTGAGCATGCTCAGTGACAATAAATGCGTGTTGCCATCTTTTACATGCATGTAGGTTTTGCAAGCCAGCAGGAAGTTATTAATCCATCTTTCACTATTAAGATGACAGTGATGTTTAGGTCCAGAGCTCAAGTAGAATGTGCATCACAATTGGATGCTGCTGGATAACAGTCCCAGAAGCTTTGTTATGATATGTGATGGATCTATAAGACAATTGTTTCAGGGCACTTTTGTGTATATTGTTAATATGATGCATGATGACATGACCAATTATAGTAAGCTAATGTTCAAACAGCATGTCACAACCTGTGTATCAATGTATTGGATCTCTTCTCTCAACAAACAAATGGAACTGAGCAATATGAGATGAAGAGTCATTGACCTCATAAAAGGTCAAAATCCTTCTGTATTGACCTCTCTACTGCAATATAATTAAAAGGGTATGATTTCAATCTGTGGGGAGAATTAGCTTCTGTCTTGAAAAGTGTGATTTGACTTGTCAGGGAAAAGCTTGTCGTAAATTTCCAGAGGTGGAAAAATTGTGCCACAGCTTTGCCAAGGGTTTAGAAGTGTTTCCAAATTCCTGTATGCAGTCAGCTGTGCTCTCAAAATGTGTGTTTGGGCTCAGGTGAGGAGAATCCACAACCTTGCTCCTCTCTGCTCAGCCTAGGCTGGGAAAACTGGCAGCAAAAACTTTCCCTTGGGTTGTGGATGTGGAAAGTTGCCTTGTTTCTCAAGTGAAGGGGAAAGTTGAGTATGAGCAGTTTCCCTCCTGTCATCTGCAATGTGTCAGAGGGGCACCAGCCCCTGAACATATTCTGACATCTCTCAGCATCGAGCTGTGTGTTCTGAGGCCTGCCTGATCTTAATTGGCAGATGTGGTGAGCAGGGGCTTCTCTTTGTATAAGGGCTCTCTTTGCCACACTCACCTGGACTTGCAAAAGGATCTCGTTGGTTTGGCTGCTGCACGTGTGGGGTGGATGAAGGAAATGGTGGTCTGCTCCCAGAGAAAATGCTCCTGTATGGAATCAAAGCACTTTGGAGCGCTTCACATCTGTTCCTGCAGAGTCAAATGCAGTGTGCAGGGCCAGCACTTCAGCAGGATGTGGCTGCAATAAAAAGATCTTTCCACTTTAGAATACTTTTGGGTCAGTGTGGTCATTCTGGATACTTTTATATGGAGGATTTGTGAACCTACAGTTCTGTGGTGTGAGCAGAAACTGTTATGAGGTAACATAAGTTGAGAGGTAACCTTTCAGCAGAATGGTTTGAGTTAAAATAAAAGAATTGAAAAAGAGTACAATGACCAAAAAAATCTATAAAAATGCAATTGCGCTAATATAATTTTATCACTTATTTAAAAATTTAGTCGACCCAAAAGACTACCAAGTGTGAAATTAAGGAACAGCTCCTCTACTTTTATGGAAATCACTCTTCTTCACTTGTCTAATAGCCTGATTTTGTCAGATCATTTATTTCCATGGTTTTAAAATGAGCTTGACAGACAGAATTTTATAACACCACTTTACTGCAAATAAGAACATCATTTTCGCTTATTAAAACTGAAGCTTAGAGAAAGCATTAAAATTAACAGTTCACTCTGCTTTAACCTTTTGAATACTACTATGACTTTACACTGCAGACTATGTGTAAGGAAGGGCTTGGTGGCTGCTGGGTCTGCAGCTGGAGCAGAGCTCCTAAAGCACAGGCAGGTGAGAGCTGCCCTGGCCGTACCTACAGCCTGCCCAACCTGCCTGCAGAACTCTGTCTGCAAACATCTAAAACACCACCGACAGAAATTAATACTTGCTCCAGTCAAGGTGACTTTGGGCATCAGAACTGTGCAGTGAGGAGAGGTGGAGAGTGGCTATGGCACAGCAAACATGGTCTGAGATTACAGACATGTTGCTGCATATTGCAAACACCATAAAATGCAGTTTATTCTCCTAACAGATGTTTTACTTTTTGTGTGATTTTTCCTTTCTGAGCAATGAAAACTTTGACTGATCTTGGAGGTCACTGACAGATGATGAATTCTCTACTCCATAGCTGGCAGTAACTCAAACATCAAGGCAATGGTGGTGGGACACATCCTCCTCCAGCTTGGCTCATCTCCAGAGAGGAAAGTCATCTTCACAGCTACAGCTGGGCCTTATCCACACTGGGGGGTATTTGGTAATGACAGTTTGGATCAGGTTTTCCCATGCATGTCTGTGCAGCCTTGTTTTTCTTTCAGTTGCATGCCTGGAGTTACTCATTGCCATCAGTCCTTGCCCCAGGGTTATGCTCTTTGTAAAACTCATGCAGTGCAGGACTGGGAGTCCCAGGCCAGGCATTGCTGTGGCTCAGGCTGCTCCCTGTTAGCCAAGTTATCCTTCTGCTAACTGTGGTTATTCCTCAAAGTTAATGGTGGAGATAAAATTAGATTTTCTTTTTACATTGTCAACTTTTCAGTAGATAACAAGGGCAGATCCCTTCCAGGATCTCCAGTGGAAAAACTGATTCAGACTGTGGCAAGACATTTGCACCCTTTCTTTGCCAGCTCACACAACCTAAAAAATTAAGGCAGTAGTGAAAGAGAGAAGTGTGTTTGCCAGATGAGCTGAACTTGTCTCTCCTTTCAAAGGCTTCTGTATTTGGCCCTCTGACTCCCCTTGGACTCTGTCCCTTGCAGGTTACCAGAGGACATCCATCTTTTCTCCAGCCCCAGCAAGTTTTCCTGAAGTTTCACAGCACTCAGGATGGAGGGTAAAAGACTCAAAGTCTTAGTGTTTAAATAAAAAAGGAGAATGAATGGGAGAAGGTTTTCTTCTGGTTTTGACCCTGGGGCTGATTCATTTTTTTATCCATGTCTCATTTTCTTCTTGCCACTATCTTATCATAAGATTTTGGTATGCTTTATTTCCTGCCCTCAAATATTCTGCAATGTGAAGATTGTTTCCATCAGTGCATGCATTGTTGCTGCTTTTCATGGGGTTTCATTTCAGCAATTAAAAGATTGCTAAACAAGGTAATAATGATGTATTTGAACCCCTCTAGATGCAAGAATAGTGTTATCAACATTAATTTATTGTTGTCATAGCCTTTTGGTCTTGTTGCAGCTTATAACAGTGAGAGAACATGCTACAGAGGAAGAACATAGAGCTTACAAATTTCTCCACCAGCAGTTGCTGTAAGTCCAGATTTAGTCCAAGTTCTAATTGCTGTATCCTTTTTGGTGTGATTAAACCATCATTCCTTGCCTTTAAGGATCAATCCTTTGGATTGGAGGTTGAGAATCAAATTGCCTCTGTGCCCTGAAGTCTGAGAATCAAATGAAGAAATTTACTACATGGAGACTTGAAATTTTAGTTGAACTAAGTCTAAAAAATGACCAGAGAACTTTTTACTGTGATAGGGAATTTATCTCCCATTTCTACAAGAAATGTTGTACAGGAAATGAATGGAGCCAAAAGCTCCACAAAATGGAGCCAAGGTATGGTTGTGTTATTGGAAAAGGAACAGCCTGGTATCATCTTTGTAAATGAAAAAAAAAGCCATCATCAGCCTGCACTGAAATAGAACTTATTGGTATGGGAATGCCCAGAAGTTGAAGTTTACACTTAATTTACAAATTTGAGATGAGGGAAAAAACTTCCTTTATAAATCCTTTGGCAGCAAGTATGGAAATGAATAAATATTAGAAAGGCACTCCCCTCTGACTGGGCACCTAGAAAGGATCATGATTTCAAGGTTAAGCTGTGTTGTTGTGCACCAATGGCCAATTAGCCATCCAGCCTGGCATGCCAGAGGGGCACCAACACTTCTGAGCTGGTATTTTCCAATGTATCAAAAGAAATACAGCAACTGGAATAACAAGTGAAGCTCAGGTGTTGGAATAGTTTGCAATGAATGGAAGTTCTTAATCATATGACATGGTCCTGCAAAAGAAAGCTCAGCAGCAGGAATTGTGAGTATGAACTCTCAACATTTCTTCTTGGATTTGAAGTAACAACTGGAAATCTGTTTATTTTTCATCTCAAAACAAGTGCTCTTGTGTTTCTGGCCTCCCTAGAAAACATTAGAGCTGAGATTTTAAAATAAGTCATGCAAACCTGAAGGGCACTTAGGAGGCATCAAGCCCATCCTCTTGCCCTGGGGTGGTGTAACTGATCACTCCTTTGTCATTCCCAGCAGATGCTTGTCTCATTTTTGTTTAAAAACACAATTTTTGGAAGCTGTACAAATATGTCCAGGAAATCTCTTCCTTTGCTTTGCTGTTTTTGCCTCACAACAATTCTCTCTTGATATCCAGTCTGATTCTGTTTCTAATTTAAACCTTTCATTTCTTGTTCTTTTCATCGTGGCTTAGGGGAGCTTTGAATCCATTCCTCTTTTCTAACTTTAATGTGACTGCAAATTGTTATCAGGCTAACATACCTCATTCTTTTTTTCACTGACTTAATAAAGCTGATTAATTAACCTGTTAGGATATGGCTTCTTGATTTATCCTTACACCTATATTTTCTCCACTTGGATCACAGCCTTGTGGTGGAAAGGTGACTCAAACTGGCATCACCTGAGATCTTCCAAATGTACAGAGCAGAAGAATTTCCTAATTTCATCATTCATGTACTATAGTTTATGTATGTTTTTGTGCATCTGAGTGTGATATTAAACATTCTCTACGGTGCCAAACATTTTCAGATATTTTTGTAATAATAAACAGGTTCTTCCTGTAGGTCAACCTACTTGCAGGACATTCTGGTTAGATCTCTCCAATAAGCTTTACAAGTTTACCCTTATATTTTATCATTCAGGTCACTGAGAGTGCTAAATAATACCTGCTTTTAGAACACCTCTGTGATGCCTCTTTTTTGTTTTCATAGTGAACCACTTATAATTACTCTCAAGATATGGCTTTCAACTAGTGTTGCATCCACTTTATTGTATTTTCATCAGCATCCAGTGAGATATTACATTGGAAGTCAGGAACATGTGATAACTATTTAGATGTGCTTGAGAGTTCAATGAGTATAGATGTATTAATATGCATTTGGATTTTTTGACTGTTCAGTGAATGGATGCACATTTTTACTGGTGCAGCTGGTGCTTTTTAAAAGTGATGCATAGAAATTCACTTACTAATGAAAATTGCTAAGATATCATAAAGTAAAGAGATGGGTTATTGGGTTCAGAAAACCAAAGTGGCACTGAATCTAATTACCAGAGGGGAAGGTGTGCTGGCGTGAGTTTGATTGAGATTTTATGTAAATCCCATCCAGCCAGTCCACTCCAGCGTTTAATTTACAAGTCTAATGGACAATAAGGATGTGCACTCTGCAGATTGTGGGTAAGCAGCAAAGCAGCTGCTCTGGTGAGCCACTAACTCAAGTGAATGATAGACTTCTTACAATTTCTGCTCTGGGTTTTGTCTGCAGTACCTGGCAGTGGGGATGATCAGAATACAGTGACCCAAAGCTTGGATTCATGGCATTAACTTTTGTGTAGAGCAGGGCTCTGAATCCTACAGGCCTATTCTACTTAACAACACCTCTTGTCAAAAAAAAAAAAAAAACAAAAAAAAACCCCACAAAAACTACTACAAAAGTAAGAGTAATAGTTGATGGGCACCAATCATTAGGAGTTTCCCAGGCTTCAAAGTAGCCTGTGGTTTGTTTCCATTTGGGGTTTATGAATGTAAGGTCTCTGCAGGCTGCAGCTCACTCTGGAGTTGAAGTGATGTGAGAGTTTGTGTACTTGAACCAGTCCAGCAGACAGCACAATGACCTCCTCTCTTTCCATGCTGTTATTCTTTCTGTGGCTCCCAAACCATGAAAAAGATGTTTTTTACTCTTTGGTGAAATTTCTTGAGTTAGGGGAAGGATCTCACCTGTAACATGAGGTTATTCTCATACGATCAGAGCTCCAAGCAGTCTTAGCTCTGAGTTTGCCCTCACAATTAAAGTATCTCACAACAAACTCCTCGAAGCACTCAGCTGGGAAAAGCTGTTTCTTAAAGTAGGAAATGTGTGCTTATTAAAGGAAAGGTTTAGTGTAAAGGATGCAACTGTAATTTATGCCATAAGCTCTCCACATGTTTTTATGCACAGCTAGAAACCTTTTTGACTTTTTCAAGCCTTCTTCCATTTCAGCTCGGTGCCCTCTCCCTATGCAGAGTCATTTTAAACTCAGAGCATTTTATACACAAAAGAACAAGCCTCTGCAGGTGACATTTGACTCTGTTTTCTCTGTAACATAGTTTATAATGTTGTATCATGTGAGTTAACTTAGAAGTTGTAAAAAAACCAGGGAAAAATATGAGATTTACTCCTATGAGCTTCAGAGAGGGTCAGGGCACAGTCTCCTGGGTTTTGAGCTGCTTAAACTCCACCAGCTTCAGTGGATTCTGCTGATTTGGATCATGCAAGTGGCTGGGCTTAGATTGCACCAGTGGTGTTAAGGCATATTCAGGCAAACCCTTTATTCATCAGTTCTGTGATGAGCACTTCATGCATAGCATCTTCTTTATCATTCCTCCCCATAATTCGATGTTAACATTTTCCCTTTCCTTGGTCTTTAAGATGTAAATAATCATCTGATTAAATATCTCTTGAGAAGATTATGCTATGGATAGAGGACTGTCACTGCACCCCTCACAATCAATGTTTCACTTGTTTATGTGATATATGTACACCTGTGAGTAGTTGCCATTACCCTTGATTGCAGCGTGGGAGACTCCTAGCTTAAAACACAACCATGCAAAAATCTGTCTTTTTTAAATAGTGTCTTTTTGAAAATGTGAAAGCAAGGAAATGCACTGACTGTAGATAAAGCAGCATTAATGCTGAGAAAAAAAATATTGTAACAGGAGCAAAGCAGTCACTAAAACAGCTTTGCTCCCTCCATTGCTGCTATCATGAGCACTGGGCATTACAAAGAACATTTCTTAGCTGGAAAAAAAGCTTGATTTCTTCATAGAAATAAAATTCCCATAATGTCTAATGCTAGGGACACACTGTAGTTGGGTGAGGCATGAGATACTTTTGCTTATCATCTTACCTGAGAAATTAATTCACATTGGCTCCTAGAAATGCTGCATGTGAGTTAACACTGAGCCAGGGAGCTGTACAGAACAGAACAAAAAAAAAAAAAAAAAAAAAGGCAATGTATCAAACATAGGGAAGTTTCCTACTAATGTAATGCAGGGAATAGCATTAGGTCCAGTGTTATTTAACATCCTCGTTAATGATCTGAAAGAGGAGAGTAAACAGCTGGTTAATGAAATTCACAGATGATACTAAATTGGAGACATTATAAATATCACTGAGGGCAGCGAAATAATAGAAAGGGAGCTGAGATCAGAAACATGCCAAGGAAATAAGGAGAGGAATGTCAGCTGGGACAAATGTAAGGCAATTCCTGGGGGAAAATGGGAACAGCTCTGCTGGAGGGGAGGGGAAGCAGGACAAGCAGGATCAGGCTGATGTCAAACACACCCCAGTTCTGCAGCACAGGCCAAACCTCAGCAATCCACAGCAGCTCTGCACTGCAAATACAGCCCAGCCTTAGTGACCAGGTCCTGTGCACCACAGAGAGGGGAAAGCTGGAGGATAAGCAGTGGGACTGCTCTCCTCTGGGAAATCCTCTCCTGGCTCTTACACTGGCTTTTAGACTGCTTTGTGTTGCCACAGAGAGGCAAAACTGCTTTAGCAGGCTGAGAACTGGACCTGAAGGATGAAGAAGGAACATTTAAGATAGTACAAAGAAAGGCAGACCAGGAAGAGAAGACAGGAGGAGTGTTAAAAAAGATAAATTAAAAATTGAAATTTCAGCATGGATGTCAGGGGAAAAGCTCCTAACTAATCTGCAGAATAGTCTTCTGAGAAAAGTAGTGGAAGCCCTGTTGTTCAGGAGTTTTAAACACAGAATGGGAGAATCACTGGAAAGCAGATCAGAGGAAATAGGCAAGAGCAGGCAGGGTGTGGGCTATGTGTGTGTCCAGCTGATCTTCTCAGTCTTATCAAACCAAGATAAACATCTCTCCAATCTTACACTATCACAGAGTGCTTCACACAAATGTGTTGATTCTGGAGAATGTCTGTACATCTCAGTCACAGAGGCATTTTTACCAAAATATCTTTGCTGCACTATACTGAGATTTATTCAGTGAACTTACAAGTTTTCTTATCTGTGGCTGAATGGATGTCAATCATGCTGAAGACTGAGAAGGAGGAAGAGCATTAAAGCTCTCCTTTGCCCTGTGTAGCTCTCTTTTTCAGCATGTGCATGTTCTTAGCTCTGTGCTGAGAACATTAAAACCGGTTAGCATGGATGTAAAAAATTTTACTACTGTAATTACAGCAAAAGGCTACCTGTCAAGAAAATAAATGCAAGTAATCAAACACAGCTACGAATCTGGCTCTGAGCTGGGAGAGCCATTCAGCCACGCTGGAAGGAGGCAGAGCTCCCAGTGACGTCAGGGGCTGTGCCAGAGCACAACTGGGCTGTGACCCAAAGCCCCACACCACAACCAAGTACTCTGGGTTTAGCTGCACCTGTCAGGCTATGCAGCCATGGGAATTTAGGCCTGCATGTTGTCCTGTTCTTCTCTGAGTATTTCCAAGTGAATTCAGAAAGGTAAGTGGAAAAAACCAAAATTATATATATATATATATATATATATCAGAATGGAGCGAGATTTTTGAAAGGGTGATGAGGAAATACAAGTTATTTACCAATACAGAGAACGTGGAAAATGCTAAATGCAAATCTGGCCAAGAAAGATACCTCCCACTACACAGTGTCACTTTGAGATGGCTTACCTAGACCTTCCAGAATCTGACTGGAGAAACTATAGCTATAAAATCACAAATGAGACTTGGGTGGTTTCTTTTGTCACCCCTGCTAGAGCCATTCACTTGGTTACAGCTGCAGCAAGTATATGTGCAAACAGGAATTATTATTTTTCACCTGCATTTGAGCTTACTGGAATTTGTGCCATCTATATTATTTGTACCAGCAAGAAGAGGCCTGATGTAGAGCTTGGTGATGAAAACTAAAGCAGTGACATTTCTCTCTTTGGCTTTGGACTAGATCTTAATTTTATTTGTTAAGTTCTAGGGATTCAATCCTGTGTAACTATTTCTTCTACTCCAAAAATCTGACAGCAAAATCACATGCAATAGTTTCAGAAGACTGTAAATTTAATAATCATCTTGTAATAAAATAATACCTTGTTCTTATATTCCATTTTCATCTATAGGTTTGAGTGCTTTAAAGACATAGTCTCCATTTCACAAATGGTAAACTGAATTTTTGAACACTGTAAGTAGTGTATCTGTCATTAGGAGAACACAATACAAGCTCTTAGGTTCTCACGTGCTATTTGAATAAAAGGAACCATTCAAGATTAACAAAGAGCATCAGTACATATGTATCATTTTAACAGTCCCTGAAGAAGTACATTTCATATCCTGGATTTATCTGGGCAGGTGAGAGACAGCAGGGAGAGGGGAGGATCAGAGTTTGCCCCTCATTGCCCCAAATCTCCAGTCTCGTCCAGGCCCCAGCACACTGCTGTGGCCAGACCCTTTGAACAGGGGTGGAAACTCCTAAACAAGGCAGGAAGAAGTAATCTAAAGACATTTTTGTGGTCAAAAGCTCAAAGTTGAGAAAATGCCTAAATTCCCTCAGAAGTTAGGAGCCCAAATGTCTGGGAGGATTTGGGTCTTGGTGATTGGGTGTTAGAAGTGAGGATGAAATTAATAGTCATGATTTCTAACCCTGTGCTCCAGCAAACTTGTACCATGGAATCATTGCAGCTGTGTTAAAGAGAACTTTGCCAGAATCAGTGCTGCTGATACCCTCTATTAGAGCTACCTGGATAAAGAAAATCCCCCTCAGATCAATGGGGCTGTCCAGCCTGCCCAGAGCTCCTGGAGATTTATGAAGTGAGCTTAGAAAGAACTCCTGCAGTGGTTGGATGCTGGCACTATGTCCCACAGCTTGACAGGATACTTGGCCTTCTTCAGGGGACTCCAGATAATTACTCTGTATGTTACTTTTTGGATGAAACCTGCTCTTAGTCATTGCTAAAAAATATTGCCAAAACATTCCCAAGATATGTGGTTTTTATCGAAAATTGAGTGTTTAATTTCTGTTCTGCTGCATTTTATGTTTATGCCGTCTGACAGTTCTGTCTGTACCCAGTGTCCCATCTGGTAGGTATCCATGATGAACTGCTGCTCAAGTTTCTGAAGTATTTAAATGCCCTGTTGGTCCTGCAAGGGCTTTTGGAGCCCATCAAAGAGTGAGGCATTTGCAGAATTCTCTTTCACTCTTATACTTTCCCGTTTTCCTACTGAGTTTGGAATACTTGAAAACACCTGGGCTAGGATGGTGCAAATAAATGACATCTGATCCTAAAAGCTGGAAAACATTAGATTCATTTGAGAGGAACAAATTTCCTGCAGTGTTCAGTGGAACTCCTCATGATGTTCAATAGAAGTTCTCATAACTCCTGGAGTTGTTGGAGGCACTCAAACTATTTTCCTGTAGTTGGGGGTTGAGATAAGGGTTACAGGAAGCATTTTGAACTGAGAAATTATTTTGACAGAGTAGTCGAAATGTTCCATCTCAAAACCTTGGGCTTATTACTGAGAAATATGGAATTTCTTCATCCTTTTTTTTTTTTTTTTTTTTTTTTTTTTTCTGGTCAGTTGGTTCCCTATGACCTCTCAGAAATGCCTTGCCTTTCATATGTGCAGGGAACTGTTTGCAAAGCAGCCCTGCACCAAAAAATTTCACTTTTTGTGGTCGATATTGCAGTAAAACTATTTATAAATCAGAATTTTAACTTAAAGTAAAAGTAGGATTTTATGACTAAATCATTATTGTATGGCTTCAGAATAATAAATCAGTCACTTGTATCGTAAGTGGAAAGTGAAGATTTATGAAACAAAGCATTTTATTTAGGAATTTCTCAGGGTGATTTGTAAATCTGCTGTAGAATTTGTAAATCCAGATTGGGGTATGTAAATCCATTTCATGACTTATAAAGCAGTTGAATGTTTTAGCTAAATCTAATGTTTAAAATAATGATTTCTGAATCAAAACTTTCTGCTAATGATTTACTGGTGAGTTTTATAAATCAGAGGCAAGATATATAACTCAAACTGTGAGAAGTGCAGATTTATAAATCCAACTTGTAAATCAATGGAAAAAACATCATGTTTTACACTAAATAATATTTTACAAATGGCACCTCATACATCATGCAATTGCCACAAATCTTCTGCATGTGAGTCAGGGTACATAATGTGTGACTGACTCAAAAAGAAAAACTGTGGGAGAGGCAGCACAGTGGGTGAAATGCTCAGCTTGAGCCCTGCAAGGCTTGGCTTGTGTTACCTGCAGGGCAGGAGCAGTGGTGCCCACCCAGCCAGTAGTGGACATTTGTCCAAATCAATACACAGTGGCATAATTCACAACCTTGGCAATTGCAGCAGAGGGGAGGCCCCACACAGGAGTAACAGGGGTGTTGTAGATCATGATTGAAAAGCATTGGCAGAGTTATGTAGGGAACCTTATGCAGCACCTGTCTGCAGTGCACCTGTTATAGCAGGCTGTCCCTTCAAAAGGAGCCAAATCCACAGGAAAAACAGAAAAAGCCCCCAAACCCCCTCAAACCCAAAAGACTTAACCCCATAATCTAGCAGACCCTTCCACTAATGTAATGACTAGTTGAGGGGGGAGAACAAAACTGATATTCTAGGTATATGCAGACATCATTACAGGATTCAGGAAAAATCCTTACTTTTCACTTTACAGTTTTCAAAGCAATTTTTATTCCCCCAGCAGAGGAATAGGGACAAGTATTAGAGAATAAGAGAATAAGAATATTAGAGAATAAGATTGGTTCTGTAGGAGCTTCACATCTGGAAATTCTAATGCTGATTTGGAGGTGGTGGGTTTGCATTTCTGCAGCTGTGGAAAACTGGGATTTATTTTCCCTTTTTAGAACCAAAAGCGTGCCTTAGGTGGGCAGCTGCCATTGCAGTGCATTCCCTTTCCTTCATGGATGTGGGGTTTGATGTCCCACACGTGCCTCCTCTGGAGCCTTTCCAGCAGGACAGCAGAGCTGTGGTGGCTGCAGGAGCTCTCCTGCCTTCCACAGTGGGCAAATGCACCTGGAAGGGGAGAACTGAGGGTTGGTATCCAAGTCAGAAAACTACTTGATTACAGAGAAAAATGATAGAGGGAGAAGGTATGGCTGTCCTTGCTTCTGACAGTGTTTTTCACCTGGGAACAGGTTCCTGTCACCTACCTGCGAGTGAAAAATATCTTGTGTCTCAAAATATTTTTTTTAGAATTCAGCTGTTGGGAGGTTAAAAAATTAACCAAGAATATCAAGCTGAGATTTGTAGATGAGTGCCACTAATTTTTATAACAGAATCCTTAACTGGCTATTTTTCAGAACTCAGTTCAGGAATACAGAGAGCTCTGTATATTCCCTAATGGAAATGCTGAGTTAAAATAGATTTGAAATTGAGAGTGCATTTTTGGTAACTTGGGGTTAAAAAAAAAAAAAAAAAAAAAAAAAAAAAAAAAAAGAGGGTGTTGTAATTATCCCTAAAACAACAAAATTCAATAGACACAATGAAACTCAAAAGAAAGGCAAACATGCTAAAGTAGGGAAATACCTAATTAAACCAAGTAAACAACCATGACTGTGCCCTGTAGTGATGTCATACAGTAATTATGTAGAGATGCATTTTACTGTCCACTGGAACTGATGTTTGATCCTTTGGATTTAGTATTTCTGCCTTGCTGTGCAGCATCTCTCCATGGCAGGAGCTGAGGATGTGCAGAGTGAGCTGGATGTGGAGGGTGGCTTTGGGGGGAGCAGCCAGGGCAGGAAGGGAGGAGGAAGAGTCATTTGGGGACAGAGGAGTCTAAGGGACAATTGTGCATAACAGAGCGAAACCAGGGCTGGGCAAGCTGGCTTTTTGAGGCTGTGTTGGTGTTTTCAGCAGCAGAGAGGAGCTGGGCTTTTGGATTTCTTTAGATCCAGGCTGCAGAGTGAGTGAGCAGCAGTGCTGAACTGCCCATGGCCCATGACTGGGGTAGGAATGTCTCAAACAGGTTTTGCTCACCAGGGAAGATTTCTGCAGAGCTGAACCTAGAGTCACAAAGTCCCTTTTTCTGATTTGTTTCTTCCTGTGTCCTTGTTTCAGAGCCATCATCTGTTTGGCTGCAGCATCCCATGGAGCCAAAGCTGCCTTCCAAGGGGTCATGCAGCTACACAGACTTTGTTTGGTGGCCAAGTCCTCCACACTGAGAACTGTGCAACATGAATCAAAGATTTCTTATGCTCCCACTTGTGACAATTATTGAGACTGTACCATCAAAATTAGGCACAGAGAGGGCAGTCCCACAGCCTGTTCCACAATTAAATAGGACAACCTTTGCTGGATTCCTCAGTAGCTAGAGCCTCAATACAGTCCACAGCAAACTGGAACTACCTGGAATATTTTGAGAGTTTTGATGCTGCTGTTAAAGCCTTTGAACCAGTGGAAGGCAGACGGTATGTTAAAATGCTAAAATATTTTTAATTTTTCTTTTTTGTTTTTGTTAATCAAAGCATTCCTGGACAAATCATTCCAAGTTATAAACTAGGACAGGATATGGTGCAGTTTTCAAACATTTCAGAAAGGTCATCCCTCACTGTTAAGTGCTTAAACTTATCTATAAAGCCTTCAATTGCATTTTTTAGTTTCCTATCTCCCTTTGGATTTACAGTCCAGCAGTGATATAACCTTTTATTCCCCTCTTCCAATACTTGCATTTCTTTAATAACAAAGTTCTCTTGCAATTTTTCTCTTGTAAATGCTAGACAAATGTTTTTGTTTTATCTTCTCATATTCCAAATAGGCGTTGAGTGAGTTGCAGTCAGTCCCTCAGAGAAAAACCTCTGACTGAATTTCTTCTTTGGGAAACAATGTAAAACTGTGTGGGCCTGCAACTGACCTGGCAGTTGTCTAAATACATTAGGATAAACTGCTTTAAAAGGCAAGGTTGTGTCTGATTCCTCTGAAGTGGTTGCAGTTTCCTCAGCCAGCCTTCCCTGCTCTCCAGCAAGGTCTGGAATCCAGGGGCAATGCTCTGAAAAATCTGGGCTTTATTCCAGGAGGAGTAACAAAGAAGCAGAAATTTAAGTGGTTTTGAATGCAGAGAGCCCTATTCACAGACATTTCAAATATTACTCTACTATTTGTCATGGATTTTTGTCTTATAAAATTTTGGTTCTTAATAGGAGACAAAGATGAGTGGCAATAAAGTCATATCCCTTAAGCTGATGGCAATACTTGGGAAGGCTTGTGTTGGAAGTGGAGCTGTGTCTTATGCCATGATGGGGAATTTCTGATAGCACTAACCTCATCAGCTCATGCAGAAATCCTGAGCTAGATATGGCAGTAGGAAAGGAGGGGATGGGAGGGTCACACTGGTGAATGATCAGGAAATCCAAGTTATGATCCCAATGCAAAACTAAACACCTCAGCAGGCTGTGCTTCAGTGGCTGCAATCACCAGAAGAAACTAAGAATATTTCCCTTGCACCAAAACCCACATCTCAGAAAGCCCAAGTGCAGTTGCATGGTTGCCTGATTTAAGGGCACATTTACCTGAGCTAATTACACTTTTCATACCCTGGTGATTTGCTTCCAGAAATTGCTTTAAGAATTCCATCACGCCTTCTTCTTCTGGAGGTGTATTCTGAAAATGAGAAATAAAAATACTGAGGTAAAAAAGATATAGAAGTAGATTAGATACCAAAGACACATAAAAGTTACTTTCCAGTTGTATGGAAATATAATGTCATATTAGTACCCACATCTTCTGGTTATACATGATGAAATTGCTATTCATATAAGGAACTGAAATTTCTCTATGAAAATACATAAATGCTATTCCAGCCTTGCAGGTAGAAGAATGTAACATAGAATTTACAAGCATTGTATCCAATTTAGTCAAATCCATGTTACACAGAGGTTGAGTGTCAAGACTGGGTATTCAAGCCCAAAATATTGGATTTTAAAAAGGACTTTTGGTCCCCTTGCAGCTCAGAATTCCCTGCAGTGATGATACCATGAGAATGAGTTCCCAAGCCACGGTGTGCATGGCACAAGGAGCAGGAATCCCTTCCTCTTGGTGCCCATCACGGGCACCTCCAGCATGAGGACAGGGTGATATTTCTGCTCAGCTGTCCCAGCATGGGCATGGCACAGCAGAGGGGACCACCCTGCAGGGGATAAAGAAGAGGACATCTATAAGCTGGTGGCAGGAGGCTGTGTTGCTTTCCCATTGCTGCCCTGGTGTCCTGCTGCAGCCCTGGCACAGCTTTGCTGTTTGCATGGTGTCACCAGCTCTGGCACAGAGAGGGGTGTGAACTCTGATTTCTTCCATAATCTCTGGAATATAAAGATACAGAGTCTGCTGAAGAGCCAGCTCAGATTTCCCAGCTGTGCTTGGTGGTAATACTGATGCTAATGATGAGCAGTAATAAGCAGTACTGATACTTAAACTCCTGATAACATCTTTAGTCATCTTCCTGACCTTTTCCCCTTTCCTGCCTTGCAATATTCATTTAAAAGGAATATATCATTATATAATCATGGAAGATGACTTTCCTTGTGTTTGCACTTTTTCATACTATAAGAGAACCAAAATTTTTGGTTGTTTTTTTTTTTTTTTTGGCAGTAAATGGCTTTGCAAAATTTTCATATCAGAGATTTAACAAAAAATTATTCATCATCTCCTTGAAGCTTTTGTGTGCAAGCACTTCTCATCAAGTCTTTCTCCATTTGTAACAAACATAACTCACAAACTTTCTCTGACAAGGGGAAGTAGTTTTTCTTCTCCTAGTAACTCTTATATTTCAATTTCAGAAAAAAAGAGAGAAAAAAAAAAAAGCCCTGGGAAAACAAGGAACTCTAAATGTTGCCATTTATTTTGCAACCATTTCTTCATCCAAATTTAAGGAATGATTTCTACCTTGTAAAGTCTGGCTTTCAAACTAGTAATTGAAGTGAAAGGTACAGATCTCCCTCAGAGAGCAATGGCTGGTAGCTGGTAAAGTGCTGTATGGGTTTCTAATGCCATTACCCTCAGAGGCAAAGGGAAAGTCTGGTTATTCTGGGTTGCAGTCTCCTAATGCATGTCTTCTGTCTTTGCTTGACAACTTAAATGTCCCTAGCTCCCATTGCAGGGTGATTTTAGCATAAGTACCTGCCTTGATCCATGTTGCAGTGTGTTCCTTGCTGCTTGAGAGGCAGGAGTTAACCTGGATGTACAGAGACAGGGGCTTGAGTGACAATCCACTCATAGATTACAGCCCAGAAAACTGCAACACAAGACCAAAGGACGTGCTGTTCTATCAGAGAGGAAAAATCAAACCTGTTTTGGGAGGTTGGCATAAAACTGACCCACAAAGCCATCTGCCTCAGGAAAAAGGGTTTTGTGTGAGAATTTTCAGGTAAGTACATAAGAGTATACAATGTAATTTTGACTCAAAAGTCAGCAGAGGAAGGTTTTTTAGTTTAAGGAATTATCTTGTGTTTTTTTAAGATTTTGGGATTAGTGCCCTAGGGATGCCTTGGTTATTGATGAAAGGCAAAATAATTGCTAAAGCAAACAGAAAATTATGCCTCTTGTGCTCTCCCCCAGAGAAACATAGGATGCAAAGGGAGGGTGCCATTCCTTTCCTGGCATTTCCAACATGTTTTTACATCCAAGGGCCTTGGAAAACCCTAAACTTCTCTCTCAGCTAGTCAGAGCACTTTCAGGCTGACATAAACTCTGGATGTATTTTACTTGTTAAAATATGCAAGGCAGGGTCCCACACTGGACAAGTTTCTCCATCTTTTAGTTACCTTTTTTGAGCATTTCCTCCTGTGTATCATATGCAAAACTTGCAGCTGGTTTGTTCAAGGAAAGGGGCACTGCCCCTGCTTGGCTCTCCTGGCATGTTTGGGGCTGGGAAACCCAACCCCTTGTTCCACACAGGCCAGAGTGAAAACCGGAGCTGGTGGCTGAAGGTTTGTTTGTCTGCCTATGGCAAATATAAAATGAAATCTCCACAGATGGAGATTCAGCATCCTCTCTAGGAAAACTGTCCCTGTGTGTAAATAGTCTTGCTGTGAGGTTTTTTTTTCCTTTTAACCCACTGGGATTTCTTCTTCTGCAACTTTTGATTGTCTGTGAGCATTGCTTCTTGTTCCTTTGCTGAGAAAAATTCTCCCTAGAACCATGTTCTAGCTGGCATAAAACAGCAGTTAGATTATCCCAAAACTTTCCTTCTCCAGGGCAAAATAATTTAGTAACCTCAAATTTTCCTCTCATGTCTCTAGTCCACTGGACTCTCCATTGCAACTGAACTCTGACTACATCTATAACTATAAAATTAGTAATTTTGTCATTAAGATGACTGGCCTGTGGCATACTTGTAGCTCTGAATAAAAACACAACCATGTTTTGCTCTTTCATAAAATTACTCAAATCCTTATTTGTGTAATAAGGATGCTAAAATAATCTTGATTATACTTGTTTATATCAATTCTCATCAGACATGATAAATATTAATGTAAGAATGAGTGTTAAGTAAATTGAGATGATCACAAAACAGCACTTTAAAACAGCATTATCATCCAGTGGATCACCCTGTCTACAAAGGATGGCAATAAAATGTATCAGTTGACCTCGTAATTTGCTTTCATTTGTCTGTATTCCTTATGAAACTTGGAAACTGATATGAAATGCGGAATCAAGGCTCTGATTTATTAAGGTACAATGGGTTCAACAAGTGCTATAAAGACCACTTGATTCTGATAGTTGTATTTTGTTTGAGATAGTTTGTATTTTCTGTGAGACTCTCCAGGACAGCACACTGCACTCTGCTAACAATGTGTGGGTTTTAATTTTAACAAGACAGTCAGGGAAAATGGAGATGAGGGAAATTGACAATTAGAAGGAATTTAATGTTAAAAAATCCACCAAACCAACAAACCCAAGAGGAGATTGTACAGAATTACAGTACCAAGAGCTGCCTGAGTAACATCAGCTGGTCTGGCAAGATCTTTGTAAGGAAAGAAAGGCAATTTGGGAGTTTAAGGGAGGAAGTGAGTGAACGTGGAAGGGTCTGGTGAGTGATGCAGTGTCTGCACTGGTGGGCACTGTGGATGGCAGGTGGCACCAGTGCCTGCAGCTCATGGCATCTTTCTGCTTGTACAAACACAAATATATCTGTACATGTGCAACAGATGAGAAGCTTTGGTGTTCCTTTCATGTGCTCTTCTGTGCTGTTTTTTTCATTTCCTTGCAATCACTGGTAGGTTTCCTGAGCCATGCCCAGATGATTAACTGCAGTTTAGCTCAAGGCTTCATAAAATGTGGCTTTCAAATGAGTTAGTGATAGATGAGTTACATTGGAGAAGGGTATGCAGAGTTAGGAATGACAGCTCTTGCTACTACTTAGGATCCTATTAAAAAGAGAGCTGGAAATTTCTAATTTAAAGAGATTTAATTTAAGAGATTGTGTTTATTGCCCTGGCTGTGGGAAGCACGTTTGTTATTCCATCATCCTGTATCAGCCAGGCTACTTCCCCTTTAAGTTGGAAGCCAAACTGCTGATTGCTAATGAGGGAGGACAGGTGCTATTGTGTGAAGCAGGCAAACAAGTGCTGCTGAGATGAGGGCCCTGGGCATCCCCAAGAGCAGCCAGAGCTCTCCAGGGGTGCTGTGCTTCTGAGCTCCTTCCTGTGTGTGACACCAGGAGCCTGGGCTTGGTGAGTCACACTATGGGGAGTGTGGAAAACTATTTTAAAACAGTTTGAAATTTGATTATTTTAATGAATGTTGATTATTACCTGATTTTAGTTTTTTTGTCCTGTGTGGTTCTCTTCCTTAATCCCTGCCCTGACAGGTGATAGTGTTTCTGTATAGCAATGAGTAGCATGGGCATCTTGGAAAAGTTGCTAGCTGTCTGTATGTGCTGGGAGGGGAATAGTCTGTGAAACCCTTCTAATTTTGAAAGCAAAGGGTAATAATTGTGGGAGATGAAATATGGCACAACTCTTTATGCATGAAGAAAAACCAGAAGAATTTGCATTTCCCCATCTCAGAAATTTGATGACAATAATTGTATTTTAAGAAAAAAATACTCATTGGGCATATTCTGGTTTGTTGACCTTTGTTCTCTTCTTTTTTAAAACATGGTAATTGTGATAGTGTTAGTATCAGTTTACAGTGTTGCAGGAGGTTTTTGTGTATGTTTGTGGATTTATGATCATCAGGAACAGAACACCTGTTCCATGAATAATAGGAGAACTCTCTGTGGTCTGGTACTGGATTAACTTGGTCAAAATTTTGTGGAAAAATTATTCAAGTGAGGATTCAAAATTATTTCTTATTTAGTGAGTTCAAAGAACTTGATGTCTTTTTCTACCTTAGACTGTAAAGCAAGGCCAGTTATGCTGTTAGCTGGACTTTGAAAATGCAAATAATTATGTAATTAAGAATGTACTTCAGTCCTATTACACTACCCATAAAATTCAACAATCTTAAAAGCAACATGTTTTAAAATATTTTACTAAATATAATTCATGTAACAAATTTTATAGCCGACCAAGTTGTGCAATTAAATAGTACATGACTATTTCTTACAATTAAAGATTGCAAGGATCTTCCTACATACAATGTGATATATTTAACAACTTTTTATGCTAAATAGTTGATATAGTTAATGTTGTAGTCACTTAATTCAATTTTAATTAGCCAAACACTAGTTTGAAAATGTGAGCTTTTCATTAACTGACATTGCTCATATTTTTGCTGCTTGTTTTCCCTGTAGTTCTTTCAAATTATGTATGTAGAATGTGTTAACGTTCATGAAATTCATTTATCATTGAAGGCAATGCCAAAATTAGTGCAGAGTGAAGAGAAATATACTTGTGTGTTTTTTGACAAGTGTAGCTTGAGCCTGAGATGATTAAAAAAAATAAAAAACAATTTCTAAGTATGAACCAAGCACCTCTCTTGCAGAAAACTCTTCTGTTTTAGTTTTTATCTTGGGCCTTTTGACAATCACAGGTGTCCAGGCTGAGATTCTGTCACTGAGTAGCCTTGAAATACCTAGAAACCAGCAAAACTCTGTGGAAAGGGATTTACACCCTGAACATGGATTCAGGAGAAGCAGTTCATGAGGGACAGTTTCTAAAGGACTTCTATAATTTATTGTTTGATTCTGAATTATGAAACTGGGAAAAGGTGATATTAATTTGACTTTGTTATAATACTTGCTTTGCTCTGTTAATCCTACTATCTATATAGCTGGGGAAAAGATACCAGCTGGTTATAGGCTAGAAATTACCATATTAATGTTTTATTTGTGTGGGAATATAGTTGTGTTAATTAATGTTTTGATGTGGTTACCAGCACTTAGTGGTCTCTGAACGTCCCCTGCTGACTTAGGGAAATTAGAAATATTCAGGTATGAATGTGGTGGGGCCAGTTGTACCATCTCTGCCCAAGTACTCTGGGGGAATCACCCTTTATGGAGGGTGGTGCTGGTGTGGACTTGTGCCACCAGGGAAAAACCTTCTGGTGAAGGGTGGCTGGGGAAAAGGAAATGTGGGAGGTGTTAAGAAGAAAAGGGGATTTCTGATGTGCAGCTTGGCTCCAGCCAGGGCTGGCTGTCTCTCAGCACTGATGAGAATTTCCTCACTACATGAGAAGATCTCTAGGTGCCTGTCTTGCTGCAGAAGTGCATTTTAAACTCACAGTCTAAAAGATACTTCTTTATGTTTAATTACAATTGGTTCAAATTTTTGTTTCTTAAAACTGGTGGGGCTTTTAATTTTTTTTTAATGTCAAGACCAGAGTAGGGACAAAAGTCTCCAAAATACAGTGAAGGGATATGTATGAAGAAAATGGAATGTTAGTCTTGATGCTGCAACTTATACCCTTTGCTTTACTTTATTCTAGCTCCTTCCTTCCTTGTCTTTTAATATAAATATTTTATTTCAATACATAGACACTGTGTTTTTGCCATTGATATCTCACCTGTTCTCAGTCTGCAGATCTGAAAGGGTTAAATGTGCCAGCACTCTGTAACCCAGATAAAAAAAATATGCATTTTAATTTCTAATAAAAAAAAATCAAGCAGGTATGAATAGCAATAAAATTACTCAAAATGTTTAAATTGAAGGAAAACAATTGAAAATGGATTTAGAAATATAATGTTTAGTTAAGCAAGCTATAACGTTCTGTTATTTTAATCAGTATTGTGAAGCAATTTAAACTATGCTGGAAGAGAATTCTTATGTTTTAACATATAATTCTCTCCCTCCCCTAGTCACCAAAAATTCCTTAATGTTTCAGTCATATTCTATAGTCCCTGGCAATAGCAGCCTCTTCGTGCAAAGGTTTTCAGTTTTTGATCTGTTGCTGGCTGGCCCCAGTCCAGCCAGCCCTGGACAGAGCAGCCAAATGGACCTCCAGGCTGTCACCCCAACAGGAAAAATGCTTTACATAAGACCTGGAACAAGAAATAAACAAAAAAAAAACCAAAAACAAAACCACTACCAGAATTAGCATCCACAGAGAGATGCAGAATGGCTGTGCAGGGGGAGTCTTGATTCAGCATTTCCTCAGTCCCTGCCTGCCGTGGGTAACTGGGGTGTGCTGCTGTGTGGGGAGCAAAGGCTGAAGCCTCAGCTCTGCTGCTGTGCAGACACCTGGGACAGATCAGGACTGGGAGAGGAAGAAGAGGACTGGCAGTTTCTCCAGTCCCCTCCATCCCATGTTCTCTATGGCCCTGACCAGCTGACAGTTCAGTGCTGACACTCTCTTCTGCATAACCAAAACCTTGGGATGTTTAAGCATGTGGGAGTTGGTTCAGAGGGACCCCTTTGCTTTAGATGCTTCTCTGGAAAATATGTAGGTATATTTCCAGCAATGATTCTGATTTTTTTTTTTAAAGGTTTTTGATTCTTCCACCTGCAGGGAGTGAAGTGGGTCATTCCAGTTGTCTCTGCAGCGTCTTCATGGGAGACTTTAACAAATCTTGTCTCTTTGTCCTCCATGTCAGCTTGTAGGTTTGACACAACTGGCTGTACCTCTCTGAGGGCAGTGCAAAAATTCTGGTTTTTTTAGCACAAACGTTTTCACTCTTTGTCCACAGCAGAACAGAAGTATTTGGTGCTGTGATGTAGAGGTTGCCCCTGTCCCTGTCCTGCAGAGCCCCAGGTCTCGGAGGAGCCGTGTCTGTGCTCAGCCAGCCTGGGGACGCTGCTCTGGCAGGGACACTGGCCCTGCCTGCCCAGGACCCTTCTGGAGGAGCTGTGAGTGCCAGGCTGTGCCCAGCAGCTGCTGTGTGTGCTGAGGCCAGGAGGCCCTGCAGGACTGGCTGTGCACAGTGCTGTCCCCTCCGTGGCCTCCTCCCTCCATATGGGACTGTGGGCAAAGACGTCTCTGCGCTGACCCCAGCTTTACCCCGCAATTGTTTCTGGCTGTTCATTTAAATTCCAAAAGAAGTGCAGAGAAAAGGGAAGATGCTGCCCTGTGTCTGAGGAGCACCAGCCCAGCAGCCTTTGGGTCCTGTGGTACTGCTCCAAAAGGATTGCTCAGGAGAGAAGCCACACTGGTGATAAATGGCTGTGAGAGGCTGCTGGGGGAGGAAAGAGGGGGAGAAAGGAAACACTTTGCCCTGCCTTTTATTTTCAGGGTGGCTGTGTCTGTGGGATGAGAGCTGTGGGTTGCACAGGGATGTTTCTCCCCCTAATCACCCAATTTTCCTAGCAGGGATCTTCCCACTGTGGGCACTTGGGGCACACGGGCACAAAGAGCTCGATGCTCTGGGAGCAGCCCTGCCACTCCTAAACAAGCCTTTTACTATTTAGAACGTGTTTGTTAAAGAAGATTTGGGCTTTAGAATAGGTACTAAATCTCTGCAATGTGCTGAATTCCCGTTCTGTGAGACTCCAGTGCAAGTGCTGAACTGAGGGGAGGCGGGTGAACTTAAATTAACCCAGGAGAGGAGGGTGAATGCTGCTTTCAAGCAGCAGATGCTGCAGCACCAAATAAGCATATTGCACAATAAATAGCAGTCATGGCTTTAATTAGGAATTCAATTGAAGTTGGAAACCACTTGCCTACAGTAAAATTGTCCTATTTAACATTTCTATCAACATATTTTTTTATCATTGGCATTGTTGCTTTTAATTTAACTTTCAATTTTAACTTTCAATGTAATAGATAAAATTTTTTTAGACACTGCATTAATAGTTCTTTCCCATGCATCTATCTTGATCTTGTATTTAAATCACAGACACTGAGCAAATATGAGAGCTCAAGGCAAAAAAAATAGACACATCTTTCAACTTTCCAAAATCTGCAATACCTGTGCTTTTGGATCACTAGATCTGTTTGGAGCTCCAGGAATGTGTGCTTAGCACACACACATATACAAATGCTCTATGAAAGATCTGGTCTGGTGGATTGGAAAGCAACTGAAAGGTGGCAACCTGTCAATATGTAGCTCAGAATTAGAACACAGGCTTCACTTCTAAACAGTAAACACAGCCTAACTTTAGGTATTGAGCTTGCTAAAATGTAAGAGTTCAAGGAGGAAAAACTGTGCTTACTTTGTTACACCAGTGTGCTTGTCGTTTATCTACTGCAACTGTAATAGCTGGTTAACTTGCAGCATAAGCTATTTATTGTGCTGGCAGACTGGAGAAGGATTTCTGCATTTTCAGTTGGAGATCTGGGCATGGTAGGTGATTCCTGGTGCCCACAGCACTTTGTGATGATGGCTTTGTGTGTGAGGCTGGGCAGATGAGCTGCCCATGGAAATGTTTAAGTGGGAGAGACCAATCAACATCCCCTCCATGTACCCCCTCACTCCCAAAACCACAATGTCCTTGCTGAAAAATAAATACATATCAATTTTGTAAATATACCTCTAAAATAATCATCAAGCCTTTACTTACAGTGCCACAGTTTTGATATGTGGAGCTGTTACAAGGAAGAACTTGTGATGCACTTGGAGGTAAAAAAGGCAAACAATATTATGAAGTAAGTCAATCCTCACAGTACAGAAGAGACTAACTTCTGCTAGCCCCAAGTTCCTAGTTATTTCACCCAAGGGACATCAAACAAACTTTTGTGAGATTTTAATACCTACAATAATACCAGTGTTAATACCTTTATCCTCCCATCAGATGTGGGCAGTCTGTAGTGTAACAGAGGGAAGGGAAAACCAAACCAAACCCACTAAACCCTGCAAAGGAGATTTGCCCTACCCCAAATCTATTTTTTGGGGGGGGTGGGCAAGAAGGAACTGTGCGGAGTAGGGGCTGTAGTTGGGTCTGGTTAGCTGGGTTGAAATTTCAGACTAATAGAAGTGGCTAACTCGTAGACATCCATTTATTCCTATTCAGGTTAGGAAATAACTTTCCAAAGCCTAGATTACACAAGCACTGTGCTAAGCTGAAATTCATCCAACATGAAGCTGGATGCAAATTGCTCTAAACTCCTCTGGGAAAAATGATATATTAGTAAATATATTTTAAAAAAAAGTGGGATTGAAGAACCTGCCTGATAGTGAGAGTTTGAATATTGTTGAAAAAATACAGCAGCAAAAAGTTCTTCCTGGTCTAGTGGACTTTGAATTTTTTTTACTAACTTATGGGCAGTTGGGCTTCAGGAGGCAGCCTCTCTGTCCAAAGCTTGACATACAAGATTCCTCAAGCTTTCTTCAACTCTAATACAGCTTGAATTCACTTGTCAGAAGTGGAGAAAGTGGTGGTTTTCCAAATCTGTGTAATTCCAAGCAACGAGTCATAATCAATAAACTATTCCCAGAAATATAGTTAGGAAGGGAATAAAAACAAAATGAAATCACACAGGAAGTGAGGAAATAACTTTAAAAAAAACTTTAGCTGTCAGGATATTGGCTACTGATACTGTATCCACTTATTTAGATAAATGATATATAGAGTTTGGTTTAATTTAAGTAAGTAGAAATGATTTTCCAATGGAAGGAAGCTTTGGTTTTGTAGTGCCTTGGTTTTATAGTTTTGGTTTTTGTTTGTTTGTTTTTCCATTTGAGATTTACTATTTGGAGTGATTATTTTTTTCTGCAATTTCTTTTGAGAACCCAAAATTCTGATTTCATGTTTTGCCAAAATTATGTTTTCCCAGATAAACTGTTCTCTTTCTGTGTGGAAGCCTTGTGGAAAAGAAAAAAAAAAAAAAAGTATTTGAAGACATTTATGGAGAAAGCAGTTTCTGGAGGGTTTTGTGAGCTTCATTTTGTGAATTTTTGCAAGGTAGTTCGAGATTTAGATACTGCAATATATTAGGGGTTTAGTGACTGAGGTTTTTTGCATAACTGGAATCAATTTCTCTGCCAGGCAAATGCACAGACTAAGAGGTGAGATTGTGAATGAGGAGAAACCTGACCAGAGTATGGGAAAAATCCTGCTAAAATGTACATATAGTCTTGCAGATAAAACCAAATCAAAGTCAATTCCTGAATGACATCTGTCACACAGGTTGTAATCGGTGGATATCACCTTTCCCAGTTCCTTATCTGTGGGTGATTTTGGCTTTTGTTATTTTAAAAATCTCAAGGAGAGTGCTTTGGATGTGATCTCTTTATACCCTCCATATTCCATTTTAAGTATGACCAGGATTAATATAACATATGCAAACTAAATCCAGGCTATTGCATTTACTAACACTGAATTTTTATGAAGATAGGGTAGCTCTTTGATAATCCTCCCTGGCTTTTATTTGCTTTCCTTTTTAATATTCCAATGAAAAAAAAAACCCCAAACATTTGTTATTTTGCAATTTATTTTTGTAAAAGTTTATTTGTGTTGCATTTGGCCAGAGAGTTACTGTAACTTGCTCCAAATTGCTGTCCTCCTGGAGCAATTCATGGAAATGTGTTGCTATTGTGTTAGTACCAGACTATTTCGTATCTAGAAGACTGAAATCACAGGGACAAATGCAATGTTTTTCTTTGCTCGACTTCTGTCTAATGAGCTCTGCTGTTGGGCAATTGGAGATCTTCATTCTAGCCCTCTTTCTTGCTAGTTCCTGTGTGACTGAGTACATGAATTCTTAATATTCCCATTTCCCCATCTGTAAAATGGGAATTTTTATACTTTCCTGCTCTATAAAATTTATAATGCAATTAATAGGATATTGACAGAACAGTCTGAGACCTCAGGTGGTAGGCACTATATGTAAACATTTTGACAGTTTTATTATTTCTTCCAGCTTAAAAATAGAAAGGTTTAGGAATCACATTTGGAAGAGGCTAAGAGAGTTTTGTGGCTGTTGCCAGTAGAAGCATTTGGACCACCTCTCTTCCTATTTCAAAAAAGTTGCCTTGCCATGCAACTATTTAAATATGGTCCCCTTTCACATAATCTTTTGAACAAGATTTAAATATAATAATAATAATAAAGTAAAAATGTCATTATTTTGAGCAGAAACAAACTAAAAGTGAAAATAATTTTGTGGGGTTTAGACCAAATAATTCTGTAATATTGACCTATTAAAGTTCAGTGTAATGCCCCATATTTGCTGGGAATAACAGTGGCTAGCCCAAAGGATGAGAACTAAGAATAATGTTTCTCACTATTCTTTTCAGCTGACCTTTTGCTTAGCTGTGAGCTAAGGTCATTTTCACTCTTGGCTGGGCTTCCTTGACAGCTAAGATGGCTTCTTTATGAAGATACTGAGATAAACTGGGGCCGTGCATTCATTCACATTGCTGAAACCACTTCATCAAATACTGCTTCTATATAAAATACTCCCCATCTAATCAGGAAAACATCAAAATCCTGCAAAGTGCCCTTGTTAATCCTGTCACTTACCACCTAGACCATTTTTCAAGATGATTTAATTAGCAAAGTAAAAGAACGTGCTATTCTTTCAGCATTATTCACACAAGTTGAAATGTATGCTTTGCTTTAAGATATAAATAACTTGCATAAACTAGTAGAAAATACATGCAAATGTAGCACTGACATTTAAAAGCAAAGATGTATCCTACAGTCAGACGTGTTCTGATTTTCTGCCAATATCACCAGAGCCCCAAAGCCACATTAAGAGATCTACCTTTGCTAATTTTCAACCAGAGTTGGAGTGAAAAAGAACTGCCATGGGAAAGAGCCACACACAGCAAAAAAATGTAGTTAGGTCTTTATTTTTACCAGATCCAAAATGGCTCTCCAATACCAAGAACTCTAAATGTTCCAGAGAAAAGCAAAAAGCTGGAGAAGATAAATACATGCCAAAAATAAGGAGAAGTGCAGGTGTTGTGTGCTCTATGCATATATGCTAACCCATAAAAATTGGCTTAGCAAAGGCAAACCCAAAATAGCAGCAAGAACCCATGATGCTACTCTAGATTAACCCTAGAAGCAATTCCCCCTCTTCAATAAAGTGAAGACTTACTGGAGGTAATTGTCAGCATATTCTTTATTACTACTTCATAGTTATAATATCAGAGTGCTCCTAAGGTATAATTAAAGATTTACCTAGATTTATGAGACTTTATCATCACCAACAGGGTTAAAGAATGCCAGGGAGACCCATTGTGTGAGGGTTTTGCTCAGCAGTTTCCACAGCAGTGAGGGTATTGTGGAATTACTTCAGTGCTTTAGGAAAGCTTGACTGCTTGGCACTAATGTAAGGGGCATTATTAGAGAGGGGACGGCGCTGCATGTGAGGCCAACTGTGCACCTTTCCTTTCCTGCAAGGGAGAAAAGTGGGGAAAAGAAAAAAGGAATCTGAAGCCAACAGAAGGGGATGGATGCACTCTGAAGAGTGGAAATTAAGTAGGAAGTACCAGTTATCATTTATAACGATGACAATAATGATATGCTGGGAAGTTGTCAGTGTCCACACAGCCCTCTCCATTTCCTTATTACTGATATCCTCGGTGATGGATCAGTGCTCTCCCACCTGAATTCTGCACAGCCCACACTTCTAAATGTTAACTAAACAGTGCTGAATGTTGGAGGTTTCCAGATGTTACCATATTTATTACATAACTGTTCACTGAATGCATTTAGCAAGCGTAGATGATAGGATGAGCCTGGAAATCCTGGAAGGGATAGAAACAATCTGTGGTGGTATTTTAAGACATTATGGTACCTTACTTCCAGGATACTGTGTACAAGATCAAGTTGCAAAGCCAAACCTGACTTTGATTAGTACTTTATTTTTCAAAGGGTATCTGGGGCTGAGCCATCAGAAATCACTGTTAAGGATTCACAGTTGGACTTTCTCTTAGCTGCATTTAAGCATACTGAAAAGTGATAAGACATTAGAATAGAAACATGGTTCCTATATTAATGGCAAATTCTTCGATGATGAATTGTATCTGAATTTGCCTGTGGTTCCATAGATAGATCTTGTTAGAAATTGCTCACTTCTCCCATATTCACAGTCTGTGTTGCCGTGGGAGTTTATAGAGGGCAAAGGATGAAATTTGTAGCTGAGTTAAATATAATACTCAGTCCTGCACCTGGTCTGGAAACACTAATTGGTTATCTTGCCCTCTAATATTAGTCTTTTGCAGTGTGAATCTTTGATCCTTTGGGCAAACATTTCAGCTTCTGTTTGCTAAGGAGAGGTTTCATTCTGTGCATACAGCACATGGGTGCCTACTCCTTATCACACTCACTGCGACAGTGCAGAAAAGCTAATATTCGTGGCACGTCAATTGCTTCTCTTATTGCAACTTTCACATCCTGTTCCTTCCTTCTTTGCACATTCAGAGTTGAAATTTCAGTCATGAGAAGAGGATCTAAGGTACAAAAAGAGTCTCTTCTGTGGGAGGGATTGCCATTTTGGAAAAATGAGATAAGGAAGTCGGAAGAAAATATAAAACAATAAGATTTGGTTTTTGTGTTGCTTACCTTTAAAACTGCTTTAACTAAAGAATCTGTAAGACTTTGAGCACACAGCAGGCTCCTCTAAGACCATTGCAGCCTCACATGTAAACACACAACTTTTAGAAAATGCTGGAAGTTCGAACATTCAGACTGTACTTTGTTGGTGTTGCCTGGCATATATGGGATTTTTTTTAGCTCACTGATCATGTAATATATATATATTTTTTTTCTCCATGGGATTTTGCCCCACCCTCCTTCTTCTAGACTGCAGAATGAACTGTTTTCTGGACATAAACTCAGGCACAATATCAGGTAATTGTCTACAAGGCAGTTATCCTTGCCTTAGTAGCTCTAACAGTTGAAAGTTAACAATTTCACTTATTACTGCAAGGAGACAAAAGATATGGCTATACATGAGAATAAATAATATGCAAGAAAACTCAATCACAAATCCTTCTGCTCAGCATGGAACATACAGGGCCTGAATAGCAGAATTCCTAAGCTCTTACAGTGGTGGATCAGGTCATTCAGGCAGTGATTACATATGCAGATCTGGAAGCTGGAGCATGAGACAATTTAACTTATACCCCAGACTTACTCAGGGACTTTGCTGCTATGCAAAATGGGATAACCAATATTGTCCACCTCCCTGTGGAGAAACACCATTAGTAACTTTGAGGTATGCAGATTCTCTGGCAATGGATGTCAACGCAATTCAGCATTCCTTGGAGCAAATGCATCGGAGGCAGAAAGTGAAATTCAAAGCTGGAAAGGTATTCTTGGAACAGCTCCTCTTTCCTTGAGTTGTGGTGCCCCCCATACACTGCATGATGCAGGGCTTGTGTGGAGAACAGTAATAGTATAATTAAAGACAGCTTATTACTTACACTTAAAAAGAAAGCAGATTTGAAGTCATATGGACCACCTAATTTTAGTATTTCCTATCTTGTAAGTACTTAACTTCCATAAAATAAATCACAATCTCTCAATAGTCCTAGTGTAATTTTTTGGGAATTTTTTGTTGTTGCTTGAGAAGGAGGGAATGAAAAAATTCTATTTTGTGCAGCTTTAACAGCTCCTATCAGGCATGTGATTTGACTCTGATTTCTCAGGACAGATTTAAACTATTTGAATGACATGACTTTTTAAGTTACTGGCAGCAGGAAAAGGTTCTTGTCTTGGAAAGGGTGGGCTGTGGCAGCTCTGCACTGAGCCAGGGAACCCAGGCCAGATTGTGAATGCAAGCTCATGCTCTCTTGGCTGTGTCTGCCTCCCCATGCTGGAGGAAACTCCTCTGCTGGTGGGCACACAGAGGTGGAGGATGTGTGAGAAACTCCTATTAAATACAGGCTTTGCTCCCCTGCAGGACACGTGTGTGTTACTGCTCCATAGGCTGTGGGATGATTTGGCCTTTTAAAATGTTCATTTTCCAGCAGTAAATTCTGTGAAATTCCCACAGAATTCTGTGAAAATCCAGTAGATAGTCAAGAGCAGGAAGGAAGCTATTTGAGGAGGGAGGGAGTAAAGTGTAAGTTGCAATCAGTTCTTTCCTCCTGCACTAAACAAATAGTGGAAGAACTTCCTTAGCTCCCGCAATTTCTCCATGTCATACTCTGAGAACTGAATGGAAAGAGAGTTTTTAAGAATATTTCTAAAGTCATGGCAAAAGAGTCTTTTAAAACATAAGGTGGAAACTGAAGGGGAGTTCCTTACTGCCTTTGATGAAAAATTCCCAACTGTGTCTTAGGTAGAAGTCTGCATTTCTAGAGTTTAAACTCAAACCAACAGCTTCTTCTCTTATTTTTACTTCCATGTGGATTTTTTCAACATTTTCAAAGTGTGCTAGTAAGATTGAACAATCCTAAATGTGTTCATTCCTATATAAAAATGATTTTGACCTGTATTACTAAGGAAGCAGAAGGCAGAATGTATCCTTATTCACAACTTTCACTGATTTAATAGATGGTAAGATTTCAGTAGAGGTTATAAACATGCATACTTTGACTCCTACAGACTTTCTGCATGCTATGGCTCCTGCACTGTTAAGCCTTGGTTTCAAGGTGCTGTTCAGTATGCACAGTGATGGGGAATTCTTTTGGAGGAGAATCTATGGGAATAAAGCCTGAGAGGCTTATTGAGTATATTTTTTTTTCTTGTTTGTTTGTTAACAGCATTGTGTTAGGTAACTTGAAACCTTTGGGCTTGCAACCATCCCTGGCTTTGTTTCTCGTGTTCTGTGTTGACATATTCCTCTTCTCATGTCAGTGTGGGTTACCATTGGAGATGTGTTGGTGTGGCCTGCCAAATGCTTTGAGAAGGTCTGTTCTGTGCTCAGCAAATAAATGGTTCATCAGTCCTGATAGAATGACTTGAAATCCACGTGAGAAATACCTTTTAACACTTACAGGTATTCTCTTAGCAATAAAATGCCTTAAAAATGAAGTATACCTCAGTTTAAGCCATGTCATTTCTCTGAGCAAACAGAACTCATCAAGGACAGCTCTCCAGAAGGGAACCAGTGACTGCCATCAAGTAATATATTTATATATTAAGACTTTTCTTTTGTAGTATAATCAAGTTAAACTAAAACTGGTCAGCTTTTAGCCTAGTTTTTTCTAGAAAAAAACACTCAGAGTGGCACAGCCTGTTTGGATCTGTGAGGTCTTCCACGCTTAAATGCCTGTGACACTGGGGTGCAAAAGCCAACAGATGGATGCTGACTTTAGGGTACTCATTTCCCATGAGCTCCAGGTAATCAGACAGGTAGAGTCTAGTGGTCCTCACCAGAGGGAAAGATTTTAGATGGTATTCATAATTTATTATAGAGCACAGCACTTGCATGGGAAGTCCTGCCAAATATCCCAGCAGAGGAAAAGCCTTGGACAGGCCTTGTCTCCATAGATTTCATATTTAGGACTCCAAGTCACAAATGTACTGCACACAGTATTCTGAAACTATTTGTTCACTCTGAATTGTAAAATTATGGTTTTCCATGACCTGTCCAGTGAATGCTACTGGACATATAGTTGATATTGCACTTTTCTCTATGTGTGTGTGCATTCCATAATGATATTCTTTTCCCCAGTTGAAAAGAGTTGTTTATTCAGGAGTTACCTGCTACAGCAGTGTGTCCAGGAAGGGATCCTAAGAAAGATGTTTTCAAAGCAGAGTACTGAATTGCAGTCCAAGTGATTTTTCAGCCACCTGCTGACTGTTATAGTGTCTCCAGGGTTCCTGGATTCAGGGGTGCCCTGTGGTCCATTTGCACCACCAATGGAAATTGAGGTTTGAGGAGAAACCTTTCCTCTGACAGTGGCAGATGGGGAAGGGCAGCTGAAGGCAGTTTAGGTCCTTCCAAAATGATCTTTATAATGAGGATGTGGTGTAGGAGGTAGAAGTGGCCACCAGAACCTGGAATGTAAGGATGAGATGAGATCAGCCAGGAGATTTAAGGAGATCATGACCTGGACAGAGCTGGGGCACGGGAAACAGTTTTAGCAATTGTATATAAAAAATGTTTGTGTTAATTAAAACTCTCCTATCATCCACAATAGGAACAGTAAAACATGAGGGGTTGGGCAAGCAGGACTAGCCTATTGCTAAAATGCTCCAATCCTTAAATGCTGATAAGTGTTTTAAATTCTGTTCCAGCCAGGTTAGTTATATCAGCTCAGTGATATCCAGCTGTATAGGAACACGTGGCCAGTCCTGTCATCTCTCACCTTAATGAGCACTGAAAGCCAATAACTAGAAATTCTACCCAGTGCTCAGCATAGCAGTTCATTATATAAGTTCTACATATAGTTAAATTAGTAGCTTAGTTGACAAGAAGGTGACATAGCTCAACTTATTTTTTAAATTGCTTAGCTTTATCACTCTATTGAACAGATTGTTCAAGTATTTATAGAATACTGTGCTACAGCCAATGTGATCTGCAATTAAGGCAAAAATGGTCAAGTAAAATGACATGATCAAGCAGTTTAAAATGAATTGACCTCTGATTGCCATCAAACAACTAGAGGTTGAGGCTTGAACCACAAAATTGCTGTCTTTAATTCTTTAAGGAAATCAGGTGCTGGGACTGAAATATGCTTTGACTGAAACTTTAAGAAGGGAAAAAAAAAAGGTGATGTTATCAGACCAGGAACTTTGTTACTTTCCATTGTGGTTTAACAAGTTGCTGAGTTTCAGTGAGATGACCTTTTGGAAAAAGCTGTAAACCTTACAGAAATTACAGTTGTTGAAGCACTAAGCCACAGACCTTGCCACCTTGAAGGGGTCATATTCCTGAAGTGTACAGACTTTAAATTTTGGTTTCAAGGGAGAAAGTATTTAATGGAAAGTTAATGGAAATTCATGGAAAACAGTCCAATTGAATGGTCTAAGACTTTGCCCCTAAGACTTTCATTTCAGCCCTGAAGAAATGTGGAAGTTGTCTCTCCTTCTGTCCAGACCTGACTTAGAGAACAAGACTTCAGAAAAAATCCAACCAACCAAAATAACTAAACAAAAAGCAAACAAATTTCTTTAGCAGAACAAATTTTGTATATTTTCATTTTACGTGTAGCTAACCAATGTCTTAATTTTGGAACCACAGGTGAAAAGAAAAATATTAAATAAATTTATATTAAGGAATAAGGCTCAGGTTTAGCAAACTGAAATATTCATGTTCTACTAAACCTCTTCTAAAACACTTAAGAACTATGACTAAAACATCTAAAGTGGCTCCTTTTCTTTTCTTTTCTTTTTTTTTTTTTTTTTTCCTTACCTTTCAGGAAACTTGTTTAAATCCACAGTGTGATTTTTGTCTGTTTGGCTTTTTCTCTTCCAACTTCCCTTTCACAAAGATGCTTTATTTGGAAAAGGAATTCTTCATTAAAAGTTACTTAATTGATTCTGATAAGCAATTGTGTCAAGGGAAGTCTTGCCCATCATCACTTTGGGCAAACTGCTGGTTCTAGGAAGGAGAGCTGGAAAAGTGATGCAGACCTAGAGAAAAAAAAAAAAAAAAGAAGTAAAGATTAAAGAATGCGTGTTCAGAAGAACTTTTCAACAGCAAATTGAGAAAAATTTTCCCAGAGAGAACCTCAACCAATAAGTGAGTTAGCTCCCACTGATAACACTCAGGCTAAAGAGATCCTGGATGGGGAGGTTTTGTATCACAGGAATCAGCTGGACATTGTGGTTGGAATGCTCCCACCCTCTAGAGCAGCTTTCACAACTCAGTCATGTCTATGTTCTGTTATCAGTTATGCTGAAGGTGAAAATTCCTGTGATTTAGAAAACAGCTTTATATGTTTCTGTTTCTAAGCTGATCAAATATTACCTCAGTTTGAAAAACACCTGGGCCTTATTGTCCAAGACTTGATTTAAAGAATTAGCAATACATCATGTCTCAGATTGAAAGAAAGTTCAAGTAAGCTTTATTCCACAAACTGCATTAATTCACTTGGAGGTTCCTCAGGTTTTTTTGTATTCTTAGCTTAGTTTAAAAGTTTTTGAAGAAGAGGTCTATTACTGCTAGCACTTCTCTCTAGCACAACAAACTATATCTTGTTTCCCATTAGCTAGAGATTCTGATGTTGCCAGGAAAGATTTCCAGCAGATTTTGTAATAGAGGGTGTCCACTGGAGATGGGAAACAAAGATACAGGAATATCTGACATCAGTCTTGGCCAGAGCATCCAGTTCTGTTTTTTAACTGGCTGCTGCTGGAGAGGGCAAAATTCATCAGCACAAGATTAAATTCTACAGAGCAGGATTTGGACAGAGTGTGGTTCTGGCTACCGTACTGCAAAGGCATCCTCAGCTCACATCCCCATGCTTGTCTCAATGCCTTGCCTTGCTCTTCTTCCCAGTGGTATTTGGAGGTGGAATGCAAGGAAGAAGAGGTGCTACACATTCTTCTACCTCTCACAGCAGAATAACTGTTTGTATCATTGGGTGTCTTGGTTTGCAGCTGAAGCTAATGGCACTGCATGAATCCCTGCAGCTCTCCTCACTGATTACCCCTGCCTGGCATCCAGGAGCCTTTGAAAGGCTTTTTGTGTTGCTTTTTGACAGGGGAAATTTGTGAGAGGGAGAATTTTCTGCTGCCAGGTGGTGGCAGGGCAAATTTAGCTTAGCAGCTCACCTTAATTGAGTCTGCTGGTGCCTGCCATGCACGAAGACTTCAAATTTGATCTGGTCAGCATGGCTGCATAGGTGGTTTGAAGTTGGATTTATCCAGCCATGGGAACTGTCTCCACCAATGAAAGGAACAGTCTGTGAGCCTAGTGGTCTGTGACAGCCTGGAACTCCAAATTGAAATGGGTGTGTTGGCAAGGGATGAGCAGCTGATCCTCAGAGCAGTTAATTCCACTTCTGCTGCCCTTCTCTTTCTCCATACAGTAATACACAAGTCTACAGGGGGAGTAGAAAGCAATATAGGTCGTCTCCATTGCCCCACCCCATTTTTTTTTGGTTGTTTTTTTTACCTGATAAGCCAACCTCCTCCTTTTTTATTTTTGTGGCCAGTTGAATCTGCAAAGCCAGCCATCCTGACTCACCGTACAAGCGAGATAAAAATTTTAGAAGTGGAAGTTCAAGGCTGCAATGTGATTTAACTGTACCTGTCTAAACCTCCTAAGCCTGACATGTCAGTATCAGAATGTGACATGTCCTCATCAGAATGATGTGTGAAGCCTGGGGCGCTTCAGGAGTGCTGTTTAACCACACTAGAACATTTACTCTTAAAAAATGCTCTTTTAATTTTTTAGATTCTGATAGCACAGATCTAGTTCAAGGCCTGTGTGTAGCTGTTTACTAAATAGGTAAGCACAAAGAATCCAGCCAGAGAAACAGTGGGATGGCTGTTTTAAATGAGGCAGGAAGGAGACTTGAGACAGGCAGACTTTGCACGTGTTTGCCCATGCTCTGGATGCTCAGGGCTGATGGGCAAGTGTTAGAGTGCATTCACACTCAGTTTGCTTGTCAGTCCCATCTGGGAAAGCCTGAAAATCTGAGTCTCACCAACAATCACTGTCTTATTTTTCCTTTTCACCACTTCTTTTCAAGCAGGGGAACCTCGTTTTCCCCCTGCCCCTTTCCCTTATGACAGAAATCCTCAGCAAACATGCCCCTCCAAAGGGGTACCACAGCCTGGGGATGGCCTCTCCTTGGGTGTCCAGTGCTGGGAATGGTCACACAGCAACTTCAGAAGAGAGCTCTGTCATCAGGAGATTGTCACAGCCAGATTTTATTGCCTAAAGACAAGACGTTTAATTTCTGAGACCATTTGTCTTTGCTTAACCCTAAATGTTTAAGACCTTTCCACAAGATTTGATGGCCAATGTCATGTCAAAGAGGGAATTTTTTAATTTGCTTCTTTTCTCCCCTAAGGTCTCCTTCATTAACTTCAGCTGCCACAGCAGAGGGTGGGAGAAATGCTTTTGTGTTTAGGCTAGAAAATGGTAATTTTTCAAGACTGTTTTAAAACATCAGATGGAAACAGAAGTTCACAAAAGTATTTCTGCTTTTTTCTTTTTTTTTCTTTCTTTTTTTTTTTTTTAACAAACTGTTTCATAGCATATGTACCACTTAATATGGCATATGTTAACTTCAGTGTTTTAATTGATTAGCAAAGTAAATAGATGGATATAATGGGGATAATCTGTCAGCAGCATCATGTGGCTCCAGCAAGGTGAATTCTTTCTTTATGTGAGAATGTAGTTTAGGGGTTTGGGTTTTTGTTGCCTATAATTTAAAAGAAATTTGGTACATTGTCTACTGTACATTTTGCTTTCACCCCTGCAAGCTGTACTGTCTGACAGCATGCAAATGAGAGATGGCTGTACATACAGAGGGAAGGAAAGAAAGGGATTAGGTGGACTGCTAAATACACAGTGTGGAATATTGTCAATGTTCCCTGGTGACCTTGGGAACAGACCTTGGCTGAGAAGAAAATGGACTGTAATTAATAACTCAAAGTTCCAGGCAACTGGGCCTTTGTTTCTCCAGGTAGGAGAAGAAAACCATTTAATGCTATTAACAAAAAATCTGAAGAGAACTCTGTTAAGGGGCATGTTGGAAAAGCTGATTTCTATGAGCTTTTCTGCAGGCTTTTCATGGCCACTTTGTCTTAGAGGTTTTGCTCATGGGAAGCAAAGGTACCAAAGTACTAAGATTATAGCAAGGAGTGAGAACTGTTATTTGTCCCTTTGCATAAGCTGAATTTCACTTTATTAAATGTCTTTGTCATGTGAACAACTGAGTAATAAAATCCTGGCTGCAGCATGAGTGTCTTTCACAGTACTTCAGTTGGTCCCTCTCTATAAACTAACTTCATACTGGATTTCCAGACTTGTTTTACTGTAACTGTGATTTTCACTGTAAGAATTCAGCTCAGACAGCACTGTCAAATGCTCCATTCCAGCTCTAAGCAATCCCATTTCTGTAGGCAAGCTCACAGACTTTGAGCTGCTCTGCAGGTGGGCCTCTCAAACCTGGCCATAACTCCTAAAACACAACTGTTATTCTTAGTTACTGCTCTATGGACAGCTTTCCTGAGAGACACAGTCCAAACAACTATCTAAAATCAATCACTCTATCTGGAGTATTGCAAAAACATCTATGACAGCCTTAGATTATTTTAGATGCAGTAGTTAAGCACAGTTGTTCTTTAACTTGTACACGGGATGTAATTTTTTCCACAGTTTTGATAACCTCCTTGCACACAGCAGTTAAAGCTGTAAAACATTTCTTTGGTTAAAGCATATCAGCAAAATACAAAAGCATACATGGAGTAGGACAAGGGCTTTGGGGACCAGGGCTTCTTGCTGCTGCTCTCTGCATGCAGCTGACCTTGTCTGTGCTCTATAATGGAAGTTACTTCATCACCCAGCCTTGGTCTCTCCTGAGCAAGTGCTGCCAATCAGGCTGGATTGTGCCAAAGCCTCGCCAGCCACGCCGTGCTGTCACTCTTCACTCTGGGCTCCAGTGAGACCACCAGCCCTTAACCCAACAGAACTGAGGATTTGTTTTGTTTCAGAGAAGCAAAGAGCACGCAGGTCTGCAGTGTGGTTTTGTTTTTTCATTAGCTGTTGGGGGTTTTCTGGGGATTGCATACACTACTAAGAAAGAAAAAAGAAGTTTTATTGGTTCTCTATGTACTGTGTAAAACCCAGTCGCATTCAATAATTGATATTTAAATTGACGTGGAATATAAGCTTCAAAGAATTTGCCTGTTAATTTTGCTTGATTATTTTTGCTTTTTCTGCAGTTTCATTTTGCATATTTGTTTTAAAAATATGAGGTATGTTAATTCCAACAGTATGATACCACCAAAATTTTACAGGGTACAAAGCTCTTCAAAGTTCAAGTTGCAGAGTAGGTAATGGACCCAGTTTAATGTGGGAAATTTCCGAAGTCCTACTGCATAATATTTTAGTGTTTTGGTACTTTTTGTAGCAATATTCAGACAAAAAATTGCCATTTTAACATTTTCCCCATACTTCATCAGCTACAGTTCATAGGACACTGAGAATCCTACATAACAAAGCTGGGAAAGAAGTATTTAGCCAACAATGACTGTAAGCAAATTTTGAAGACCCCAGCCAATTAAAAATCATATTCTCCTGTTATTCAAAATCAAGGCAATATTTTACCTCTTCCAGAGCTTTTCTAAGCCCTTATTAGCATTCCAGATTTACTACATCAAAATACTTGCTTGTCCCCCCAGGAAAAATACAAAGTGATTTCTCAAGGTGTGGTCCATTATCTTCCTTGTGCCCTCAAAGCCACATTTGTCCTCCATCCAGTGAAGTTTGCTGAGCTCCAGTCCTGGTGGTCATCTGGCCATTAATCCTTTGGTTGGTGCATGGGATAAACTCTAGTTTGCTCATCACCAGGAACCATTAGCCTGTGCATCACCAGCCCTGCCCTGCTGAGGATTTCATGTCCTTCACCTTTGCCTCTTGGCACTATTGCACACTGAAAGGCAGAGCTGGGACCTTCAGCTTTAAAAGTTTCCACAAAAAGTCAGGGGGAAGGTGTAAGACCAGATTTCAGGGCCAAACTACTCCTGAAGTTCCAGATACAGCTGTCTCTTATCTTGAGGTAGAATTTTGCATTATGATTTTTTGGTCAAAACTGCATTCACCTTACTGCAGTGAAATGGGGAATTTAAAGAACTATTTTTAAAAATTAATTACAGAAATGGTGAAAAAGCTTCCTACATCATACTCCTCAGGATTGGTTAGGAGCATTTCTCATCAGAATCTGTCTCCTTTCAAAAGCCAAGTTGCAAAAAACTCCTTTTCTGATGTGCCCACTATGAGAATGGGAGAACAGTGACATGGCAGAAAGGCCAAATGCAATATTAGAATATTTACATTGGTGAAGCTGTTAATTTATTGCAGAACTAATAGATCCTGTGCATTTTGATACCTTCTCAGCTCATGTATGTTTTTCAGTTTTCATGTCCCACCTAAGTCACTTCTCTAAAGGTCTTTTCCTGTGCAAAACTACTAGATTTCTCTATTCACATATTTCAATGTAATTTAACTGAGTTGCTGAAAAAGACTTAATTCTTCTTTTAATAAGGCAACTAGGTAATTTTAGACTTGCTTGCTGAAAGGCTGTTTGAAAGTTTATTTGTAAGTTATTTGTCTTTTTGAGAGTCACTCGTCTTGGTTCTATTTCCATGCCAATGAATTAGTTCAAAATATAACAGTTGCTGTATTTTTCTTGTCTAGCAGAACATAGTGAAGGCCTTGATTTGAACTTCAGTACCTTAAAATATATTTTATTATTTATTTAAATGTCCTAAGAAAGTATCATGTGGTCCCCACATCTCCAAAGTCCACACAATGCAAATAGAGAGACTGTACAACAAGAGTAATCAAGCAGTGAAATTTAATATATGAGAGGATTAAGCAACATCCCAGGAAACACTACATTTTAACAATGACCAAAAATCTGTTTTGCACTAATTCTTCAAGCTTGATTTTTAAAACACAGACTTCAATTTGATTTCTTGTGAGTATTTTTGTTAAATGCCAACAGGTTCATTTCCTGTCACCAATAAACCCTGAATTATAGTTGTAGGTAAAGATATGCAGTAGTCCCATAATGGGATATCTTTTTATCTTTTTATGCCAGTTCTGCAGATCTTCTGATCATTTTTTTGCTTATTATGCACAATTTTGTTCTTCCTTGGTTTGCAAATGAGCCACAAAAAGAGATTGATTTTTACAGATGTTTGCTATTCAATATTGGTTGATAAATGTTTTAGATGTGGTGTAGAGCTCATAATTAAGGGTTTACATTTCACAGACCAAAACTTCTTAACATAAAACATTTATTAGCTAATATGTACCACAGATGCTGGTCGGTGCAGTGCTATTGGAAACTTCCTATATATGTGTTGATCACTGAGATCAAGTTACTGTTTCTGCTTCTCTGGTTCCCTGAGTAAAAGGCTTACATGCAGGAGGAAGGTCTGTGTAAGCTATTTGCTTGTTACAGGAGATTGAACTTTACTACAAATACATTTTCTCATGCATATGGATGGCTTGTGGGAGAACTGACATGGGTATGGCTTTTGATTTTCATTTTGAGCCTTCCTGCCAGTGCCATCCCTTTGAATAGGAGTAGCAGAAGACTCATGCTTCAGTTCATGGAATTAAAACACATTTAAGTGGGGTAAAGGCTTCTCCATAGCCCTTGGCTAAGTGACCACCTAGAAATGCTTCCTAAATGCAAGATGAGATCACATGAATTCAGTCATGTGAAATCTTCTTTTAGTGAAAACGTACTAGGTTGAAAGAGACTAATAAATTGCAACAGAATATGGAGATTATATCTGAGGAGCTGGATGAATGCTATCAAGGAGTCATTTGCCATTTTTAAAGTTCTTGCAATGAAATGAGAGGACAAAAATGATAGTGATAGAATTTTATTTTCCTGCCTGTTTTACTTGCCTGACCCCTAGTTAGCTATGTCTTCATTAAAAGAACAAAACTCAGAATTTCACACCCATTTAACACCAAGTTAAGTATCACTTAACCCCTTGGTACTGACCAAATGTATCCCCATTAAGCAGAGTTTTTGTTAGTACCATCCCAATTAAACAGCAGTCACAGCTATTCACTAACATTACACCAAATTAGTTTCCTGGGAGGTATCTTAATAAAGCAACCATCCCAATTAAGCCTGTCCTCATTAGATGGAGGATACAGTATTACTATTTTATTGTAATTGAAGAAAGGCTCATGGTCCCATTTCATATAGTTTAGCTGCAGAATTATTAATAAACAACAGCCCCAACTAAAATATTAGTGCTGACTCAGAATATAATAACATTGACCTATTAAATATGGCATTTGCATGTAATCAGTGGCTTCTAGCTGTGGTTTTCTGAGCCACTGGAAAACAGAAGGATTTTGTCTTCTTGTGATGTCCTTGCTCTTCTTTGTTGACATCATCACATTTAGTCTGTACAAAAGAAGTGTTGAAAAACATAGAAATTGCTGACTTAGGCTCCTTGGAGCTTTTGGAGGTGATGACTGTGATAAGCTGGAAATCTTTTGAGCTTATGGTGTTTGCAGTTTCCCAAATGTAATTCAGATACTTTGCTAGCTCTAATTTTTAGCTTTAGCACCAGTTGTTTTCTAATACAATCCTGAAAGGGTGAATTTGGACAATCTCATCTTGGCCATTTTGAGCACATATGCTAGAACTAAGTCTTTTTGGCTCAGCTGTAGCTTGAATCTAATGAAAATGACAGATAATGCAGAGCGCTGTGTGCCTGCCAAAAAAGAGGATATTTCCCATGAGATAGCACCTGGTGATGCAGAAATAGACACTATAGATTTGTGATTGGCTGCTACTTACCAGTATTCATATCTAGTCAGTATTATCAACCACACAAGATCACATCTTGGATAATAACAGCAACAATGGCATGCATAAAAAATTACTGCAGCAAAAAAGGGAAAAAAATAGATCAATTATGTCAATTATATGGTAGCACTTTTTTTCTCCTCACAGTTTCAACACTGAGAAAAGGTGGCATCTATCTCTGATCTAATTATTCACATGCTTATTCATTTTTTTCTTTCACTTTTCTCTTTTTCACACACATAAAGCATTTTCCCTTTAAAAAACTGTAGAATCAAGCATGCATACATTCTGTATGTGACTTACATTTTAGCAGCTGAGTAGTTGGCTACTTGAAAATAAAAAAGCATAAAAAGATTCTTGTGTTGGCTTTCTCTAAACGGATATATATTGGGATGACCTTACCTTAGAGCAAAAATGCCATCAGCCAGAAAACTGCCATAAATTAAAGTGCTATTTAAGCCCTGATTCAAGTAAAAGGGTCCAAATTTCCAAGGTGCCCCTAATGGGTCTCTGTTTGATGATAATGGAGCTTTTCTCTGAGGGAATATATTCACCAAAAAAAAAAGAAAAAAATAAAAAAAGGAAAAAAAAGAAAAAAAAAATCGCAAACACAATGTCAAAGGAAAAAATCAGCCTGCTTTTATTTGGAATTGTATGCGAACTCCAGACTGCTAGGGAGACAACAGCTCTGCTGAATTCAGCTTACCTAAGGTGAGCTAATGAACAAGGTGATTCTGAAAAAGAAATGCAAAATCATTAAGCAGATCTGTAAATTTTATAATGAATCATTTCAATTAGATTCAGGCAGCAGCAGATGTTAACTCATTTTGGCACGCCCAAGCTTTGAGGTTCTTAGGCTGAATTACTTTTTTTTTTTTTTTTTTTTTTAGGTGGAAACTTGATGAATCTCACATTTAGAACTGTGCATGAAAAAAATGTGTTATGTAAAAACAGAGCAAATGGGCCCTTCATTTGCTGATTAATGGGTCAGGCCTCTCTTCTTATTCCACGAGGGGGTTTTAATGTGAGAAAGTGATAATAGGTTCACAGAGACAACAAGCTGGGGCTTAATGCTGCTGGTGAACCCAACAGTATTTCTGTGTTTTTTCTTGAGATTTCCTTGCAGTAGTCCAGCTGTGCCATGGGGGAACAGGCATTCCCATCCCAGACACAGGATGTGTTTGCAAGCAAAGCAAAACATTTGCTCTTTTCAATGGATTTGTTGGGCAGTCTCTGGGCAGTGGCATCCATGTGGTATGCTGAGAGAGGTTTTCCTTTTTAACATAAAAGGATCCCATGAAATGCCCACCTGTGTTAGCACAGAGATTTTAATGTTCACATTTTAAAAGTCCTTGTGTTAACCTAAACAGATACTGTGTCACTACACAGGATTTAACAGTCTTCTCTCTCACCACTTTGCTTTCTGCCTGGAGTACCTGAATGGTCTGAGCCATCTGATTTTTGTCTTGCTCGCTCTTAACCTTGTCTGATGTGATGAGAAGGGTGGTGTTTGGTTTACCCTGAGCAGATGTCTCCATGATGGCACTGTCTGCCTTTGTACTGGGAGGGAATTTCTGCTGGCTCATAGCGCTTCCTGAAAGAGCTGTCTCTTTAAGGACTTATCTCATATTTTCAGAAATTGACTGTGAAAATTCTAAGTAATGGTGTGACATGATCACACTCACTTTCCGTAGTTAATCCTTCACTAGGGGTCAGGCGCTTTCCCTGCTCAATGAGTCATTTGATTGTCATCTACCTTGCACAAAAAAACTACGGAGCCCCAAGCACTGTCTGGTAAGGATGACAGGCAGTCACAGTGCTGAGCTCTGTGCAGGAATAACTGAGTTAGAAAAAAGCTGCTGGCACTGTAATAAAGCGTTTAATGGACAGACAGCCTCTTTTACCTTCCTTGGGGTAACACTAAATCCCTTTTTATTGTAGTTTGCACAGATGTTAGTGAGTTATCCATTTCTCTAATCATACTAGAAGTTGGCACATCCATCTTGAGTAAGAAGACCAGCCCACTCTGTTTTTGAGAGTCCTTTTTCTAATAAACTTGTGTCACTTTCAGGTCAGTTTCACCAATACAAATAAAATTCAAACAAATAAAAAGTATATTGTCTCATGATGAGATGTATGTAATTATGTCCCTTAGGTCAGTTTAAATTTACAGGGGGAGTTACACTGTGTATAACCCTTCCTGCAATCTAGATTTTCCTGCTGCTTTAAAGAATAAAACAAACCCACCACAATATTTAGCCAATATATTGTAGCTGTGTGGTAGTCTCAGGTTTGGAGCTGAATGTTCTATATGATTCACTTCACTTTGCAATTATTTGTATATAAATGCATCATTGTGTCCTGTGAACAATATCTCCCCTCCTCCCTCCGATAAATCTTTGTGAATGGAATCCACTTGTTTTGTTTATCTCCTCTACAAAGTGATGCTAACTGGCTCCCTAAATGCAGAGCATTTATATTTGTTTCTATTCCTTCGCACGGTGCCGAGCAGTTTCATCCTCTCCTTGAAGAGTTCATTTCCCTTCACGTGGTTATTCCTAAATGCAAGGTGTCTATTGATGGGAAGAAATAAAAGCTGGGGTGTGGGGCTGAGTGGGGAGAGGGAAAAACCCCGAGCCTCGATCGTCCCCGCCAAGGTGCTGCATGCTTCAACTGCTGGCGTGCTCACAAAGGTCAGCTAAAGTTCAGGAAGGGATAAATGATTGCTACTTTGAGGGGGTCCGTGGTAAGCCTTGTTCTTTTTTGCACTGAGTTGATGGGTTCACAGCGGTAGCTGAATTTTGATAGATTGGCAGACACTGAAAGGAAATGCTAAATCTGCCACAGGGACTCGAACTAACTTCATTTTCTAGGGCCAAAGGGTAAAAAGACAAGGGGTACTGTTCAAGGGCAGGACATCATATGACCTGGTCAACAAAGCTACCAGTGTTGTTTGTTTGGATCCTTGCCTTGTTGTACCTGGCTCCTTAACAAAAGGCCTTACCAGCAGGGTGGGCTATCAAAATAAACATTAAAGGTTCAGGGGTTGATGCTAGTCCTTTGTGTATGTAAATTTACTGCTCTCTGGGGTCTCACTGTAAATGAGAAGGCCTGTCTCTGTTGTGTTTCCTGGTAAAATACTTTTAATAAATAAATCAAAGACTATGGAACATTAACTATTTCTCACCAAAATGGAAAAAGGCTTCAGGTTTGTTTCTGCTTTCTTTATTATTTTTAAACAGTTTCTGTACTTTGCTATAAAAAAAGAAAACCTCTCTCAGCTTCCAAGCACCTACAGAAAGTTACACTGACAATCTTGCAAAACAAAACCCCCAGGTTGGCTGTTGAGTTTTACACCGAGCTGATGTGCTGAATATATCTGACTTTTTATACATGCCTGGAAATAGATAAAACAATTGATGAGGCTGAAGGCCATGTTTTGCTGAGGTCAGTTTTGCCATAGGTTATGTACAGTCTAGGCACATCTGATATCAGGTTAGTACATGCAATTGTAAAGACTTTATTCACAAACTGGGTAATTGTGCACTAAATGCTTAATTAAGTGCATTTGTCCGGGTCATTAAGCTGGTTGTATACACAGTTGTGAAAACTGTACGTTTCTACCTTTTTCTTCTTTTTAATCTTAAGTTTCCTTTGTGATCTCCCAACACATTCTAGAATGAATGAAAGAATTTATGCTCTGAGAGAATGGGGAGTTTGAAATGTTTGCAAGGGAATCTGAAACCATGTGAAACTAGCTAATGTTTCAGATTTCATCAGAAACTCAAAACGCATCAGTGATTCTCCAGGTTTACAAACCATATGGTGAACCTGAGTCTAACTTTCAATGACCAGAGTCTGATTTATAGTTTTCCATGGCAATTGGTCAAAAACTCTGATTTTTCCCAGGCTTCAAAGAAAAACTAGACAAGCTTAAGTGATTTGACTGAGAGCAGGGTTTAGTCTGAAATCACCACTCACAAGTTGACTGGAGCCTGGTATTTCCACAGCTTCTAAACTGCCCAACCACATTATCAGTATTCAAAAATTAAAATTGGCTGCTTTGCTGTCCAAATATTTTTAGAACCATTATCTTTATCTCTGTTTATCTTCTAAGACCACTTGGGGAAGAACAGAAAAATCTTTTTTTCTTTTTTGTGGTTTTTTTTTTTTTTTTTTTTTTTTTTGGTCAGTGTTTAACAAGAACGGAGCTCACACAGTCTCCAGGAACCAACCTCTTGACCAGTACAGGTTAATTTAGCTTTGTTCCCACTTCTGGGAACTGGACAACACATATTGCAGGGATCTTTTTTCTTTTTTCTTTTTTTTTTTTTTTTTTGACTAACAAGGAGCAGGTCTCAAAGCACTTTACCTAACCCAAAACAGCTCTATGAGAGGTTTCTTCAGATGCCACACACATTTTGAGCTCAGCAGCCTAAGTCAGGACACACAAGAGTCAGTATCTGTTTATTGGAATAAATGAGAGCTGGGGAGGATTAGAAGGTGAGTCAGATTGAGTTCTACAATAAATGACCACACAAGGCTTGAAAGCAGGTTGATTTTTTTTTTCTGTTGTTTGGGGGTTTTTTGTTTGTTTGGCTTGGTTTTTTGTTCTTTTCTTTGTTTTTTTGGTTTTTTATTTCTTTTTTATTTCTTTTTTTTTATTTTTTATCCCTCAGTGAGATGTTATGTGTCATGCTGGAGATAAACGCCATACCTAAATGAAACAGGAAAGATGACTTTACTCAGTAGTACACCCTTCTATGCTGAAGGTTGAAATTCTGCTCAAGCTAGGGATTTTAATGAATTTTAGATGGAAATTCTAAATAAATTATATAAGAGGAATTTCAGAGGTTATTCTAATTTGGCATATTTTGGTTTAGTTAAATTTAAAATTCAGAAGCTGGGATGGAGTTGAATGAACATTTTGTACAGCCTGTTCAGCTGCTGTATTTACTAAAGTTGTTGACGTTGTTGCTTGATTTCTGTACTATTTGGATGAACTATGATCTGCTATATCAGTCTGGGCTTTTTCTTTTTGTTATTTTTTTGTCTGTGTGGGTTTTTTTGTTGGTTTTTTTTTTTGGGGGGGGCGTGGGTTTTGATCAAGAGGGCACATCAAGATTGCAATATTTAATTGAAACATTTTGTGGATAGGATATAAGCCCTGTCATGTACAATGTAATCAGATGCTATAATCTTCCATTATTACAAAGTGAGGCTTCTTTAGTGAAGAGTGCAATAAATAAGTGATATGTAGCATTCTGGATTCATCAAGGGCAGTGGGAAATTTTGTCCAGCTAAATTCTCCACGATGTTGCAGCTCAAGGTGTGGTCTTGAGAGATCACTGGTTCACAGTATCCTGGAATGTGCTTTCCCATCTGTTTCTCAGGAAAACAAAAGCATCTTTCTCTTGATGAGAACACCAGTGGTCAGTGGCAGGTCTTTGGGGAGCAGATGTGAGCAAGGTCTGCCTGAAGCTGAGGCTGAGGAGCACTCAGCTCCAGAAAAGGGATCTAGTTCAGCACTGCTGCTGGGCCTGCCTCATCCTTAGAGCCCTGGGCAAGGAAGGCAGGCATGGGAGCTGACCAGAGCTTGCAAAACACGCTGCAGAGCTGTCTCCAAAGAGTGATCCAGCCCCTCTACCTGTTATTGTGTAAGGGCAAACATCGTCACTGGAGCAACGTGGGCATGGCTGTGACCTTCAGAGCCTGCTGGAGAAAATCAGTCTGTAAGAGATCAGGAACAGATATTTCTTTGTCTTAAGATGTACCAGAGTCATACAAGAGGAGGCTGTAGACTCCCCAGGATATATACAAGCCATGGAGCTGCTGGTGTCTTCTCCTCAAGATGTTCTCAGTGCTACTGGATCTCTTTTCCTTCACATCCTCTGCTTCTACTCATCCTGAGATTTTCCTTCACATTTCTTTCCTCTGTGGGCTAGAGAGGCAAGGAGCTGCTGCTTGATAGCATGGTAATTTTTTAGTTTATTTAATTCATTTTTAAACTACCATTATGGTTTCAACAGCTCCCAATAAGCATCACTTGCAAAACAGTGAATTTTGTCTTATCCTCTGAATTTTATAAATAGTCAGAGGGCACTGAGCTTGATATTTCTAAAAGCAGCAGTGTTTCAGTATAAAGAAACAGATGTTTGGCTCCAGAACATGGGCACCACCTTCTAACAAAGGTACTTCCCCAAACACAGATCCAAAGGTCAGGGTGTCTCTCCTTGCTTCCAGTGCATTGATGGACAAGCATATCCTGAGGTAGTTGCATTTTCTGGCTCTATTATACACAGAATATTTGTCCATTCCAAGCAGATTCAATACTGAATTGTGTGGCTCTGATAAGCTTGACAAAAAGAAGGCTCTTGTGTTTGCTGGAAGAACAAATGCACTGGCTTTCATGGTAATATGAATCCAGCAGGAGAAAAGGGGTGTAATTAATTGCACTTGAGCCAGTTCAGAGCAGGAATGTAATGTCTCCCACATTTCCATCGTTACTCTGCAACCACTCAAAACTTGAGGGGGCCTCCCAAGAGCACTCTCAGGGATGTGTGAGTACAAAACGTGGGTGTCAATTATGCATGCTTCAGTCAAATGAGTAGCTTGGCCTGACCTCACTTTCAGCTGGTCTTGCTTAGGATAAAAAGCTCCTACAAAACAAGACAGTTCTTGCAAAAGGTAGTATTCCTCATAATCCCAGCCTTTCCACCAACTCAGCTGCTATTTCATGGTGTAAGAGGGTGCATCTACAGTGGCTCTTCTTCCTCAGTTTTTCTCTCTTGAGGGGAGGAACATTTCTTTGAAAATAGAGACAGTCATAGCTCTTTATGGTGTAAGACACCATGAAATCTTTAATTGGTCTTAAACCTGTCTTTTAAAATGTGATCTTAACAGAGAGAAAGACTGGCTGGACTGGGCCAATGGATCAGGCTACCAACATATTATCCCTGAAGGTTTTCAGACACAGCGTTGGAGAAAACAGTAAATCAAAGAGTTGGCTGAAAATAGATACTGCATACTATTACTGAAGTCTAATTCTCTGTGTCACAGACATTTCTGAGAGGTTTTATTGAGTGATAACTGAGGAACATCTCCACATTCCCAATCAGGAAATCTAGTCTGAAATTGCTGGCTATTTGGGTGCCTAGGCTTGCCCATTGCCAGGAGAACAAAATGTACAAAAGACAGCATTGTAACAGAAGAATTGGTTGAGCAAAATGAATCATTAGTGCTTACTCAATAGGTGGTTCTTTGGAATAATTTTATATTAAAATGCACTACAATTATAATTTTCTTGGGTACTCACAGTCTTTGAGTCAAACCGATATCCCCTTTGATTTTCTGTTAGAACACTAGAAACAAAGCTCTCCTTACAAAGCACTCTTGACTACATTTAATCTAGATTTAGTTTAGGATATTGATGGTCTCAAGACACTCAAATATATTCAGAAGTTGGTATTCAATTAGGTTTTGAGCACCATATTCCAGCTTATCACAGGCTGTAATTTTGTTCTCTGCCCACAGTATTTCCTGTAATTCAACAAAGGCCTTGGTGGAAGGTTTGGAAATAGCTTAGGCAATATTGAGGCCCATTGTTTGAGGACTCTGACTCGGTTTTTGACCAAGTGGCCCCACTGCTATCTATTGCTAGTAAAGTCAGTTCTCCTCCCAAACGACAACAACAACAGAAAATTTAAGGCTAAGAGTTTGTTTCCTGCATTGCTGCAGCAAATTGACTCGTATCCACAAAAATGGTGTGGCAAGATACCATATGTGGTAATTGCATGCGCTGCTCAAAATATTTTAAATGAACTTGTTCTTACAAAGAAATAAGTTATGAAGTTAACTTTTATATGTGTGTGAATAATTAAACTATTGTCACTACTCTAAATTATCATCTATTGTTAACTTACATCATTAAATCTTGCTTCTTTGCCAAAGAATAATGAAAAATACACTTAATTAACAGTTATTGCAAGCTTGAGGCCATTGATAACACAGTTCTCAGACTGAATTTCACAAGTGTGTTTTGTACTTGACTTGAAATTGCTGCTTTATTCTAAAGCCCTGCACAGTGATGTGGGCATAACAAATTTCGTATCACAAGAACGAACTCCCTTAGTAAATTATGTCACTGTTGGTTAAGATTAGGTTGCTACAAGCAAACAACTTGAATGTTATTTTTTTTTCCAGTGCAGAGGGAGGAGTTATGGCTTGAGCCTGCTGTTTAACTTGCTTTTAGCAAATTTATGAAAGGCTTTTGCTGTGCACCAAATCTGAGAAAATCCCACCCCCTTTGCCTTGCAGCTTGGCTGTGCCAATCCATCAGGAGATTTTGGGGGGCTCTGTAACAGTTCCCTGAGGAAAGGGACTCTGGTTAATTTCCTTGTTGTTTCGATTACAGAGGTGATAGGGCTTTTTTTCCTTGGATATTGTTAAAGAGGCTTGCCAGCACTGTAAAGAATGTGCTGCATTCTTCAGATGAAATAAGGCCAATCAGTGGAATAATGAGGAAAGTAATATCTCCCTAGAGAGTCTGATTGGGTTTTCATCAAATCAGCCAACCTTTTCCAGTCATTTACACCAACGTTCACTCCATGCAGGGTGTTATGCTGTCTCAGATTCTTTCCTCCTTTTAAATCCCTTGTGATTATTACTGATAACTAAATAATTGGGATGAGGCAAATTTATGTATACTGTATATGTTCTTCTTTTTAAAATTAATTATTTTGCTCTTTTTTTTTTTTTTCAGATATATTTTAAATAACTCTGCTACCCTGGAAGCTATTCCAAAGAAAAGAGGGATATGCAGGAGCTGGAAGATTTATTCCTTTGTGACACTGAATGCCCTTTTATTTTTAATATGTGGGGTATTCTCCTATGAATGGAAGGTTACCTACTGCTAAGAGTACAATCCCATGACAAGATGCCCAATTCTTGTTGCTAATTATAGCTTGACACATTTATTTTTATTTATTCATTAATTTTCCTTTCCAAGATAAACCTCTAAAATGAGCCTTTTAATTTATTGGGGAGTGAGGAGAACAATAGTTACCATGATCTTCCCTTATTTCCTGTTCTTTTCTCTGTCAGGAGCACAGCATTAAATGCATGAGGAACATCCAGCTGCTGAGACAGAAATGCTTCTCCTTCACTCATGCAGAATTCAAACTAAGAAAAGGTTGGCACACAGCTTCTGCAGGTGGTTTCTTGCTGTACCTACAGACATCAATAATCTGTTCTGAAAAATGTAAAGATTACAGTGTTGGGCCAGATCCTCCCATGGTGTAAATCAACTTGGTTCTACTGACACCAGTAGCTGTCACACAGCATGAGTCCCTTCAGACACACATGGCAAGTTATTGGCTCACCAGGGCGACTGCTCATACATCATTAAGTAGCCCTTTTCTATGAAACCAGTACCTTTTTGCCATCAAATGAGAAATAGGCAGGAGCACAAAAGATGCAGGGTACTGGAGAGCTGTGCTGCTCCAGTGTGTTTGCAGACTAAGTGTTGCAGTCAGCCTGTGCTGGCAGCTGCATACATGACTATAGAGCACCTAAAATAAGGGAGGGTTCTGATTCCCTTCTGTGCTGGGAACTGCTCTGTTCTGGAGCACAGACAAAAAGAAATCTGGTCTCCTGTGGAAGTTATTTTCCTTCAGTGGCTGGGAGGTTCAGAAACAGTGCAGCTTCGTTATACACGAGCACATTTACGGCATCTTTGACAAGCTCCTGGACCACATCAGCCATGATCTGATTACATCACTAAAATTAATGTGGTCTTTGGATGTTTTACACAACAATCTGGGAGGCATTTATTTCCTGCACCTGGGGGGGGACATGTTTAGCATGTGAAAGTTTTCAAAATTAACTGAGTTCCATTCACACCAGTCCTCCCACACCGCTCAGCAAATGATTCAAAGCCTTCAGCGTGATTTCATCTGTGCAGACTCTAATCCACTTACTTAATGAAATACATAATTAACATATTATAATTGCAGTAAAGATGGTTTTGACAGAAATCATTTCCCGTATCTAATACCGTGGTAATTTAATCTGTTCCCCACTCCCTAACACGACCCTCCGTGATTAAGTTTCATAAGAATTTTTTTGATTGATTGATTCATCTGACGTGCCTGGGCCCTGCTAAAGGAGTGTCTGTCAGTTTACAGAGCTACGTGATGTTGTGGCAGATGGTTGTGGAGAGGCTCTTTGCGCTGTCTCCCTGTGTGGTCTTTTTTTTTTTTTTTTTCCCCCTAAATGCCCTGATAATCCAAATACAGCAACCCTGATCCACTAAATCGCTACATGTTTTTATATGCTGTCTTTTAGTTGTGTGTATAGTTATTAAACCAGGGAAGGCAGGATGTGTTAAACTAGGAGGTCTAAATCCTAATGCTGTCATTCACTTCCACAATAAAACAACCCACACAGATACTTTTTATTTGATTTCTCTTTCTGTTTGTTTTCAACACAATCTCTCTAGTCTGTCATTCACTCTCAGGCAGTTACTTGAGTTAAAAGGGCCAGCAAGCCAAGTTATGCAGACCTTCTCAGCTAAATATCACTTGTTACCTGCAGGAATATATGGGGAACATTACCAACCACTCGCTTTTCAAGTCAGACTCAAACGGCTGCTCTCTTGATATGGGTCATGACTCATGAGATAATATCCAGTAAAAGGTCTGTGGCAAATGATTACTTCCTTTTCATAGACTGAAACCCTATAATTTTTTTAATGCTGTCAGTCTCCAGGAAACTGTGTCCTAGTGACATTGTGAAAAAAAAACAAATCCCAAAGGAAGGGATGCTGAATGTCTTCCTCTGAGACAGACCTAAACCCTTTGACAATAAAAGGCATCCCCCTCTCACGTTATTTCCTGTCCCTTACACCATCCTGTGCTCCAGTATAGCACTTTCCATCTCTGGTTTGCCTCTCCTACAGTAGGAGTTAACCAATACTGCTCAGTTCTGTACTGCATTTTCCTTTATCCATGGCTTTCATGCAGCTGGCCAGGTCTACAGCATCTCTAGGGGAAAAATAAGTAACTGTCTGTGTTTGGGACAGATTATAGACAAAGACATGGCCCTGTCAAGTTATCCAGCCGTAGTCAGAGCTTGCTCAGCTTGGTAATCCAGACCATCCTATTGCAGGTTTGGGCACTGGTACTTGCAGACTCTGTTATCCACAGCTGGGAGGTTCCCTGGCACCTGAGCAGCACCACTAGCAACATTTCCCCTTTATGGCTTGACTTTGCTCACAAAATGGGCTGCACAGTGAGGTCATAGGTATGTGAGAGGGCACAGGGCTGTGGTGTTTGGTGCCTCCTGGGGCCAGGCAGGAGGGAGGACAAGCAGCTTGTCATGTGTGAGAAAACAAAACAAGGGACAAAATGACACCCAGGGACAAGATGGGTGTGGATTTTCCAGGGTTTCTGTTCTGGAAGAGAGCAGGTTATATGTGTTTTAACCCTTTTAAGTCCCTGGAAGGACTGGGAGGACTATGGCAAAGGAGCAGTGTGACACTGGGAGCACCAGGGCACAGGGAGCAGTGTGGCACTGGGAGCGGTGTTACAGCCAATTCCCAGCCTGGCAGTGTGAGGGATGCTGACATTCATGGTTTATGGCTTGTGAGAGCTGAGGTGTGCTGCAGGCTCAGAGACCACAGTCAGCTTCTGTGTGCTGTCATGCCCCAGCTGCTGGAAATGTTTTGAGTAGCAGTCCCTTGGCTCTGTTGGTCAAAAGGTGGATGAAGGTGGTGAAGTTGTGAACAGTGAGCAAATCTTTGCTTCCTGTCAGCCTGAGCCTTAATTTTTTTGTTTTCCCATAACTGCAAATAGTCTCAAAGGGTCTGGTGGGCAATGCTGCTTATATGTCACAGGGCAGAGACCTTGGTCTTAAAAAAATTGCTGGGCAGAGTTGCAAATTGCAACATTCATTCTGTTTAACACTTGGAATGTCCAAGTGGGTGTATTCACTGATGAGGAGGGTAAAGACAGTAGAAAATAACAGAAAATAATTTACAGCCTGTCTTTGCTCTGCTTTGTTGTTTCACTTGATAGTGAGTCAAAGGTGACTCAGGCTCCAGCCTCTGTGATGGTCATAATGTACAAAAGGGACTGGAGGCAGAGCTGCCTCACCTGTCCTGCTGCCTCACATCCTTCTGAACATTACATCTGGGGCAAGTGCTTCTGACAGAAGCCTCTGCTCATGAAAGGCTCAGTCTTTGTCCTCGTAGGAGGATGCGTGAATCATTTCTGATGATGTGAAGCTGCATTTAATTGTGTCATCTTTCATAAACTGAGTGTGTACCAGTGCTTGACAACACACTGGGTTTGTGGGGCTTTGTTAGTGATGTGAAATACAGTGTATTCATCCCTTTCAGCAGTGTTTTAAAGACTTGTAGAGGTTTAGGTGCCTAATTTCTGCTGATGAGCTGGTGCATTAGTTAGGGTTTGTTTGCCTACCAGTCCTCACTGACCTGTGTGCTACTGGTGTGTTTACATTAAAAGTTATGCCAAGATTATCCTAGAGTAAGCAGAGACTTTGCATGGTGCCTCTGAATCTGCCACCCATTCCAGTGACAGATTGTAAATGCTCTGATCAACAAAAGCTCTGCTTTTCCCATTGAGTTGTGAAACACTTACCTGGGAACAGCTTGAGCACAGAATGTGAGACAGAATTAAGAGGCATTTATGCAAAGGGAGGGCAGAGATTGTGAAAAAAAAAAATAATTCAGATGGTCAGCTGTTTAAAACACTGGCACCAAATCAGAAGCATGGGTGATATAGGCTCCCAGCCCACCCCACCCCATAGCCAAACCCACAGTGAGTTCAGGGAGGCCACTCAGAACGATGCACACCAGCCCCTACATCCGAGCCACTGAACTCATTGAACTTGACTGAAATTCCTGTCGGAGCATTTTCTTTTTCCTGTGAGTGTGGAGGGAGGGGGAGGCTCCTTTGTGAGTGGCAAGTGTACATGAACACCACCACATCAACTGCCAATATGTTATGAGGCCTTGGTAACAATCTGGAGTCTCTGGGGAGCTCTGCTGCAGTTCAAGTGAGTATCAGACAGAGAGAAAACAATTTCTGGTGCCAATAATGCAGCACAGATGAAAAATGTTTTAATATTTGAAGCTGCTTTATGGCAGAAGCAATGACAGTGATGGAGTCAATGTCAGCTTTTTTCCTTTAAATGTCATCTTTCGTCTATGAGTTTTTTCTGCTCTGGAGGCATGCAAGCCTGATGCTGACTGTTTGCAACCATTGATCATTGATTTTATTCTAAATGGAAAGCTTGCCAGAAGACTAGAAATTCTGGAATTTATTAGGATTTCTTTAAGAGGCACTTTAGCTCAACAGTTCTCATTACTGTCTTTACAATGTTACTTATTTTTCTTTTTATGTCATATGATTTGTAAAGGGTTAGTACTCAGAGAACAATATACGATTAAACCACTGTGCATGCTGGAGTTGCAAGCTTAGAGGGGAAAAAAGGATTCTTAGGAAGGCTGAGCACATATCTGAGTGTTAAACAACTAATGTCTCTTCAGAACCAAAAGCTCTATTTTGAAATCTGTGAACATGATTTTTATTAAACAGCAGTTTTGATTAAATAAGGTCACTCTTAAATTAATAACTCTTAAATACATAAATAAAAGGGCTAAACCATCTTTATATTCTGACATTTAGTGCATAAACAACGTACTGTATGTACCAAATGTCAGAATATAATGAAAGTTTGTCCTGTTAAACTAATACTACTGATGGGCAAAAATGTCTTGGACTCTAAAACCTCTTCAATGCATTTATTTACAGTGACATTACTCTGAACATGCCAACTAGGAGTGGTTTAAGGCTTTATTATATATTAACATTTAACATATTTTTGTGCTTATGTATAAGTGATTATTCTTCATTTGGTTAAAAAGAATCCATTTACAATTATACAGTGGGCTAAATGTTTTCAGTTGGTGATATGTTTCCATTGGCACACGACTAGTTCAAACAGGTATGTTAGCTCTTGGCTGACACGCCTGACATTCAAGCTTTATTATGGAACAGCATACCCAGGGAATGTGAATTATAGAGAGTATCAGCCCTGGTCTGCTGAAAGCATCATTCAGCCTGGTTGATTATGGAATTTACTCTGGAGTTTGGGCTAGAGATCCATCTACTGAGCTGATGCTGTTTATTTGTTTAGTCACCAATACGTTGCAGAGCAGACAAAGGGAGATGGTAGTGGGGAACCAGGAGGGTTGGACAGAACTGACCAGTGAAAAGCAAAATCTTTCAGGGTAAGGGGCCAGTGGTAAAATTTATTGCCACTGTTTAGATAAAGCTAATTCTGGTAAACCTTTTAACAAACCCCCAAGTGCAGCACTTGAAGTGCAAAAGAAAATTTTCCAGCAAATAAAACGTCCGTGTGCAATGTCACCTTGGATGCTGCAAACAGAGCTCCTGGTGTAGTGGGTCTGTTGTACCCCACTGATCAAATTGCTTTAGTGTTTACAGTAATGGACCATCCTGATCTGCAATGCCACATGTGATACAATGGTTGTATTGTAACTGGGGTGGAGGAACAGAAAATATTGTCTGCTTGCCTCCACCCCATCTATTCTGCACTGGCCATGCCCCCACACATTCATTCTCATACTTGTTAACATTTAGGTTCCTCTGTCTGCAGCAGTGAAACTCACCTGATAAAAATGGCATATTTTCCCTTTATTGTTGGATAGCCTCTGCTTCCTTCTACATAGATTGCCACCAAAAGGGCTTGTTTAGATTTAGTTCTATACCAAATGATCTGTTATTTCTGTCAAGGTTTTAGTGATTCTCTGATGAGATCAGCCTTTTTTGTCTAAATGCAAGAATTGGGAAATAATGCATAATATTCAACAGCCATTTATTGAGAGTGCCATTTAAAAGCCACTGGTGCTAAGAATATCTGCATCCATGGAGTGCAGCACTATTTGCACAAATAATTTGTGCACCTTTTGGAAGGTGAATCTTCAGAAATGCTCCCTTACAGCTTAAAATCCTAATGAACATTTGTAAAATAACAGTGCCCTAGTAGGAATAGCTGGAAGTCTATCTGACAGTTTTGGTATATGTTTGTGAACCAGGGAATCCTACAAAAATATTTAAATATGAAGTGGTGACACTGTATAATGCTCCCATGGTGTAGAGATGCTCCTTATCATTATTGTGTTGTACCAGAATCCAGAGGCTGCAGGGGATTTAAGGGTCCCATTGGGTTAGTACTGCACATATACATCACAGACACTTCTTGCACTTAGGAACTTGGGTTTAAAAGAATGGGATAGCACAGGCAGGAACAGGAATTCATGGATGGGCCTGGGTTAGAAGGAATCTTGGACAACATCCAGTTCCAACCCCTTTTCCATGGGACAGGGATACCTTCCGCCAGACCAGGTTGCTCAGATATCCATCCAGCCTGGTCTTAGAAACTTCCAGGGATTCAGGAGCATTCACAGCTTCTCTGGGCACCCTGTGCCAGGGCCTGCCCACCCTCACAGTAAAGAATTTTTTCCAATATCCAATTTAAACCTGCCCTCTGTCAGTGTGAAGCCATTCCCTGGCTCCTGTCCCTCCAGCCCTTGCCAATTGTCTCTCTCCATCTTTCCTGCAGCTCCTTCAGGCCCTGCAGGGCCCCCTGAGCTCAGCCCAAAGCTTCTCCTCTCCAGGTGAGCAATGCCAGCTGTGCCAGCCTTTCCTCCAGCAGAGCTGCTCCATCCTCTGCTCATCCTGTGCCTCCTCTGGGCTCTCTGCAGCAGCTCCAGCTCCTGGCTGGGCTGGCCCAGGGCTGGGGCAGCTCTGCAGGTGCTCAGGGTCTCACCTGAGCTGGGTAGAGGGGCAGAATCACTGCCCTAAATCTGCTGCCCAAGCTGCTTTTGAATATGAGATGTATTATTGACACTCGAGATCATATGATTTGGGGGTTTTAGTTCACTCTTAGTGCATTGCTTCAGAGCCTCCAAGAGTACCATGTTTTTGTGCATTACATGGACTGTACAGGCTTCTGGTTGGACAAATTATGGGTTGTGTACAGGTCTCTTGTCCCATCAGGAAGTGACTGCCAAAGGAAAGCACCCCAAAATGTGATCTTAAATATTAAGTCAAGGTAATCCACAAGGAAAAATTTACATTTTTGTTCCTTGGTTGGGAAACCTTTTTACGGAAAAGCAAACCTAATTTTTCCATTCCTAAGTGGATTGCTGCTAAGTGGCAGCAGAGGACTGCAGAGGTAGTGGCAAGTGTGTTGAGAACAGTGATATTAAAAATAATATACTTTTGGAGAGGCCTGAAATTTTCCAGAGAAAATAATTTCAGCTGAAAGTCCTTGAATAGCTCTAGTGAGGATGTTGCTCCTTTACACTGGGAATCAGTGACTTTAGCATTCCTGTGCTCAGCAATTCACAGCTTTGTGAATTTATCCATCTTTCTTTACAAATAACCAGCTAACATCAGTGAAAGGAGTCAGTTCCTTCACTGTGAGGAGCTTAGCCTTGCAAGAAACCTCCTCCTGCTAATCCATATTCAGAGAAGCCCTGAGGGAGCTATCAAGACTATTCTGAGAGTAAATTATCCACCCAGGAAAGGATTACAAGATCCTGGCTCTGCTCGAGATCCCCAGCTAGACTGTGTCAGTACTTGACAAAGGTGTGTGTCACTTGTGTCTTCAATGTGCTGATGCCCCTGGACCACTTCTTAGGGAGCTCTGAGTGGAGACAATGAAAAGAAAAGGCTTTATTTTGGGGCTGAGGGAAGCAGCAGTCACTGGTGACTTCCAGCAGGGAAGCATCAGGCTCCCAGTACCCTTTTGAGTGATGACCACACGGGCAGGAGCAGAGGCAGCAAGGGAGGGGAAGGTGCCCCAAGGCAGCCTCCTCCCTCCTCGGGGGGCAAGATGTGCCCATCACCCTTCTCATCTTCCAGATCATGAAAAGATGGAGTCACCTTGGTGCCACTCCTGCTGACACCAGGTTGGAACACCAGCTGGGATCATCCTGTCACAGTCTGCACCTCTGTGACTAAGGAGAAAAGTTCAGCTGCCAAGATATTCAATCTGGAACTCCTCATTAAAAAAAAAAAAAAAAAAAAAATCCATTAGAAGTTATATCTTTTGTAAATGGCCTATATATTATGACATAATTTAATTTAGTGCTCTGAATGTATTATGGCCACCATAACAGTTTTACATTTATAGATTTCATAGTTTTTCTTCTATAAAACAACTACAATCTGTAGCCCTTCCAGTTAATTACAATAAAATGCTTGGATTCCCACTTACAATGTAAACTGAGGGCAGAGGAGTGTGAATTCTGACTCAGGTCTATGCTTCACAGGCTGCTGTGAATGCCTAGGCTTAGCCTCCCCTGACTGAGGTGTTTCCTGGGGTCAGGTCTTGGTGGAAATCTGCCAGGAGGGAGCTGTGCCCATTTCTTGGAGATCCTGAGGTTACTGCTGATGTTTGTGGGGCTGGGTGAATATTAGAAAAATGGAAGAAATTGGGAGTAGATACTGATGTAGGCTGAGCTGGGGAAAATAGTACCAAATCTGAGTATGAAAGGACTCACTGGGAAAAGAGAGGAAATCAGCTGTCAGAAGTGCAGATTGAGTGAGCAGGATGCAGGGGAATGAAGATTTGGAATTTAAAAGACATTCAAAATGGTGCATGCATTTGAGAAAGTCTGGAATCACAGAATCCAGAACGGTGTTAATTGGGAAGGACCTTAAAGATCACCTCATTCCACTCCCTGCCATGGGCAGGGACACCTGCCACCAGACCAGGTGGGTCAGGGAGGGCCCTGTTCAATGGATGGGAAAGGTGTTCCAGCTCCTCACTGCCCTTGCAGTAAATAAATTCTTCCTAAAGTAAATCTCCTTCTGTTTGAACCCATTATTCCTTGTCCTGTCACTGCAGTTCCCAATGAAGAATCTCTCTGTGGTTTCCCTGTAGCTCCTTCAGATTCTACATGCTAAGGCACTTAGTGTCTCAGATAAACTTCTAAACTTTTTCAGATTTCTTATATTTACTTTGAGGAGCCATACATGCTCAGATATGTAAGGTCCCTACACAACCTTCTTTTCTCCAGGCTGAACAGCCCCAACTTTCTCAGCCTGTTTTCATAGGGTAGGTGCTCCAGTCCTCTTTTCAACTTCATGGCCTCCTCTGGACTTGCTCAGCAGTTCTATGTCCTTCTTATCTTGGGGGCACATCCTCACACAGTGAGGATGAAAATGCAAAACAAGACATGTTATAATGAGCTTCATTTTCCTGTTGTGGTGTAATGTATTTACTCAAGAGCTGCTTGTGTTCAGAAGACCTGCTAAAAGCAATGCTTGTTTTATTTTTTTAATTAAAACATACAATCACAGGTCCCCAGTGACTATGGAAAAAAAGTGCAAAATCCTTTCTCATTTCAAAATCCCCAAACTTAAAATGGGCTCATGTCAAGAAAAGCAATAATTTCTGAGTTAATGATAATAGAACACAATTCTTGATGGACTTTCTCTGCTTATTAATTAACAGATAGATTTCCCATATCTGCACAAATCAGCCAAAAATGAGATACCACCTGCCTTTGATACCCTATTTGTTTAGCCTCTCACCAATCTGTATGTACTCAGCATGTAAGAGTCTCTGAGAGTAGCCAATAATAAAGACTTTTGTTCCTGTGAAAATCCTTATTCTGGAACCCAGATTCTTACTAAGTTCACTGGAGATGAGTCATTCCTGATTTTCAGTCACGGCCAAGTTTTTTGTGCTTAGTAATCCTAAATCCTTCTTAGTAATCAAAATGCTGCAAAGAGCTCATACTGTTTCTAGGATGCAGCTTGGTCAAATAGTTTTATGATCCCTTCCCAAATTTTCTGGAGGATCTCTTTTCTGAGGAGACAAAATGCCACATTTACACGATTCAGAGTTGGCCACTGTTTGTATAAGTGGTGACCACTGCCACTGCAGCTCACTGAGACATAGGAGTTTCCATTTATACATGTGATAAAAATATGTCTGATTCCACATCCACACAGCAGCCCAAGTATCTCTGGCAACCCCATTTTTGGTGCTTTACAATGTGGCCCCAGGTCTAACAACCTTCTTCTGCAGATGCTGTTTTTGTATGTTTTTAATCACGAATAATTCCTTATCTATTAACCAATCATATTTGCTAACTGGATTGCTTGTGAAGACCTCTTATTGTAATTGGCATGCTTCAGCTGAAGAGTAAACAAATATTCTAACAAACTACTATGACATAAGTTGTTTTTCTGTTCCACTGCCATTGTGGATACAGCAAGTTTAGAATTAAACACCTCTCCAAGATGTAATGATGTCAGTCAAGCACATTTTAATTAAATTAAGGGATTGAAACTTTTGTTTTTGACAGGGCACAGGTAAATCAGCAAGAGGTGAATCTGGTTCAGTGAAAAGCTTAATCCAGAGAAATAGTCTTGGAAATAATTAAAATTGCATTGACCAACAGTACTCAAATGGAACAGTAAATATTTTGTCAAGGGATACTAAATCATGATATACTACACAGAGCTCAAAGTATTGTTATAAGGAGATGGGCATTTGCCTGTGTAACAAGAGCCTCTGATGAGGAGGTTGTGTCCTCTGCTGGCACCAGACCTGCTTCTGTCAGTGTGTTTGAACTGACAGGTGTGAATGTTGGGGTATTTCATGAGCTATATTAGCAACACTTTGAGTGGGCTAAATACACTGTGGTCTGTCTGATAGGACAGGTTTTGTTGTCTGCAGCTTGCAGACTTTCCTACTGGCTACTCATCCACCACCCCCAGAGCTGCAATACCCTGCATTTACTATCACCTTTTGTTTAACTGGCAGAATAAACAGAACTGGACATCAACAACCCACAGCAACAGATTTATGTGCATAAAACCTGTAGGATTAACATACTCAAATCAACCAAGAAGCATCTGTCTGGCTCCCTGATTTTAAGTTTGTGCCTTGTTTTGAAACACACGTGCGCAAACACACACGCGTCTGTGTCTGGATAGTTAATCAGTCAAATTACCTAGGAAGTAGATTTTGAGTATTGAATATATTATGAGCTTCCAAGAAATATATTTACCCAAAATATCTATCTGGCATCAGTATAGAATTCTCAAGGTTAAAGTGATTTAAGGATCCAGACTGCAGAAGCTCACTCATACACTAGACAGAATCTCTTTTCATATTCTTTAAACCACTGCACACCACTCTCCTGATCTTAATAGTGCTCTGGAGAGTGTGGAATGGCCAAAACATGAAACAGAATAAACCAAATATACAGAAAACTGTTACATTTGCATTGAAAAACCTTGGCTTGGGTTTGAAAATAATGGAAGGACAGTTTGTCCTCTAAACTGTGTTCAACCTTCTTAACTTTTAAGTGTCATCTGCTTAGGCAGCCCTTAATGCTTGTTTTTACACATGAAAATAGGGCCCATAGGACTTCAGACATACCAAATAACTGGCACTGGTCTTACTCCTAAAATAGAAGATCAAAAAAAGACAAACGAAAATAAAAGAGGTCTGATTAGAAATGGCTTTATTTGACTACACTGAAACTTGCAGGACATAGGAAGGGATGGAAAAAAGAGCCTGAGCTGGTGGAGGGAAAGAAATGGCTAATAGAGAAGGGCAATCCCCAAAACCATGCTGTGGAAATCTTTCCTTGGTCGTGTCCTGGAGACACTAAAGCAATTGCAAAATGGGAGAATGTTCTTCCAAACTCCATTCATGTTCAGCTCTGTGCAGATTTGCCAGATCTCCTGTAGAACTTGTATATCTCCTTGTTTTCTCCTGGCTTGCCTCCTTTTCCTCTAGGAAAGAAGCCAGCTATGTAATATTTCCTTGTGGACATCCACCTTTCAACTTGAATGCAGCATGTTAAAAATTAAGTATTCTTAATTTTTCCTCAATTAAGTGAGAAGAATTATTTTTCTGGTTGCCCTTGCTACAACTCCACTTACAGACCATATCTAATTTCTCATGCTTATTGTCTCAACGTCTTTCAATTCCAAGATATTCTTTCCAATTCTTGCAGCTAAATCTCTTTGCCAAGCCATCATAGCTCCGTGTCACAAGCACTACAAGTTTCTCCACAGCCTTTTTAACCCCCATTGCCCTCTGAGAAATCAAATGCCACCAAAAGAAAGGTCTAAACAGGGGTTTCAATATGTTGTGTCAGAAAAAGTGGCAATTTTAGTCTGTAATATGACACTATAGAGAAAGGAGAGGGTTTTTTTAGGACATTTGTCCAGTTTTGTTGAAATAGTCAGCATTGCCCATGGAAATATTTTTGCATCTTCATGGTGGGAAGATGTCTTTGTTCTTTCAATAAGATTTGTGAACACTAATGACAAATTTTGTCTTTCTCTTCCAGAACTGGTTTCACTGGTTTTGTCTTCCCTCCTCATAGGATGAAGGGCAAAACACAGCAGGAAACCAAGACAATATTATTAAGTGTGCAAAGGAAAAAATGCTATAAATATTTTGGTTGAAACAGCAGAGACATTAAAGATAAAAGTTAAATGGAAATAAAGGCAGTCAGATGGTTATTATATGTTGCTATAAAATCCAAGAGCTGTTAGAAAAGGTAGATCAGGATTTGCTTTTAAAAAAATGACAGGCCTGTAAGAAAGCAATATTTTTGATTGATAGAGATTTTAATTGCTCTGATATTTATTGGAATGACAGCTATTAGGAATTGAAGCAGTGATAAGGGATTCTCTGAAGCTTGAGGGTATTTGGATAAACACCTCAAATTTGAATGCCTATCAGAAGGTTATTAAACTTATTAAAACCTTGAATTTTTCATTTGGGTTAAAAGTCTTTGAAAAGAGGTTTGCTTGGTGAATTTCTTATGAAATTACATAGATTCTGCTAGTGAGGACTTTTTCTTTCTCTCCTCTTGAGAAGCATGTGCAAGCTAGGTTAGGCAGGAATTGCTGACATGCATATCTGCAGAAATTATAGTGTTAAGGACAAAAATTCATGTGGGTAAAGCATGTTCCAGAAAAATATGTGGCCTTAGAATTAACAAATGGTGTTACTTCCCCTAGCAATTCAGGTTTTATTTTTAAGAGACCTAATCTGCACATGTGCTGTTTTCCATCTATGGCAACTTGTGTTTTTAGAAAGTTAATTACTTGCTTTGGATATGTAATTGGAAAATTTCATCCTAAATTATTAACAGTTCTCTTCTGAATGCCTGATTTTTCTGTGGTCCAAAGTGATTTTTAGAATGGTTGAATATCCAAAGACTGAACCAGAGAGAGGAGGAGACTCTCAGTGTGTGGTCATCACATCACAGCTACGCTGATCTATGTGTCCTTTATTATCCTACAGAGATGAAAAACGAACGGCAAAGTTAATAAAATGGCCATTCACTATCTTTCATGCATATTTTCTCCTCTTTTTTATGTTTTATTTGGTCTTTTCCACATGAAAAAGCAAGAGGGTAGAGCTCTAGTACTATTTAACCTTGTGACACTGGTCATATGAGGGTAAGATTTTTCTTTCTTTCTTTTCCCCTTCAAATGCCACCCCAGTAACGTGATAGTCATGACCATTCATTTTCATTAGCTCAACCAGTTCCCTGGGAGATGTGATAATAAAATGTTGAAATTATAAATTGATTAAGTGCATATGGCATATACTGATGGTTGGATATAAAGTCTAAGTACAGGTATGCCTTGCAAGAAATATTTATATGGGTACTTTGGATGAGTGGGATGGTCTGTAACTCTAAAAACTAGAATTGTTGTCTCCAGGAATATAGGAAAAGGATGATGTGAGGAAACTGTGGCTATTTTTGGTACAGTCTAGGATGATCATATCAGATCACAGATGAAATATAATTGTGCAACTGTAGCACTGTGCTGCTTTGTGGAGCACTTCACGTGGCTAAGGCTTTTTGAGTAGATGTGGTGAAAGGCAAGGATGGATCCTTCTATATATATGCATGTGTATGTATATGTATGTATAGTAGAGGTGGATGGAAATGGAACAGAACTAGCTGAGAGATACTGAGAAGAGTTAGGCTGAAAAAGTCAGCATTGACAAAAAGAAAAACTCAGCCCAGAGTTTCAAATACACATGTCTACTTTGGAGATGTTATTTGCAACACACTTCAATTCTATCACATGTGGTTTTCTCTTTGTCAGTTTTTAACCAGCTTTCTTCTCTGCCACACCCAGTTATAATTTCCTGTATCTTTCCCTCCTTCCCAATCTCTTCCTCATCCTGTCCTCTCCCATTTGGTCCTGTGGGACTCAATTCATTAATGCTTACAGTGAAATGTTGCACTAGCAGGGCAGAGTCTCTCTGCTGAATATGTACAAAAGCTTTCCACTGATTTTGGTACAAAGCAGATTCCATACAATGTACTGCATCTATATTATAGTATTTCAGACTCCTGAATATTTGGAAAATAGTCCTATTTGAATTTTTGAACAGAAGCTTTGACTCGATTTTATTCTTCCATGCATGGTGAGGATATACCAGCCAATAATTAAGAATGTGAAAAACAAGCTGCAGTGGAGAGTCAATAATCCAAACACTTCTATATATCAAACCTCCAGAATGTTAGCAAATTTCTTTTTGATAACAGTCTGTTTTCTTTCACACAGACAAAATGACATGACATAACCCTTGGCATTTGAGAAGAATATGTTTGGGTTTTTTTTGGATGGATTACTTCAGGTAAGCAGATCTGATTCAAATATTTAACAGATTGTCCATAAATCTGACATTCATGGGAAGCTGCTAATTCTGAAGTGATCATAAACACTTCACAAATGCAGAGACTTCAGTTAGCACATAACTCACTGAAGACTAGAAACTAGAGATGGTTGCTTCTGACAAATCTTTCATTGATGTGTGTGTCTAACCATCAAGAATGAACAAAGAGTCAGCATGTTTCATAAAATACTCTCCTTATTGTAATTCTTCTGTAAAAGTATTTGACATCGTTTTAGATTTTTTTTCCCTGGATTTACTTTTTGTTGCAATCAATCTTGATTCAACAAAATGCTCTTACCAAAACATTTTTAATAATAAAACAATGTCAGCAGTAAATTTGCATAACCAATGAGTTCTTTCATTGTTTCTTTTTGCTATAGTATTATTCTTTTCTTTGTTTCAGAGTGGTGTCTGCTAGTCAGAGTGGACCAAAGAAAATAGTTTGGTTGAAATGGATTGAAATTTTTCATTAAGGCTTAAAGTTAAAACAATTTATTGGGTAATTCTTCATAATTTCAAAAACTCTGTGCTTCTGGGTTAAAGCTAGGGGCAGCAGCAGCAGTAGTGTGCAGCAGTTAGACTGTTCAGTAAAAATTCCACACTTTGGAGAAGAAAAAGGGAGGTTGTCTGCCCAATAATAATCCTTCCTGCCACCTACAAATGCACTCCTTAATCTTTCCTGCCCATGTGCCATTGAAGAGACAGTGGGCCAAATGTATTCTTGACATGTCCCCTGGGATTTTTCTCTTCACTAGTGCAGCAAATCAAGGAGCAGCCCAAAGATGAGCTGTGTTCAGTTCTGGGGCTGAACTGTGGAGAGCAGGGCAGGGGTGGTGTCACTGACACCCATCTCTGTGGCTGTCACCCCTGCTGCACTGGCACCTGTGTCCAAATCACATTTTTCACCTCAGTCCAAGCCAGCAGGGCTCCTTTGGAGCAGGGGCACATCCATGTGGCCTCCAGGGAAGGCTTTAACAGGGCTGCTGTGGTGGGGTGGGTGAATTCATTCCTCCAGATGGCTGCATTCAATCCCTTTGGCATTGCTTTTCTGCTCTCTTTGGGGTCTTAATACCTTCCAAAATCATTCTGTCCCCTTCCAAAGAGAGTGGCACTCACAATGCCAGCCACATCTTGTGTTTTAACAAATCTTGTAGCCAAGTGTGTCTGGTGTCCAGCAGCTTTGCCAACTTCTGTCAAAACGTTCAAAATAGATTTTTCCCAAATTTTCCTACCTGTATGTGGACATGAAAGGAGGCTGATCGTGGCTTCCCCATGTAGTTTGCAGAAGGCATGAGGACAAATTCCTGTTCCTTTTTTTAAAGAGTTTTAACTCTGAATCTTCTACTGATATGACACGAAGCTTCTTCATGTTGTCCAAAATTGTGACATTTTGAAATAATCCAGATCTGTGGGTGCAAGTAATGAATGAGGAGAGTAAAACAGAAGATGCAAACTTCAGAAAAAGATTAAAAATATACTATGGAAATAGCCTGTCTCGGTTTTGACAGATGAAATTTGAAGACAAATGATTTGTCTTTCAGGCAAAGGCATTTTTAAAAGAAAATTTAAATGTAATGCATGAGGAAGAGTTGTGCTGATCTGAAAGGAGGATTAACTGACATGATCTTGATCATAGGGTCATTATACTGCTACCTTGGAAAAAAATAAAACAAACAAAAAATTATAACAGGAGGTCAGGGCAGTGGCTTTTAGCAGCTTAGCCCATGGGGGGAAAATGTGGTGTACAGAACTGCAGAATGTAGGAATGGCCTGATTGTGGGAGATTTATGGGCTTTGTGGGGAGCAGAGGGCCATGTTGCATTTCTAACACAGTCCACAGGCCTGAGGAAGGGAGAGCAGCCAGAAACAGCCTTCCCCAGAAATGTTTCCTGAAACAGGGTCTGCAGTGAAAACTGTCTGGATCTCTGGTTTGACTTAGCAACCAGGTCATGATGGAGCTGTGACATTCCAGTCACTTCTGCAGCAAAAAATCTTTGTATGGAATTAAGAAAAGAAAAATAAAAACCAGAAAAAACCAAAGAAGAAAAAAAGAAAAAAAAAATGTTGCTAGATTGATAAAATGTGCTCATCACATAATCTTGTAGCACTGCTCTGACAGAAAAATGTATAACAATATGTGCAATTTATTGATAAATGTCAGCCTAAATAGTCTGCGAGGGAAGGGGGGAGCACAAAGCTATACATTTCCCACAAGCACCCCCTCAGGCAGCAGCTTGAGCAAATACAATACATGCAATGCAATAAACCAAGATTATGGGACTTCACTGCAGACAAGTGTGGCCTTCACCGTAGGCTAAGCAGGCAGTCACCTCGGCACTATATTTAAAGGGGCACTGGAATAACAGAGATAACATGGTCATTCTCCAGCTCTCCTGCTCAGACCAGCTCTTCCACGACTGCTTCAATAACACTTGTCTTTCTGTCTGATAGGATCCTTCTGTCATCTTTATGTAGAACCTGAGGACCCGAGCATCCCAGCAGTGCTCACGTGCAGGATTTCCAGCCCTGCTGGGCAGGAGCCTGAGCCTGGCTTACAGCAGAGCTGCTGCTCCAGCTCCCAGCCCCTCCAGCCTGGGCTTGCCAATCTGCACATGGGTTTTGACCCTGGGCAGGTGTCCTTGGGTGCCAAAATCTGTCCTGATTTGAAGGACAGGTGTCTGCCAATTAGGGCAGGAGCTTCTCTTTGAAATGGAGAATGTAAACCCCCTCCCTCCAAATTATTATAATTTTGAAATTGAGGGGCTCTCAGGCAAAGATATGGGAATTAGGAATAACAGTTCTTTACTAGGAAATTTGAAATAGAAATGCAGCATTACAAAGAACAATCTCAAACCCTGCCAGAGTCAGAATCCAAGCTGACACCCGTCAGTCAGTCGGTGGTGGCAGCAGTCCCATTCAATGGTGGCTGCATCCTCCTGCAGGGGCAGATGTGGTTCAGCTGGAGCAGTGCTCCTGGAGAAGGTGCAGTTTTCCTCTGAAGCTCCAGGGATGATGTGGGAAGGTCTGGCTTTGCTCTGGAATCCAGTGGAAAGAAGGTAACTTGCTGACCAAAATCTCAGTTTTTATCTGGGTGGGAAAGGCTTGGCTCCTCCCCTGGCTGGAGCATCTCCCAGTGGGATGATGTAATTTTATCAGTCATGCACTGGGACTCAATGGGCCAGCAGCAGATGATATCTTCCTGGAGGGAGGATGGGCTGTGGAAAAGATAAAGATGATTGCCCCAGCTGGTTTAAAGATGGCCCATTAGCAGATAATATGTGCCAGGAGATAAGGGTCACTGCCCCACACGGCTGCAAGAGATGGGGACAGAATACACATTGCTGGCCACATCCTATACTGCAACCCAAGACATTAGGCTCAGAGCTGGTGCAGTCTCGGGTGCCTAAACCCAGGATTTTGGCACAAGGCTTCAGACCAAAGGGATTCCCTGCAGGGGATGGGGCATTAAGGACTGTTTCAGTCTTTCAGCAACGCATAACCAAAGAGAGGCTGAGGGAGTTTCCAGACAAAGAAATCAGCTGCAGTCTGAGGGTACAAATGCCACTTTCACTGTGGGGATGATGGGGCTTATGCTATTATCTTGGTCCAGTTCAATTCCTTCTTATTGTAAGGCTGCATTTCAGTAAGTAACACAAAATGACTGCAATCAGACTCTACCTTCCTACAGGAAAGCAAAATTTTGAGGTGACAAACTGACAACAACTGGCCTAAATAACACTTTGAAGAGAATATTCTAAGCTTACATTGTCAAACCCCTCTGGAAACATGTACTTTCTCACTGGTGGCATATGTAAGCAGCAAAATACTATAAAATAGGTTTTTTTCTTTTTACACGAGGACTCTTGTAAATGAAAGTCCCTTCTGAAAGCTGCATGAAACTGAAGCAGCCCAAGCAGCTAAAAAATAACCAGTTATTGCTACTTATAAGGCAGCTCAGATTCAGAAAGGATCACATCCCTGCATTTGAGATTTGGGGTGCTTTATAATGACACAAATAAACCCCTAAAATAAACAATATAAACAATATAAATAGGCTGTTCTCCTGTTTTCCTGGAGCCTAAGGAGACTTTGTAGACCTGCTAAAATACATATGAGCTGAGGTACTTGTTTTTGATACTGGGCTGAGCACACAGAGAAGCATAAATCAGTTTTTGCCTCTTTCTGCTGTTTTCCCAGTCAGCTTTCCCACAAAGCCTCTGCAGGAGCTGACAGCTGGATGCTGCACAAGACCCTGCTGGACAACTGTCAGCTTTGTTGAAGGATATTAAAGAGAACTTGATCATGTGTCAGCTCTCTTCAAAATACACTCACATTGGAAAAGTGATATATCTGTCAAAGCAAGGACTTCAGCATTTGGCAGAACAGGCCATTTTCACAAACAAAACTGTCCAATTACATTAGGGGGCATGAACTTCAGGTGTGTATGCCAGGGACAGAAAGATCTGCAGCCACACATCACAGACACTGTCTCCCTAAGCCATATGGTTGAATGTGGGCTGCATCTCAAGCATAGTTTCTTTATGCTTCATAGATTAGGAATTAATTTAAAATTATCAGAAACATAAATTGCTGCTTTGAACTTCTACATGAACTTTTTTTTTTTTTTTCTTATTTCACTGAAGGCTGCCAAGAATTCATTTTAGGAGAGAGAGAGAGAGAGAGTGGAAAATTTATCAAGTTTGATTAGATGATTAAGAACTAAGCTATGGAACAGAAATGCTTCTTTCTTGTTTTGTTTTTTAAATGCTTTTAGGAAGACTAGTGTGAGTTTTGATTAAATAACATCATTGGTTAGGAAACAAATTGTGCCTCAGAGAATAACAGCAAAGACTTTTTCTTGGAAATATGCTATGGTTGAGTTTAGGTCTTTCTTGGCTCACACAGAAATGCAGACATTTGGTGGGAGTGAGCTTTCAAGTTGAAACCACTTGTATCACACACAATATCCTGTGTGTGGGGAACTGTTACATCTGAGTTCAAGAAAACCATCAAGATTCAGTGATGAGGATGGAAACTGTCTCGATCACATTGTTTATGCCAAAATGCTCATTTTTTGTGTGTAGGAAATTTCAGGCTTCATCTGTGTGTGGAGGTAAAGCACTGCAGTGTAGGACAGAGTCATGCAGTCTTTGTCAGGCAGAATTTACAAAGGATGAGCTCAGTTCTGGGAGTAGTCTTAGGAGATCCTAAGGTGAATTTAGCTTTTTTTTTTTAGCTTGCTTGCAACCCTACTAAAGAACCATCAACATTTGTGCAACCTTATAAATATAAACTATTATAAGATTTCACAATGGAAATGGGAAAAATATGACATTAAGTTTCTTATTTTAACTAAACATCTGGGCTAAATTTTATTACTTTTACCTTGTGCAATCTCACCAAAGGCTGTTCATTAAAATGACAGCTCTCAATATTATTTTTTCCCTTTTCTTTCTAAATTTGCAGAAGCAAAATGCCACTTTCATTAGGAAACTGATTTATTTTGAATGAAAATAGCAATTCTTCTTTCTTCTCCTCTGGGGCAAGGAATTCGACATGAACTCAGTTCCAGGAGAGCAAACACCTCTTCTTTGTGTTACTATATGCTTCCTTAGCCAAGTTGAGGAGCAAGGATACTAACACATAGTTTAGAGGGCTTTTTTTTGGTGAAATAAAGAAATAAATCTGTAGATATACTGCCCCACACACACATCAGTGCACTTACACATACTCTCCATTAGCAAAATCATCCTTTTCCTTTACTTTGTCTTTACACCCAAAAATGATGTCTTTTTACAACAAAAATAACATAGCTGCAGAACTATCTGGTTTAAAACCTTTGTGGGGACAAATCACAGAGTGGTTTGCTGTGAAGTTTTTGTGCAGGATTGACTGTGCCTGTAACAGCTGAGGGTTTGAGTTCACCAGCTGCTTTGTAGTAACAGCTAGAGGTTGTGAATTAGCCATGTGTGCTTGCAGGGCAAGCAGAAAAGCCATAGAAGTTTTTGGTTTCTTGGTCCATGAAAGCCAATGTAGATGAATAGCTCTATACCTTCTTTTTGAGGCTCTCTTCAAATTTAGAAAAGACATTACTGCAGTTGCAGTACTAATTGTATGTTTTCAAGATTGTTTTCATTCACAGCTAGTTTTGTCTTTTTTTCTTGTGAGATCTCTGGAAAACAATAGAAAGAACCCTCCCTTGTCTCCACCTAGTCTTTTGTGTCATTGCCCTGATGGATGTAACCCACATTTTGAGAAATAGGCACTATTCTGTGTTATTACATTTGTTTCAAAATCCTCCTCTAAAAGTAGCTTAATTTCTGTAGAGCTGACATTATGATTGATAGGAATTTCTACATCACAGTCAGTAATCCTTAAGAAACTAAATACCTAAGTGGAAACAGTTGTAGTAAGGGCTTTTAACTGTATGTCCATGATAGCTGCACAGTAATGTGGTGACATGTCACCATGACAATGATGTGACATGTCACCTCACACAATGACATGTGACAGCCACAGAGTAACTCTGGATAAATCACAGTTTGTGTGGAACTGCTCTCTGGCTGCTGATCCAGTTCTGGGACAGACACTGCCCTTCTGATTTCTAATTAGCTCCAAACCTCACTCTTTCAAATCCACGGGACAACTCACAGCGGGGTGGGTGATGAGGTTAGGAGAGGTTTGAGGGATGTGAATTTATTGGGATAGAAACCCTCAGCACAGGGCTGCTGTAGGGCTGCTATAGTCTGGTATAGGGATTTTCTACTTGTCTGCAGTAGGGCCTGGGGGAGCTCCTGGTAGGGACCCATTCTTCTTTTAAAAAGAAAAAACCCCATCTCTCATCTCTCCCAGTCCACATTGTGTCCTTCCCATCCCTGTGGAGCTGCAATCTTGGAAGATGAGCTCTGTGTGAGAACTTCAAAATTTTTAGTCTAATGAATGTGATGATTGGCTAAAGATTCTTAGTTGTTTTATTCTTTATAATTGTCCAGTCCCATTCATGGACTATGTACCTGGAGTCACATTTGGAGATCAGTGTTTATGTGAAGAGTAAGCTCTATTATGGTTGCTAAGAGCTGAAGGAGATGCTGAGATGCTGAGATGCTGACCTCTGCAAATCTGGCACCTAAGGGGTCCCTCACTGTGGACCCAGCACCTCATGCACTCAGCTCAGAGCTGTGAGGAGTTGGGAATGATTTGCATGGACTGACACAAACAGAGTTCCACTGTAAGCCAGAATCACAGCAGAATTTATTACAGTGCATTCAAGATGACACACTGTGAGTCCCAGCTGCAAGTGGGGACACAGCACTGGCCTAATTCAGCTTTACAAATTTTAGAGAGGCACTGAGTTTTGTCTGTCTGGCTTGCAGGGTGGGTGCAGCCATTCTACAAATATTAACACTCATGTCTGCAGTTACCTAGGGCTTGACAAAATGGATTAAAAGGCTGCCATCAGGCTGTTGTAACTAGTTCACTACAGAAAATGGATTTCACTCAACCCCAAAAAGCCAGCATCAATATGGTTCTGTAGCCCACATAAGAGATGGGAAAAGAGGAACACTTTGTTCTGGTGTAAAAAACCCCAGTTGTATATTTTTCTGTGTAGTGAAACTTCTTCAGTGCAGTTCTTCAGTGTTGGGTAAGGTTGTCTACAGGGGAAAATAGGGATTGGGTTTGTTGCCATGGGTGTATCTGTGTTTTATCAAATCACAGAGCAGTGAGAGCTGGAAGGGACCTTGTTCCAAGCCCCTGCCAGGAGCAGGGATGCCACTCACTGGGCTGTGCTGCTCAGGGCCCATCCAGGCTGCTCTTAAACACTCCCAGGGTTGGGCCATCCACAGTTTTCCTGGGCAGCCTGTGCCAGGACCCCACCAGCCTCTGGGTGCTTTGGGAAGCAGAGCACCCCGTGCTTCTCACAGCAGGGTTTTGGTGAGGGTCTCTGAGAGAAACCCTGCCAAAGCAGGGGAGCACTGCCCCCAGCCTGCCCAGGCTGGCACGTGGGGGACATGCTGGGCTCTGCACTGCTGCCAGACAATGCAGTTCTGCCTCTGCACAGACATACACGTCAGCTTTTTGGCATCCAAACCCCTTGGAAATCCAAAAGTAACACCCAGCTGATCTTGAATACAGCAGTGTGTTTAAATTACACCTGAACCAATTTTTTTCCTCTGAATTTTCAACTATAACATTTAAAAATACTTTCTTTAATTGTCAATATAAAGTATACTGCATATATGAATAGACCTTGAAGTTCTTGTATGTTTATTTTATTGGCATTTATGATACATATGTGGTAGTATGTACTATTCAAAAATAGCAGAACATATCTAAACTTTGCTTGCAAACTTTTATACCTCTTTTTCTCTTTCCCTCCTCATCTTTCCATCTGTATAGGAATCATGACAATAGAGAACTCCACTGCCAGTACAATTTCAACTTCACAGTAACCTCAGCTGACATGAGGATTTGAGATATTCATGGTTATGGCTGTGTCAGGCTCTTCACAAGCTTCAGTTAGTGGAGTAGCTCCTCCAGTTGACAGATGACTTGCCAGAAAATACAAGGGGATCTTAAATTTTAGTTCTCCCTCTGCTTTGTTCCATAATTTAATCTCTTAATTGGCATGCAGAGTATGTCCCTTTATTTAATGAGCTGTGTGGTGACCTACACTGGGTTTTAGTAGAGATCTTGATGCATGTGATGCTCAGCTCCCAGCCAGAGCTGAAGGCTCACCATGTGGCAGCTCAACAAGTGCTGGGAGAAGGTGAGTGAAGAACAGAAAAAAAAAAAAAATCAAGGTTAAAAGCAGTAAGACTTTTTACTAAACATGAGTTATAAGACCTGCTCTTTTAGTAATGTGAAAAGACTTAAAGGTTTGCACATTTTTGCACTTGAGTTAGGTGTGTGAGGAGAAAAGCTGGTCTGGCATATGCAAAAGCTGAAAGCTCAAAACTTTCAGTCCTTCTTTCACCACATTCTGGGTGTGCTTCCCAATACAGAGTGTACCTGCTGAATCTTGGTTTCAGACCAGTATCTCCACCAGAAGTCAACTTTTACCTTTAAAGCAGCGGGCAGCAGTGTCAGAACATGGGGGTCCTTTTATCTCCTGGTTAGGCTGGTGGGTTCCAAGCTGAGAGGAGGGGAAGTTTGCAAACAGACAGGTTTTGGTGGCCCCACCTTGTGCTGCAGAGCTCTGGACAGGCAGAAATCCCTGATGCATTTATGACAGCCCCCATGGAGCACCCTGCAGGTCCTTGGGCTGTGCAGGGCACAGAGGCTCTGGCCACCATCCCCTGGCCCAGGCAGCACTGGCACCCTGGAGAGTCCAGGGGTGGCTCCCTCTGTTAGGGCAAAATCTCACCAAGGGAGCCTGGCTGGGATTTTAAGAGATTTTTGCTTGTTCCAGTTCTCTCCAGACACAAGGGGTCCCAACAAGGGTGTAAAGGCTGTTGAACTCCACATTAAATGTACAAACTCTAGGCTTGAAAGCAAAGGGATAACCCAAAGCTTCACGTGTGAGCCTATAATGCTGGGAAATAGTTACCTCCTGAAATGCAGGTAATGATCATTGCTGTGGAAACTGAGAAAAATCTGCTTGGTAAGCAAGCACTCTAAAAAAAGGCAAAGCATTAGGATGGTTTAATTGGCTTAATTTACTTCCTGTTACTTTAAAATATGCCTGTTTGAGCCTTGACATTACAGCACTTCAAGATGCTCCCTCTCTGATGCTGCATCAAAGCCGTGCTGAAGCAAGACGGGCTGTAGTTTAAAGTGGCAGCTCTAAAAATTACTGTTCTCCTCTTGCCCTCCTTAACTCCCAGCAGCAAAATCCCAGCCTGATTAGCAGACTGATTTATTTTACATAAAAATAGTAATCTCCCTTTTTGCTCGTCTCCTCCCAGTTGGTGAATTCCATTCCTGACATCTGCAATTTCATCTGGATACTGTTTTATTTTTTTCTCCACACCCCACCTTCAATGCATATCGAATTGCTGGGTGCTGTTAAGTATCTGCTATATTTCACTGCAGAAGTGGGTGCATTTGGATGATGAATTGAATATTTCCTATATATGAATAATCTTCAATATCCTGCTTATATCCTTTGGGGTGAAACGCATTATGGGTCACATTTTAAAACTGTTTAGGTGCTTTGTTAAAATCAGGCATTTAAATAGCTTTGAAAATCTTTCCTTCTGATACTGACTTTTATTTATTATTACCTCGTCACAGTTTCTAATTCAATTAATTAATTTTATGGCGCAGCAAAGGAGAAAGATTAAGACACATTTAGTATGAAGTCTTCTCCCCCTCAGTACCCCAGCATGAAGGGATCTCAGGGGTGTGTTGGGATGGCCATGGCAGTGTAGAGCCAGAAGATCAGCAAGCTGTGGGATAGCAGGGAAATGCTAGCAGGGCAATATTTTCCTCTTTGCATTCCTATGTTCTCGTTAGTGAAGGTAATTGCTGTGCCACGCTTCCTATCAAACAAAACTCCCTCACTCAGGTTTCAGAGCCGGTGAAAAATCCTAGAAGTTTCAAAATGATAGTGTAAAGCCTCCAGTTTCTGATGTGTTGATGGAGTGAGGGGATTTGGCTGCTGCTGTCCCCTGAGCTCTGGATCATCAGTGCATCCTGGGGCTGTAGCCAGCCCTCTGTGCCTCCAGTCCTGGGTGCCAGAGTGACTCTGAGGGGCAGGGTGGCAGGGGGGAGAGGAAAAACAGCAGCCCTGGTCCTGTGCTAATTGTCTGCTGCTGCCTGAGGGTGCCCTTTGAAGAGTCCATACTTTGGCAGGTCAGATGTTTTCTTCCTCTTCTCCCCTCAAGTTCAAGTAATTTCCCAGCACTGTTTCTATGAAAGCATAGTTGGACCTTAGACTGAGGCAGGGATGAGCATTTTTCTCGTCCTGGTTTCTAACAAGCTCAGGTGAACTTGTGGAAAGCTCCTTGAAGACTCTATTGACTGGAAGAGATTCACATTTCATGTTTTCTGAAATCCTCTGTCACCCCCTCACGATCAAAATGACATTGGAGATATGAACGAGGTCATCCAGCTTGCCAAACATTTCTGAAAAGAGAGTGAAAAATGCTTTCCTTTTCAGAGGATACTTAGAGGTGGAAAGGTGGAGAGCAGCAGCTCCTGGAATCCCTTCATTGTGGAGGTGTGCTTCAGGAGCACAGGCTGAGGGATCTAGGCTGGGGTAGGACTGGCTGAAATGCTCTGTGCATCCCCAGAGGAAGAGGCAGAGAGGCAGTGAGAGAAAAAGGGAAGGAGGCATTATATCAAAACCAGGTGATCTTTGTCGAGTATTGAGCTGAAAGTTTTGCTCAGCATTAATCATACTAGAAACCAATTTTCATCCTACTGTATTACAGATTTCAGGAAAAAGGGCATTTGGAAGGAAGAAAAATGCAACGAAACTCGACTGAGGTATTTAATGCTGAGAGTATGTAGTGAAAACCGATCAGTTCTTCCTTTCCATGTTAAGTCCTAATATAGCAACAGCCTGCCAGTCACTAAAATTAATGGGAGGCACATTTAGAACAAATGAGAGGATATCTTTCTTCACCCAGCATGTCCCCAGCCTCTGAAATTCACTACCACAGAAGATCATAAGGACCACTAGTGTAGCTGGAAAAGCTACAGAGGTTCATGTCCAAATACCATCACTTATACTTGCTAAAATAAGAGTGATCTAACCACATCTTATGTTCAGACTCTGTAGTGATCTTTGAACTAACTGCAAAAAGATTTGGTCCTGTAGGTGCTCCAGGATAGCAGGCAGATCTGTTCTCAGATATTTCCATGGTTTTGTTATTTTTGTGGCTGCTGCAGTTGAGTTTCACTTTTTAATGCACGTTTTCCCTTTATAAGCCATTGAGTTTTTTACAAGATGGCTGATATTTGCTGTTAAACTTTCATTTCCCGGGAAGTTTTTTGCTTTGTGCTGTAAACACCTACATGAAAATTGAATATAAGATGCTAAAGATTGATAGGCACAACTGATTGCTGTTCCAAATGAGAATACCAAGCCCTTAGACACTGAGAGATCAAATTGATGACCTGTAAGAAATAAGTTCTGATTAAGAAATACCAGGTTGTGAGAAATTCCTGAAAGCAAGGAGACAAGGGAAGATGAAATACTTTTGAGAGTGAATGATGAAGTTGCTGGTTATGAGTAATTTTGAATTCCCTTTACAGTCTGTTACAGTACATCAGATCTATGGCTGATCAGAAAAAATCCTGTATTGTGGCCAGGGATGTGTCAGGGCTTGGGTGGTTAATAAAAATTTGTGTTTGTATTATGGCTTTTCTGAATATCTACATCTTCTCTTTTCCTGACTATCCCCCCTCAGCAAAGGAGCATCTTTGGACATTCCACGTGTTCTTATAGCAAACATTACATTATTGTCTTCCTCAGTAGTCATTCAGGTTATCCAGGACATCTGGATGGGATAATTTAGAATATTGCTTCAAAAATACCTTCTGAGGGGAGTGTAGGGATGTGTTTTGGGGTCTGGTGTGGAGAACCTGCCTCTGCAGACACTTATTGGCCTAAATTGTGAGTATCTGACTGGAGCCACAAAGGCCAGTAGGACTTTCTGCATGACTAAGGCTTAAGAAAGCATTTTAATAAAATTATTTGCAGGGTTGAACCCTCACTCTTTGGTAGACAGGACTGATCTCTCTCTAGGCGGGCTGTGGGCCCTCTAAAAGCCAGACCATGGTTCACATTTCCAAAAACAAAGGCTCCAAAAACAAACACCCAGGACTTTGTGTCTTTGTGTGTTATAACAGCCAGAGCAGAAACACCAAGGGCTGTAGGGTGTGGGAGCAAACCTGATTTTCTCTGATGTCTCTTTGTAGCTTCACCTTCCTTTGCTTCTGGAGCACTGCCTGTCCCTCCACTGTGCCACTACAGCAGCAAAACAAGTGGTAAATCAGGCTTTGATGACTTCTGGAGAAGGTGTCTGCATCTGAATTTAGGTTTCAAAAATGGCTTAAGAGGATTACAAATTGAAGATAAGTTCCTTTACTCTGATATGGATTTTCATTTGATTTTTACTCTATGTTTTCAAAAAGAACTGCCAGTGTGTTTGTTCAACTGAGTATATATGATGTTATAATTGTTTTGTTTAGTACAGTAAATATTATGTGTGATTAATCTTGTTCATGCTGGAAAGGTATTTGAGTTTCTTACCAGCCAGTATATGTTTAAGGTTTGCTTTATTTATGTGGAGAAAATGACAAATACTGGAGCTGAGGAAACAGAAAAAAATGAGAGTGGTGCAGTAAAAAAATTGGAAGTTGAAGACTGGGGGAGCAGTGCTGCCCTGCTGTGCTCTGGATTGGGGTGACACTGAGCTGTGGAGGGTCAGAGCTAAAGATTACTGGCAATTGTCACAGCCAGCCTACGATAACAGAGAAACTAACAGGAGCCCGAGGAGCAGGATGTGACCCTAAAGGCTAAGGAGAATAAGCCAGAGAGCCTGCAGGAGATGTCTTCCCCAGAGTTTAAATCTTTTGTAAATAGCTTGTTCCATCACAAGTACTGATATCATGACCCTGAGCTATTGAAGTTGCTGCTTTCAATAGATCCTGGAGGCTCCATTAATACTGCTAGATCATTCACACAAGATGACATGATATTCCTTTCCTTTCCTTTTTTTTTTTTTTTTTTTTTTTTTTTTTTTTTTTTTGATACTTCCCGAGTGATCTGCACTTAGGGAAAAAAAAAAAAAATAAAAAAAAAAGAATAAAAAAAAATACAACAACTCAACCAGCCTTCTCCAAGAGAGCATCTACTTAAAATGTAATAATAAATTGTACCCCATTAGGGTTAAAATAAACACAGCTACAGCCCTGCCATACTTTTGGGAAACACCGCTGTTCTATTTTATTTTAATACTGCAGGACTGTTTTGCTCTCACTCCACACCAGCCTCACAAATCACTAGTGCAGTGCTCTCACTAACTTGTCTGTATTATGTTCATTTTCTGGGTGGCAATAAATATTAGAATAAAATAAACTAAAGACTGCTGGCTGGGGCTCTGTTAGCTATCTTTATGGTTTCCACGGCAGCTGAATGACAGCTCAGGCTGGAAGCAAGCAGCCCCTTTTCACCAAGTAAATTTAGCCTTGGGAAGGATGAACATCTTCTAACTCTTGAGCTGAGATGGTTGATGGCAGTCAGTAAATCAGTCAGATTTTAATTATCGGACACATGACAGGGAGCAGTGACAGGCGGCAGTCCGCTGGAGAGCATTCCTTCAAAGCAGCTTAAAAACAGAGCAGCACTTGAAGGGGAAAACCAAGTGAACAGAACACAGGCACAGCTGAATTGCAGGACATTAATAGAATGATGGAATCCCCTTCCTAATAATTTTAACTGCTTCTTGGCCACAGCCCTAACGCAGCTTTGCTGGGAATTTATTTTTTCCTAACCTGCCTTTATACAGACCTGTTGTTTTTAATAGAGTTTCACACAGTCACTTGCATAAGCAGCTGTTTGGTGCAAAGAAAGCAGTGACAGATTTATAATGCAGCAAAAGCTGCTAATTGGATAGATGAAATTGCATTTCTGACAGTGGCCCCTCTATGAAAATTGGTAACATACCTCACAATGATTTGCATATGTTATTTATTATATTTTGCCTTTTATGTTGATCCTATGATTAATTCTTGGGTAATTACCTACAAACACCTCCCTGGAAGCCTCTTTAGATAATATGGGCTTGGTGGTTAGTGAAAGGTTATGGGAATTTTACAAAATCTATTTAGACAATTCTCAAGATATTTATAAACACTTTATAGTTTCAATGTGTATTTGGGGGAAACTGGGGAATTACTATACATTAGCTAGATTTTTTTTATTTTTAAGAGCCATTAAGGGAATCAAAGTCATCTTTGGAAAATATTACTGAGATAACAAAAAGCTTAAAAAAACCTGTAATAATAATAATAATAATAATATCAACAACAACAAAGCTCTTAACTGCTCCAAATATATTAATGAGCTACCTTTGCAAGTGGGCAGGTTGCCATTATTTGTTAATTGCAATACGTGAAAAGGAAGCTCAAGTGTGGCCTTAAATTGTTCTGCTGTTTCTCTTGCTCAGCTTTAAGTCCATTTGGCTCTTCAGAGGAAGCCTCTGCTCAGGCTGGGTCCCATGGGGTGCTGGACAGCCCTTCCCACTCTGCAGCTGCTGTGGCACACCTGGGATAGCCTGTCCACACTCAACCCATCCAACAGCACAGCCCAACTCAGAGCACAGCCCAGACCCTGGGGAAGCAGGTGGGGATGTGAAAACAAAACCAGTGTTTGACTTATTTTCAGTGAACATCAATAATTTTTCCGTGAGTAGCCCACAGCCACATACTAATAGTCCATGCTTTAGGATTGGACCTCTCATCTTCTATGAAAATAAATGTCTGTTCTCCTGTCACAGAAATCACTCAGCATCTGTAAATGAATCCCTCTTCCCAGTGGGAATCATATTGTGCACTTGAACTCTGAGTAGTTTTTGATCTTCCAGGTTAGGCTTCAAAAATAATTTTAATTTCCTTGCTTCTATGGGAAGAGCTTCACAATAGGCATGCAGGTTTCCAACAAGTACATAACTGCTCAGCATTGTTGGAGTTTCTTGGTAATCATCTTCACTAAGATAAACAGCTTCATTTTTATTATTTGTTTTATAAAAAGAAGCTTGTAGACTGTCAAATGTTCAGTTTTCCTTGTTTTGTTTCTAAAAGAAACAGAGGAAAGAAAAAGATGTTTTTCCCCACCTTGCAGGAGCAGAGGCTCAACCAGTACCAACCCCAAACAGGTTTCCAAGTACCTGTCAGCTTCCAGTTGTCCATGGTTTTTAGAGTGCGGAACATGCAAAAAGTCCTGTTTAAATAAATAATGAGGCAAGGACAAGGATCAGGGCCTGCTGGGCAGGGCACTGCCCTGTGTATTCTGATCACTCAGCATCCATGGGGCTGCTGTTTCCCACCCTCCACTCCAGCTCTGTACCTGTCCTCCAGCTGCTCAACTGCACTGGAAGACAGTCAGAAATACATGAAATGCTTCCCAAATGCTCTTTGCCAGGACAGCTATTGCTGCAATTGCTGTAGTGACATTTTCTGCCTGAGGATGGGAGGGGATGAGGATGTGTGTTGGGTAAGACATCACCCTGCTGATGGGGAATGGGGAGAGACAAGACCTGGGAAGGCTGGCTCACTGTCAGGGCATTTGTAAACATCCAGGTTTAATCATTTTAGGAGAATGGGCCATGCCTCATTTGATTCCATTTGTAAATAACTGTGTATTTGAGACTGGAATTAGTGAAACACAGAGGAGAATCTGGATCTTCTGTCAAGTTCACTAGAGGATTTTCATCTAGTCTGGATGAGTTGCTTTGTTATGTTGTTCAGATGTATGAAACAGGTTATTCAGGTGACTTAAATAGTAAGCTGTAATTTCTACAGAAAACAGAGATTTGTAAGTAGACAGCAATATATGCCAGTGTTTTACTGTGATTATTAAATTCTGCAGGAAATGCATCACATAATCCATACCCTTTGTGGTTTTTTATTTGTGTGTGAACAAGGGGATGTGATGGGTGCAGACAAAGAAAGAAATCATCCAGCACTGAGTTTGATGTAAAAAAACCCATCTTTTTTATGAGACAGAACCTCCTGGCTAGGGGACAAATAACCCAGATAAAGAATTAGCCCTTTCAGGAAGGTAGGAAGGTAATGAAACAACAGAAGGCAGATGAACTGAGATATTTTGCTAGCATAAGTCGGCATAGCTTCACTGGAGTGGAATCAAGTAGAGATATTTTTCTTAGAATTTTTCAGATTTCAGGGAAGACAAGCCAGTGGAACTCAGAGGAGATTCCATATATTATTGGAAGCAGATGGCATCCAGAAAAGATAGGTTTTCTTTAAGGAGATTTTAATATTATGGAAAGTTTGTGTGGATTTCTAAGGTAAACACACTACACTGAATGGCAAAGTGATATTATTCACTAATACCAGATAAAAGATAAATTATATCATACCAAATGTGACAACCAAGTCCTCTCATTACAGGCAGTATTTTCACAGTCATATTTTGCTATTCCTGGGGTTTTAGTTGACAGTGAAATATATAATCATATACTTGAGTATTCAAAGAACCTGTTTATGATTTGCTGTTCCTCATCTGTGAAAAGAGAAGGTTTTCTGGGAGTTTTTCTTCTCTTGTTGCAGTATTTTGCAGTAGATAAGGAGAGAGAAACATGGGAAATCTAAGATTAAGCCTCTAATTTAAACGATAGTGTGCCTAACTGCCAAAATTAGAATAGAATTTGAGATATCCAGGCAATGTTTGGTTTAGAAATAGGGTCCAGAAGCAATATCTGCATACAGATTTATGTCTGAGCCTCTCTCAGATATCAATCTGCCCAAATGTGTGCTGGAGAGGGAAGAGGAGGGGGTCACAGCTGCTTTGGACTGGACTGTTCCCTGCTGCCAAGGGCAGGGTGACAGTCACTGCCCCTGGCTGGGGGCTGATGCCAGTCATCCTGACCTTGATCCATTTCTTTGGCCAAACTGGGCACAAATGTTACCATTTTAACAATTTCCCTTGCATCTCTGCCTCTTAAAAGATGTTCTTGGGCTTAATGTGTATTTATAAATTTTAACTAACTAAGTCTAATAGGAGCCCTTGAGAGGCAGAAGCTCTCCTCATCCAGCATGACCATGCAGCTGCTCTATTAACAGTGGGCAAGAAGCTGCTGAGCAGCTCTGAGCAGGAAATAAACACTGTCTGAGGCAGTTGGAAGCGTAGGTAGACAGAGAAGAACTGGAGAGTATCCAGAAGGCTGCTGCACAGAGAGAACCACCAGGAACTCTGGTTTACATCTTCTCTGAAGGATTATTCCATTAGCAATAAAGTTCCTCCCTTCATACCATGCTTGGTCATATTGGCCCATAAAAGAAACATGAGACCTCTTGAATCACTCTGCCCATTTCCTGCAGCACCCAAGTGTGTCCTGGAGAGACTCTGCAGATACAGGCAGGGCTCCACACCACTTCAACCTGAATTCTTGAAAAGCCTTTAGACTTTAAAAATTACCTTGGCAAATCCAAAACCAATCAGGGGCTGAAACTAGAAATTTCAAGTTTCATTGCCAACCTCCTGAACAACAGTTCAAAATATGTCTCCTAACTTTAGGTTCATCAAATCAATGCCTTCCTCTGTCCAGGATAATCTGCTTGATAGCACTGGGAAGGATGAAGTGAGACTGCATTTAGCTGGGGCAATTTGGCATTTAGCTCAGCCAATGTGAGCTCAGCATTAGTACTTTTGAGAAATGGAGCTGAGCTTTTCTGGTTCTCAACAGGACAGGGACCACCCCTGTTAATCCAGCCAGCAGAGAATTTTTGGGAGGCTTAAATTTAGAGTGTGAACATGCAGTTGTGCACTTTTCTTTGGATAGTTATGTGACAACATCAGATGGTGGAATGCCAGGGAAGATGGCTGGAATTGCAGGAGTCCTCTGCCCCCTGTAACCTGCACACACTGCAGGGCAGGGATGGAGGTGGTGCCACACCTGCAGTGGGAAAATATCCACTCCATTCTGTCCAAAAAAAAGCAAGATTTAAACTTGCCTATTGCTATTATTAAAGCAAAAACTTTGCAGAAGCAAGAGCAATTGCAAGCTGCAGAACTTTCTCTATACCTGAGCATTTAGAATGCTTCCAAGACAGAAATAGGTGCCAGAAGCTGTCTGATATATTTTTGGGTGGCATTAAATTAGTTTCACTAGCAAAAAAAATGATTTGGTAGAGTAAACTATATCCATCAATGAAAAAGAAGTGGTCAGATGGGAGAGTATAATAAGACTGGCTTAGGCAAAAGGTCCTTTTTCCCAATTACAATTAATTTCAGTGGACTTGGGCCTACAAGCCCCTGGCCTTGGGCACTTTTCACATCATAACAGTTGTGGGGAGGGAAAATGCAGAGATGAAATGCAGCCATTCAAAACTAGCCCAAAGCTGTTCTAGCAAATAGACAGACTTTTCTCATTTTCATGAAACCATTGAATATATGAATTTCACTGGATTCACTTTCTTGTGCCAAAGAAGTCAACATAGTTCATCCTGGCATGTTCAAAATTGGAAGGATCTGATTGACAGAAGAGGGAGATGGCAGATTCAGAATATTCAAATCTTGCTGTTGCACAGTTCACTGCAATACAAAAGATACACACACAAAGAAATACTGCTGACAGTCCATCCATTGCACTGTGCCATATATACTTTACATTCTCTTTAAAATATTTTTTGTGGCTTTCTGTTTTACTGCCTCATAATTATCTTTTAAACTTCATATTATATTTTCATATTTTAGGCTAGATTCCTCATGGATCTTTAAAATTAGAGCCATGCAATACTTTTTTTTTTTCTTTTAGGGAAGATATCTAACTATATTTTCTCTCCCAGAAAAGGTCTTTCTCAATAAGTTTTAATTTCTTGGACTGTGTCCAAGAACAAAACTTACCTAAAATCTAGGGTGTTTCTTGAGAAAATGTGGTATTTAAAGTTGGAACCAACAGGAAACAAACATATGAAACCCCAATAAAGAGCCTTTGACCAAACCCCAGACTTAAATATTACACTGAAGCATGGTATACAGATATCCAAATTATCCTTAAATAAACTGGGTCATTTTAAGGGAGAAGTCCTCCCCTGCCCATGTTGTTGTGATTCTCCTACATGAGCTTTACCCTATTTCTCTGAAGAATAAATGCCCTAAGATATGCCAAAATCCAGAGAATGGGCTGGGCCCTGAAAAAGCCAGCCAAGATTTTTGTGAGGCTGAACAAAGCAGTGCTATCAGAGGTGAGAGAGGGGCTCAATGTGCCCCTGTGGAAGTGTGGGGCTGGAAAACCCCAGAGCCCCTCATGGAGCTCCTGTCTCTGCAGGGCTCTTGGAGGAACAGGGTAAACCTCTGGCTCCTGTCTGTTCTCTCATCCTGCTCCCCAGTGCATCTGAGGGACTGGTTTGCTTTGGAAGGTTTCAGTAATAAAAGGTACAATGCTCTGTCTTTATGTCAGAGAGGGCCAAGCCAAAGGCAATGCCTTGCTTACTGCAGAGATTGGAGTCAACCCCAGCTGCTGTGGGATTTCAGTCAGGGCCCCTTGCTGTGGAAATCTGCTAGAACAGCCCTTTGCTTCTCTTCTGTGTGCAGGAGACATGGAAAACTTCCCTGATGCTCCCCTGAGGAGGAAGCCCTGACCCACCCATGGAGGATAGCTGGGAGGTGAACATATCTACTTCTGGGAAAATTTCAGGTAGGATTCTGGCAGGGAGCTGAATGTGAATTCAGGAATGCTTCATCCAGGAAGTGCAGGGAGGCAAACAGCTGGGAAATTCCTAGATTTCTGTTAAATCGTTAGATCTATTTGATGTGGACAAGAAATATATATATATTATTTACTCCAGGAGAAGGAGATACAAATGTCATCCCAATGTAGGCAGTGCAGGCAATCTGAGCATTAGGAGAGCACGTGCATGTGTTCCTTTGAGGCTGCCCTCAGCTGTCCCTGCACATTTCCCTGAAGGGGAAGCCATGGTTGGTAAAGGTTTCAGGTATGTTATGAAATTAGAGTCTCTGTTCTTGCATTTCTTAGCTCTGAGGCACTCCCCCAGTAACCTGAGCCACAGCAGTGTGAGGCTCAAACCTCAGTCCAGCAGTCAAAGCTCATCAGATGATGAATGAACCCTGCCTGGATGCTGGCTTGGTGAGGAGAGCAGGTGAGTCCTGTCTGGTCCTGAGTTCAGCCAGAGCACTTCAAACAGTGCCAGCTAATGCATCTTCTCATCTCCTGCTTTATTTGCCATTAGGCAGCCCTTCCTCAGGCTTTCTTGTGTTCTGCATAGTCGTTCATTTGAACTGCCATTCTCTTTGGCAAGCTGCAGGATTTTCAAATGCAGGTGAGAGCAGGTATTTCCCAAAGCAGATAGTGCACATACTTCTGGGAGCCCTTTGTAGCATGTACTCTGCTAAGGTCTAGCAGCTCTGGTTTGCCATTTCAAGCTTATGATTAAACATTTTATCTTAAGCCATCAAAAAAGCCCTCCTTACAAGACTAAATAGAACACTTCACATGAAACCTTTCCTATGAAAAGGAGGTTTCTGGATATGAGATATACAGTAATTAATGCTGCTTGATGGAATCTATAAATGTACACTGTAGCAATGCTATTTACTTTAAGTACTACTTTAAGCAGAAAAAGGCGATGAATCCCCCTTCCAGTGTCTGATTTTATGTTTAAGAGCTAATGAACTGAATTCTTCGTAAACATTGGCAAAAGATGCAAATGAACAGACAGATTCTCCAAATGCAAAGGGACACATGAGAAAGAGCTAATTTCACACAATTGACACTCTAACCTTTTTGGATCAGTGGAATTAAAGGCTGATTAATCTGCCATGATTAGCATTTATTGAAGCTTTTGACACTGCTGCATTGTTTTTCTTTTCCTTTTCTTTTGTGTCTCTGAGAGTTAACAGTTTATAATACATTTAACTACCAGTCCATCACCCTGACAGGGTCATAGCTTTCCTTTATGGACTTTTAAAATTAATAACAGACAGTTCTATTTTGACATGCCCTTGCTTCTGCTGCAGAACTCGGCTGTTTAATTGTAGAGCTGGCCTCTTGTGGCCAAATGCTCCCAATGTTTAGCAAGGGTTGAAAATATGGATGTTAGGAGAAAAACTGGCAGATGGCTGACAAGGCATTTTTACTCATAACACACCAGTAAAACTTTAACTCAGAAGATTTAGTGCTAGAGCTTTGCAGTCAGCAAGCTGCAGCCATATGCAGATTTTTTTTTCGAACTTCTAAACTGATGGTTTTGCAAAGTGTGCATAAGCAGCCTTTATTGATTATGATGTTAAAAATTGAAGGCGTCAGTATCATTTAGCTTGAGACACTTTTAAAGAAAAAATGAACATTCGTTTTCATTATGAATTCCTGATAGGCCAGACTCTAGTAAGGTCTATGATCTTTATTTTTTAGAACTAAAGCAAAGAACACTCTTGCTAAGGTTTTGTTTTTTTTTTTTTCCCTAAAAGAAATGCTGTATATATGAATCAAACAGCACCTAACATATATACAGTAACTGTTGGTTCTTACACATTCATAGACTCCAGATGATGTCCCGACCCATGAAAGTGACTTGTTAGCTGGATATAAAATCACAGACACCATAAGCCTGGGTGATAGCTTCACAGCCCAACTTTCAGACACAAGTTAGTATTTATAACACTCTCAGTACCTATCTATCACTGCAAAAAGCGTGTTAAATAACTTTAAAGGCCTGACAAACCCACAAAACTAGGAAATGAAGATTTATGGGTGCACAGTCCATGAATTCATTCTGTTGTGCCCAGGTGTTAGGCACACACTGCAATGACATACGTTTGCTTTAGTTAAACTGTGGAGTGGTGCAAGTGCATTGTCACAGGTACCCTGCAGTGGCCAGGCAACACTCCCCACCATTTTTTCCATTAAATGCAGCCAAATGTTGTGCATGGTCATGAAATGTGGTATAAAGTAACTGGCTACTCACATGCTTTCTCTGTGTTTCTGTGCCATAAGACATTAATTCATATATATCAGCTAATTATAAACATACCTTGTAGTAAAAAGCCAGAAATACATTTTCCTTAGAAGCACAAGGAAAAAAAATCATATCACTTAGTATAACTCAGAAAGAACTTAACCAGATAAATTTTTAGTAAGGCAAATAAAAAGAGAAGAAAGAAAAATACAAGCTTTTCATAGTCCTGTGAGACAGCTATCTTTCCTAAACACAACCTTGGTACAAAAAAACCCCAAGTGTGCATTTTCTAGTGCAGCTGAACCTCAAATTCGTCTGTGTAAAACAACATTTGTAGGTAGAAGAGGAATAATTATGCATCTAAATATCTGTGCTCAAATGGAAGAGCCTACACTGGATGAGTGGCATGCAGGATGGTGCATTCCTTGCAGCCACACCTCTTGCCCTGGCCAGGGCAGGACTGCCTCCCCTGACAAAGTTTTACCTGAAATCTCTTTTAGGAAGATGCATTGAAATTGGAATTCCCTTAAACTCTCAAGCACAGTGGTACAATTATATCATAAATCAAATTAATTAAATAGTGTTTACAGCTATCAGGGCCCCCAAGAGCTCTGGCAAAGTCTGCTCTGTCTGCAAGTCAAAAGGGAAGGTAAATGGTAGGGCCAGAGACCCCCTCACAGCTCTGCTGGTCAGGGCAGTCCATTGCTGGGGGATCTGCTTTTGAAATAATGAGACTGGGGAACACCTCCAACAACTCTCTCCTTCCTTATTTTCCAGCCTTCCCTCCTGATGAAGGGCTGCTTCTCCTCGTTCCCTGTGCCCCCGTGCTCACACAGCCAGAGAGGGCTGTGTCCTGCTGCCAGGCATGAGCATCCCAACCCACTCCTGCTGTACTTGATGCAATTTTCCCAATTTTCCTCGTTTTCCTAATGGCACTCCCAATTTCAGTTCTACTGCTGCCCTTTGGACACCTGGCACAGCCCCCCAAACATCTGCTCCACCTCTGGGCTGGACAGAAATGGTCTCTGCTGATGTCCTGCAAGAAAGACTGAGGTGAGGAGCCTGATGCAGACCCACCTCTGCTTCTGTAAGAGAGCAGTGGGACCTGACATTCCCCAGAGCCCTGGGTAAGCCTTACAGGAGAGTTTTGAGAAGGGTATGGTGCTCTCCTGTTCCTGGGAGCCAGTGGATCTATTTGGAGCCCTCCTGGTCTCCTCCAATGCCCCAAGGAGAGAAGAGGAGCTCTATGTGCTGAGGAGGGCTGAGGTTCAACCCTTGTAAGCAGGGTGGAGAAAGTGGGCTTATGTGGGAGGAAGGGGTTCATTATGTAAAAGAACCAGGGGAACCAAAGGGAAACCTTCTTTGTGAGATACTGAAACAAAATGGGGACAGTGTTTTGAAAACCCTTTGGGTTGCAGCAGCAGTGCTGATAGCATCAGCAGGTCAGCTGACTCTGTAATTTCATGTTACCAATTACTGCAGCCGAATTGATTACATGATCTAAATCCATGTGTATTACCTGAGCGTGTGGCCCCTGGTGTTTTGAACACTTATGCATAAAGATTGCTATAATTCTTGTTAATAGTCATTGCAGTTCATCTATCGCTCATCTATAATCTCTTGAAGATATAATAGGAATAATTACCATGAGGCACAATGGGGAAACAGAGTCTGACACCACAGCCTGCATTAGTCAAACTTGGACTGAGGAATGCCTGAAAATTTTTCAGTGAGTCAAACCTGCTGAAAACCTGGCTGAGTTCCCTTCCTTGTGAAAACTTTCTGAAGCTTTGCCCTGCTTTTTGCCACGGAGTTATTTCCTCTGGGGAAGATACTGCAAGGGAAAGAGTTCATTTTGCCAAATAAATATTATCCAGTGCTGGGGAACTATTGGCATTTCTGAACCTAGAGAAAAAAAAAATCTGTTTAATGCTAGGAGTCTGGATTTCTTGCTCCCTTAGTGCCTTGCCAGCTCCAGGGTGTGCCAAAGCCACTATTGCCAAGGGGATAATGAGGTAATGTGCCTGGGTGATAAAATTCTGGCTTTCTGGCTTGTGGCCTGAGATGGCAAACACCTAAGTTCATAGGAAAAGGCAGTGTGGGACTTTTCAGGAGACTTTTCACATAAATACTGTATCAGATTAAGAAAAAATGACCCAGGAATTAAAATGTCCTTTAACTGCTTATAAACTGAAAAGAAACTCCAGTTGTGGAACACTGGGCCATGCCTAATCCAAAGTCTGCATTAACTAATGCTTGTTGGATGTTGAATTACAACAGAAAGCCTATGTTAATGCATGTGAGAGCCACATGAATATCAAACAAATTCATTACGATCAGTGCTATTACAGTGAATACCAAATGAGTTCGTAATGATGGAACAATGAAACTGTTACTGATAGATTTTATTTCTGCAACAAATCCTCTGTATAAGGGTCCACTCCTGTAGTATTAATTCTAATATAAGACTTCATCTGAATATTAGCATCATCACATAAATTATACCTTTCCATATTCTGAACTATATGGTTCAACCTTTTTTTCCCATCAGTACATAATTTTTTTAAATCTCAATTTGTCCTTAAAGTTTGATGACTATTGTAAAGGGGTAACACTTTATTTTAAGTATCCAATCATTACGAATTCATTTAGTATTCATTGCAATAACACTAATACAATAGAATCAAATGAATAAGGAATTCATTTAGAGTTCATGTAGATGTGATACCTACTTTTTTAGAAGAGTTCTACTCTAATTCAGCATTAGTTTAGCATTATTTAATGGACACTTTATTTTAAGTGTACTGGTAAAGATGACCTAATTGCTACACTAAGACATTTAGATTTTAAATTTTCTTTTTAAACTTCAGGCTTAAGGTATATGCCAAATTCATCAGAATGTGAAGCATTTCAGACCCATGCATCAGCTTTCTGAAAATGTTTGAAAGAAAATCTGGGCATTTTTTTTTTTCCCTGAGTAGTGTTGATATATTTACAGAACATGGTAGCAACAGAGATTGCAATAATTCTTGGATAATACAGTGCATACCTGCTGTTTGAAGAACTGATTTCTGTATTGAAACCTAAAGCACAAAATTGTTTTTTTCATTATCATGAAGGACTCCTAATGTATAAATTGCAACTGGAGGAACAAAGGCAAGTCAAGCCTTTCTCCAGATTATGATCTTCAAAGTCAGAAAAGAGCTGCATCAGTGTTCAACTCTCCCATACAGTGTAAGTAAATTGAAGAAATGCCCCTTTTCAGCAAGGGCAAACCTTGGAGATAACCTCTTCTTCCTCTTTAAATTCCTGCCTTCCAGCCATTAGTGATGGGTACCAGCAAACTGCAGCCACATCGCTGAATCTGACAAAGTTACTCTCAACCCAGAGGGATTATGATGATTTGCCTATAATTTCTGGACTTCAGCAAACACACAAATGCATTTATGAAGTACCGACTATCCTTTCAGCTAACTCTTCATTAAAATGTATTTAGATGTCCTTCAAAAGAAAAAAAAAATCTTCTTACAGTGAAACTCAAACTGGCTGATTCCCAGGCTTACAGTTACTTTCCTATCAAGAATTAATGCAATATCATGCACACACCATTACTGAAAAATTCTACGCTGTTTTTTGCCAAGTGTTCCTATATAACAGTTTTATCACAAGTCTGACAGCCGCCATAAAAATTCCAGGCATTCTATATCAACAGCCCTCTTTGTACTAAGTTATTAAACATTAAATTTTTATTCGTCATTTGTATTCTGTTATGCAAAATAAGCTCCTTGATAAGATGTGTCTTCTTAATTGGGCCCTTGATGCTTCTTGGATCGGAGTTGTCAGATTAGCTGGAAGAAGAGGCTCTGCATTGAGCCAGCTCGCTACCAGGAGACCAATAGCTTTGTAACAACGATATTAAGTTAGAGGGGCCAAATGGAGGGCAGCACTAGGCTCAGGTGAGACTCTACATCTGTGCATGTCTTATGCTCAGGCACTTTTCTCATAGCATCAGCAGGGCTGATGGAAATAGATTTGTTTGTTGTTTACAGCATGCAGCTGTGGATGCTGCTGCATGGGAGTTGTATAAGATTGAAGCAAATTTGTACTGAGACTAAAATATTGAGCTTTTCTCCAGTCAGCAGTCTCTGGAATCTTATTGTTGAAAACTTTATCTAGTTGTAACCCTCCCCAGGGTGATTTTGGTTTGCAGCTGCCCTGCTCTCTCTCTCTGCCTGTCCCACGCTGCCTTTGCATCAGCCAGCACAGGAGTGGGCTTCTGGTACAGAAGGGAGTGACTGGGCCAGGCAGAATTAATGACAACTGGGTCAAGCATTTCATACACTGGGTTTTTCAGAAAGCTTTTTGATTCCCACAAATCCCTTCGACACCTGTCATTAGGAGACATCATTATTTTCTTCCCCTTTAGCTACAGCCTGAAGAAAGGGCTCAACATTTAGTGTGGTGCTCAGTGGCAAAGCACTAAAGAAGAAATCTATAAGCACGTGGTGAAAAAAGAGAGAGCCCTCATCAAAATGTAGGATTTATTATTTTCATAAGGTAGATCAGTTTCTGACAGAAATATAGTGTGTTTCCAGGCTGGTGCTAGAAATTAAATTGATTAAGGTTTCTGGTATTTGTTTGACTGAATTGTCCTGTAATTCTGAAAAAACTGATTCCCTCATTTCATCAGTTATTGCCTGCATTACAGGCATGGAGACCTCACCAACATCTGAGCTTTGAGCAGAAGGTGCAGAGCTGCTGCCTCATTAGAGCAGCTGGGCCAGGAGAGTGTGAAGGGAGTCATGTTTCCAGTTTGCAGGTGGCAAACGGGGTCAGTAGTATGACCCAAGTCACATTTGGAGGCTGTGGTAGAGTGACACAGGGAATGGAAACTTCTCTCATTTCAACCATCAGACCTTTCCTTTGTCATAATTAAAGACAGTTTATCCAGTATTTACCAAAAGGAAAATTTACATTTAGGATGTTAGCTGACCTGCCAGAGAACATTGCTTTGTTTTTCTAAACATTGTAGATCCTTCTGTAATTTTCATCTTGGACACTGTGATTTTTTCTTTTTTTTCTTTCAGATTTTGGCACAAAACCCCCTTAGAAATACTGGCATACAATGTTATGGGGTTTAAACAACCTATTGCTATGAGATTGTTTTGGATTATTATCTAGAAAAGGTTTAGATTTTTTAATATGGGCTTTTTTGTAAGAAGTCTTTTAAATGAGTACAAACCCTTGTCCAATGTACTGCTGCACATTTTCATTGCAGTATACCTGCTGCAGTTTAGCTTAGGGGTAATGCAGAAGAATAAAAGAGCAGGTTCAGCTCTTTTGCTAACTTCTCTTTAGCCACGGAGATTTTTTTTAAGCATTTCACATTTACAGGGCATTTGACTGAAGTTTTGCTATCCAGCTGGATAAACAATTTCTTTAGAGGGAAGGCGTAGCACTGAGTGCTGTATTGACCCTGCACAGAGCTGTCTGGTTTTGAAGGAAGGCCCTGTGCAAATCTGGCTGTGTTTGCTCACACCCATCCCCACGACTACAAGGCTGTTGTGGATCACTGGGTATTGCAGCAGCAGGACTGAGAACATCAGTTTGCACCTAACATGTTCTGTGTTTTTAGCTGGGACAAGGGTCAAACAGCAGAAGTGTGGTAGGGGGAAAAGGCAGCTGTAGAAAAATCCAAAGACATTACAAAGATGTGCAGAGACATACTTTCTGTTATGTATGCAAACACCTGCTTGCTTTCTTTCAGGCTAAGGACAGCTGTTCCTCCTAAGAAAAATCAGTGTCTGCTTCCTATCCTAAGGCCATGTATGCCAGACCTGTGCTCAGAGACCCGTGTTCAAAAGGCAATAAAAGCAGAGTGACAATGAGGAAGATGTAGGTAGTTAAGGCACGTGTTCCAGCATCAGCATCTCACACAAGTCAAGGGTGAGGGAGCAGTTGGTGTTGGCAGTGCCCTCTCCACCTCTGCAGAGCTGCAAAGAGCAGGGGGACAGGAGCACAGAAAGTGTGCATTTCCAGCATGGATGGCTCTGTTATGCATTCAGAGCATTTTCCCTGAGGCAGGCTGCAGTAACTTGCTCACTCAGTACCCGTGCTCTGCTCATTACAGCTGGAGCACCCCTGATCATGCTGGCAGCACTGTATTTCCTAGGTGCGACCTTCACACCTTCTAGGAGCAGCATGTTGAAGGAGTTTCTGTGCCTAATTTCCAGATTTCAAGTGTTGTTCTGTGCCTTGCTGTGTTTAGACACATCCTGCAGTTCACGGGCGAGTCACTTGTGCCTGGTCAGTCTGCCTGCCCTGCCCTCCCCTTCCAGCCCCTCCTCGGGCTGAAGGACATGTGGCTTGGGGACAGGCATGACTGGGTGATGTGCAGAAGGGCATTGCTGTGGCAAAGTCACAGGCCAAAGGCCACACTCCCCTAGGATGGGGGCAGAGTTAGCCCTGAGCCACTGGTGCAGGACCCTCTCAGCTGTCTGAGGCTGCACATTATCTGCCTTCCCTTGGAGAGTTGTTTTAGCTGCCATTTAGCTTAGAAACATAAGACTCCTTCCTTGACTCAGGAAAGTCTTTCTCAGCTCTTGAGACAGCCTTTGAGCCTTGTTTATAGAACATTACAGAGATTTCTAAAGGAGGGAGGGGAATGAGTTTTTAAATTCTGAAGGGAGACTACTCTTATCTGCAGAACTCAAACCCACTATTTAGCTGACTAGCTAAATAGATACCTTACATTTATAATAATTCTTTCAAGATATACCAGCTCACCCATGTGATTTCAGCAGCCATGGCTCCAGCATCTGGCTGTGTTTTGACGTTTCCAAGATGTAGAGGTATTGTGTGGAATTGCAATGTTTCTGCTCAAACGTCAGTGATAATATTCCTGGCATGCTCAAGCAGTGGATATTCCTGTGCCTAGGTATACCTCATTATCTGCAGATGCCATAATGAGAATATGAATGCTGTCAATCACCTTGAGACACTTGTGAAAGCAATAATACAGGAAATCTGTCCTTGATTTTCTCTTACTGCTTTGTTGGTAGGCAGGGGAAATCATTTGTATTTGAGGAACTTGGACTCTTTTTGGTCTGTTCTTAACAAACTTGGATTTCTCTCAAGCCACGCTCCTTGACACATCTAATTAATCTTTTCTTGAGAGGGATCCACAAGGAACTCTCCTGTTTCAGACAACTTCTGCCTTTAAGACAGATTGTGGGTGACTTATCATTGAATGTGCCCATCAATTCCAAGTAATTCTTAATTATATAATCAAAGTTTATGGACTCTACCTCTCTCTTTACTTCAAGACTGCATAGGCAGCTCAGCTAAAAAGCAGAAAAATCATAATTTTCCAACCAAAATGTAGTTGAAAATCTTGAGGAGAACAGGCTATCCCTGGAAACCACCTTTTCATCCAGAAGGGCTTTTCCCAAGCTAGATGTGTGAAGGTTTTTAATAAGTGTTATGAAATCCCTATAGATGTAGATACAAAACATCTGCAATAGTTGACAGCTTCACAGATTTATTGAAGTTATTTGTGAAAAGCATATTCTGTAAGCAAACATCTTGCAGTTCCTAATTATCAAAAGGGGAAATAGTTTGACTAGTCTCTCCTTATTTTTTGCTCATTTCAGTTTGACATCCATGGAATATTGGGTAGATAATATTAATCTTCCTTGACTCTGATGTCTAAAAGTTAGACAATTAAGTCTGAGCTAGTTACCCTTTAAAGTCAGTGGAGTGAAACAGGGCAGTTTGTGCTAAGACAGAGTCTTAGCATTGGTCAAATGAATTGGATTTATAGTCTCCAGTGATGATAAAAAAAGTTGTAGCTTAAGCACTAGTGCAGGCTGCATACCTGACTTTTCATTCTCAGTGCTGGGGGATATTGATTCCACTCTTCACTGACCAAAATATTGCACCATGCCCTGGTGTTTCCTGCATCTGGCAGTGTGCCTCCAGAAGCTGAGGTGGCTCTCTGGTGGCACTGGACAGGGCACTTGTCTCACCTGTTCATGGTGCAGGGCAGCCCAGCAGAATCTCCTTTGGCCCCAGCAGTGCCCAGCTGCCCCTGGTAATGAATGCACTGTGTGTACTGCAGGGTTTTATGGACTGTGTGCTTCTGCACAACCATTTCCAGAGGTTGCTCATGTGTTCCTCTCCTATCTTTTAATTAGCAAATTAATGAATTCAGTGCTGATTTTGCATTGCCCTTTTGAGTGTTGGAAGGCGCAATAAAGCAATCATGAATGTGCTGGTGGAAGGCTTAGAGCAGCTCAGGGTTCACAGATGCTGAGGATGGTGCCCATGGGTGGAGGTGACACAGCAGGGTAGCACAGCAGGGGTGTCAGGATCCACTGCTGGATGAATACCTGGGCAGGTGCAGCTGTTAGCAGGGCTGCCACTGCACCCCTAGACTGACCCCACTTGAAATTCTCTTAAGATTTTTTTCTGAAGATTAGTTGGACTTTCATTCTGGAACTATTTGAACTCCTTTGTATTTTACATCACTCTTGTTGCAAGAGTTTTGGGCACAGTTCCTCCCAGCCTACTCTTGCACTTAACATAAACTTAATTTAGCATAAAGGTGAGCTTGGTTTTGTCATTTCACTGGGGCTCTACACTGAAATTCAAGGATGGTGTATGTTTTCACTGAATTCATTTCACTTGTATAATCTCACATTAGAGAGGTATTGCCTTCCAGAGGGTCACTGCAGACTCACACTGAGACCCTTTTGTCATTGCAGGCTTGTGTGATAATAGGATTTCCATAGGCATGTTTTGAAATTGTTCTGAGGTTGCTGTGAGGATGTCAAGTCTCTTTGCAATGGTTTGCCTCTCTAAGAGTAGCACAAACCAAGGTAGAAATCTTGAGGTATGTAAATGTGCTACGAAAAGAAACACTCTTGACATACCTTGCTCACAAAAGGAAACCATTTGTGTTTCTAGAAGTTTGCAAGAGGCATGAAGGAATGTTTGAAAGAAATTAAATATTTATTGCAGGTCAGATTTACATATATGGATCAAAGTACATACACAAAAATGCAAATGGAGTAACTATCATGTCTATAGAAACAAATACTGGTATCAATACCTAATTAAACAGCTGCATGTGGCACTGTGGTTTATCAGAGCAATAGTGGGGTCTGTCTGCTGGGGATTACCAGTGAAAACCATAGAGTCCTTTGGGTTGGAAAAGACCTGCAAGACCAACGAGTCCAACTTTGAACCATCCTCATCTTGTGAGCCAGCCCAGAGCACTGGGTGCCACTCCAGTGGTTCTGTGAACACCTCCAGGGGTGGGGACTCCACCACCTTCCTGGGCAGCCCCTGCCAATGTTTAGCCACCCTCTCCATGAAGAAATTCCTCCTCATGCCCAGCCTGAACCTCCCCTGGTGCAGTGTGAGTCTATGTCCTCTTGTCCTGTCACTATTTCAAAAACTGTCTCAGCTTTTCATATTCTTAATAAAAATGTCCCATTATCAGTGTTACCACTACAATAGTGACTATCCTGGTATATATACAGTTATCTATGATTTCTTGTTTGAAATGCTGGTAACTATTATATGCAGAAGTTCTGATCAAATAGAAAGTGAATGAGCCCATAAAATTAATGTCATGGAAATAAAGAATTATTACAGTGTACTCAAATTTTAAACAAGTAGTGGGAAGTATTTAATTTCTGCTTATCATTTTTGATGCTGTTCTTAAGACCTATTTAATTAAAGAAGAGCTTGTGGCTCCTTTTGGGAAAATAAAATAACTCCACCCAGAGAGGTGTATTGTATTGTATTGTATTCTAGTTCTGTCAGCTCCTTGCTTTTTTTTTCCTTTTGATTACAGGGCATATTTGCAATGTGATGTAGTGTAGCAGCATTATTTAAAATATGGCTATTAAGCTTACCTACCATTCTGAAAGCTAGGCAAAGCTCAGATCATCCTGCATATGTCCCCATCCAAACCTTAGCAGTGACAGATTAGCTTAGCAAAGGGCCTTGCCTGGCCGTCCCAGCTGGCTTCTGTACTCATTTCAAAAATATGTTTTCATCAAAAGCTCTTCAGCTGACAGCTGAGTTGGGGGGCAAATAAAACAGTAGAACTCCTGGCAATTTAATTTTTCAATGAAAGCTTTGGGGGGGGGGGGGGGGAAAGTCCATTGTTAAATCCTGCTCATCTTCAGCATTATTTTCTGAGTAACTCTTAAGGGTACCTCTATCTTTTACTACCAATTCCAGCTCAGAAACCACTAATATTCCAGAAAGCTCAAAGGAATTTCAGTTGGCCCTGAGGAGAGTCCAGTCTGCACATGGTGGGTTACAGTGGGTCACCACAGCATGAGGGACATCTGGGCTGTCCCTGCACAGGGGTGGTGAGCTGGTGGCTGGAACTGTGGGACAAGAGCTCAGAGCTGCAGGGACTTTAAAACCAATGATGACAAAAGCTGCAGTCAGTGAATCATGGAATAATTTAGATTGACTAGGGCCTGTGGATATCACCTGCACCAACCTCTTGAACAAAGCTGTGTTAAACTTGTAAAATACCTACATAATTTTGTGAATTATCTGATCTAATTTCAAAATTATCTCACATAACATTCAAGGGAATAAATGCACCCCTGGGAATGAAGTCTTATACCCATTTTGCCAAGGGGTAAGTTGAGGTAACCCACTGCAGAGCTGCTGAGACAGATCCACAGATTTCCCCCACCTTGCAGCTGTGTGCTCTCCTGCTAGGCATGCTGCCTGTCTGCAGGACAATTGCCATTATTTACACGGAGGCACAAGATCCTTGTAACAAAATGCCCATCCAAGCATCAAAGCAGTCATCAGTGTGGTCTCATTTCTTCTCTTGGTATCATTCAGACTTGTACATGTGTTTCCCATGGGCAGAATTTGACCCTCCCTGCAGAAATTAGAAGAGGTTAGTTATTAAAGCAACGTGGTTTGAAATTGTCTTGGTAGTTGCTAAGCACATCTGTGATTATGTCAATTTAGGTTTGCCTAAAAATATAAAGCTTTCAGTGAAATGTTAGGAGCAAGGAAAAATAATGCTTTTATGTGTTAATAACATATTCTGGACAACCAAAATAATAATAAAAAACCCTGCATGGGGTTATGTTCTGGTCTCCCTTTTATTTTGCAGCTCTGCATATACTGGATCGAGGTCTCCAGTTGCTGACCACTGCTTTGATTATCTCACTGTAGCACATAATGCTTTGTACCCAGAGAATGTATTCCAGCAAGCTCCTAAATTGTATTTGGACAAAGAATAATTGAACACTGGACAGAATAACAAATGCTATGGTCAAGTTTGCTTCATGGGTTTATCGTGTTGTATTAACATGATAGAAATATGAATACTTAAATCTTATCTCAGGTATAGTTTATAACTGCATTAATCATTTACCGTATTATATATTTTTCATGTCACTAAGATTGTGAGGAAAAGATTCAATTTTCCCAGTGCAGTCAGTTGAATGTGGTTTAGATAAGTTAAAGGCATTGCATTAAACTGTTTCAACATGGCTTTCTCTTATAGATCCTATAAAAGGATGGCGAACATATATCAAACAGTAATAACTTATATTTTACTTTTTTTCTTAAAGTCATATAGCAGTGCATTTTCCATTTTCATTAAAATCAGATAAATGAAGTTACTAAGTTTGCCACTTACAGGTAAATGCATTCAAATTGATACAGGAATTTTTGCCTACTATATTCGCTTCAAATTGTTAAGAGGAAATGTTTTCCTATCAATTAAAGTAGCAGTTTGATAGACACTGAAATTATCCAGAGATATCATAAAGAGCAACAACAAATACCCCCAATATACCCAAGAGTGTTTAACTTTCCTCCTATTTACTGGTGATGGGGAGTATTTGGATATCTTCCAAATAGGAGAGTGGCTCACCAGCACACATCTGTGGGATTTCAGCACACCACAAAGTACAGCCATTTTACTCCACATAAAATAGGAAAATGCACCAGCATGTGCATCATGCACTGCTAGCTGCCTTTCCAGATCATTATGTGAACGTTGCACATTCCCTGTCCATGAATTATATGCAGATACAGTGTGCAGGAGAGATATTGATTCACTTCCTCAAAATTGAGAGGTGGCCAAAGGATAAAGAGAGGATGGAGGGGTGAGGGATGCTGGGGAGACCATGTCATGGCCATGGCACTGAAATACTGGCACCTGAGATCAATTCATGGCATTTCAATTCAGCAGACTTTCACAATTGTTCATGGCCATGTTTTGGAAAGTCCCATTTAACACCAAAAAAAAGAAAGAAAAAGAAAAAAAGAGAAAAAAACCCCAAAGTTTTGTGCCTAGGAAACAAGTTGAAATAGAAGGATCCTTATGCTGTGAGAATTCTTTTACACCAAAACTCCCTGCGATAATTTATATTTATCTGATGCACTTCAGCATCATGCTCAGTTTGTTTTATGACTGTAAAAATAAATAGGATATTTCAAATATATTATACAATAATAATTTAATTTTTGGTCAGATTTTTCCTACTTGAGATCAACTGAAAAAGATCTTGAAGAAGTTGTCCACTATGGAAGGTTTCCTGCTATGTAGGATTTATATGCCTGGTCAGTAAGTGGTGAGTGAAGTTTTTGCCAGCTCTAAATTAGTATTTTCTATGTCATTACTGGATTTTTAGAGGGTTTTTCCTTAAACTGCTTTGAATTACAGTGTCACAGAATGTTAAATCAATTACATATGTGTCCTTGTAGCTACCCCATAAGGATACCTGCCATGATTTTTTAATGGTGCTTTTAGACTTCTTGTTTACTTCCATGAAGTGAAGGTCATAACACAGTGCAACTTATTTCTTAAAGTTTAGGAAAAAATCAAAACAGCAGGCCATAGAATAGAAAGGTGAGATTTAAAGACACAAATCACTTCACAGTCACAAAAATTGCCAAAAAATAGCAGCTTGCAGCTGTGCACAGCAGGGACAAAAAACATTAAACACATGTTAAATAACAAATAGGAGACTTAAATATAGCTAAAAGTGGACCTTAGTCTGAATAAATCATGTAAACTGCATCTTAATGGTTCTAAGGAATGCAATGGATCACGTGAAATATGCTAAATTTATATTGTTAAAAAAAATCAATAGTAAACCCCCTCCCTTTTTAAAAAAGAGAACTATCGAGTCCATGAGTAAATATTTTGTCTTTCATTTTCCTTCCCTATGTACAGCCGGATTTCTGAAATTTCATTTCAGTTAAGGACAAAGCAGGACTTGCATTCAAAGCAGTTTGGGTTTTGGGTATGAAACTATTTAACATTCTCTTTACAGAGGCTGGACTTTTAATGAAATTGTCCTTTTTCCCTTTCTCCTGTTACAAATGCAAAGAACGTGGATGATGCCATTTTTTGCTCCGGTCCTGGTGAAGTGCTGGAATTGGTCCCTCTCCATCCTGCATTCATTTGTGGTGTCTGGGAAAGGGCAGGCATTGCTCACTGGGCACGGGGAGCCTCATCCCATCCTTCCTCCCGCCGGGAAGGAGCGAGGGGGAGAGCAGGGCACAGAGAGGATCTCTTCCTTTTATGAGGAGCATGAAAAATAAATCACCACTTGGAGTATTCAAATCAATCCTGCTGGCAACTACCTTTCCCTTGAAATGTTTGTTGCCTTCTATTTCTGCCTCCTGAATATTTCCAAGCCTTTCTGCTTGCCTTGCTCACCGAGGGTCACGTTTTAGCTTCCCTGTGTACATCTTCCTTGAGATTAATGTACCTTAATGACATCACTGTGTGCAATGATGGCAAGGTCCCCAAGTTTGCTTTTCTTCCCATCTCAGTTGCACTTCTGAACAAATCAGCTCTCGGGCTTTGATGTTTTTTTCCTTTAGGGCTATCTTTCTTATAGGCAATGTAGCTTACCTATACATTTAGTAACTCTGCAGTCTCTCATTAGCTGCATTTTTGTCATCAATAATAAGTTCCCAAGGAGCCTTAATGCAAGGGATAGCGGATAGAATGTGGAATGGAGCCATTGTTTGATAATGCAATATCTCTCATAACAATGTAAATAAGAGGCTGAATACATTTCAGGGTTCCTTTGTGTTCCACATTATTAGATGGTGCTCATTTTCCAATCTGAATATTCATAATATGCTCCTAGAGTGCAGCGTTGAAGTAAGCGGCTTTGAGGAAACAATTTTTTTTTTTTTTTTTTTTTAAGTGGAAGAGAAAAAAAAAAGAAATGAGGAGTGTTCTAATGAGGAACAGTTGAGTACTATGATTTAACATACTTCTGAGGTTTCTATCAGCCTGGAGCTGTTCTTTCTTGGCTTGTACACAGTGCATTTACATGGAGCTCTGTTTGGATGAGTGCCTTCCAAAGTACTAAATGCTCTAATGTACTGAAAAGTGATAAATATGGAAAATGCACACATGCATACACACAGATACACAGTGCAGATGTACATACACACACACCTCCTTGCAGACACACTCACCTGCCCCCATGCAGATATTTACACCCCCTCCCTGGACAGATGGGTGACATTATACAAGCAAAAATAATAAAACTGTACATTGTTTATTTATTTATTACCTGGCATTGCATAACACTGAAGTACCATTTAATGCTATGTGCTGCCACCCCTTCAGAAAGCTGAAAGGGGAAGAAAGATTAAGAGGAAAAAAAAAATGGAATAAGACACATGTGAATGTTATCACTTCCTCCTTGACCTGTCTGAACCCACCAAACTGGAAAGCAAAGGGGGTTTAGGTTTAACCAGCACAGGCTGTGTTGCTGGGTTCTGGGCACTGTAAATGCAGACAATAAGCTCTGGAAATGTGTCATGTTTACCAAAGGGCTCTCTGCAGTGACCTAACGACAGTGTTGGGAGCAGAAATGGTAATTGTGATTTTTATAGCACAGCCTTTGCTAATTCCTCTCAGTTCATTCCAAAAAAAACTTGGACCACAAAAAAAAAAAAAAAATTAAAAAAAAAAAAAAAAGGAGAAATAAAATTGTGAAAACAAAGCTGAATAGGTTAATGAAATCACAATAGAAAAGTGTCCTTAATGGGGATACAATTGCTGCCTGAAATATTTATTACTTACATTTATTTAGATCCTTCACAAAAAAATGTGTCTGTTTTTCCTATACTTTGATTTTTGCTCTGAAGTTTCGAGGAGTTTTTGTGCTTTTTCATCTAATATTCCTCCTCTAACTCTCCCAACGTGATTCATTTCTTTAAGATCTTGTTTTATTTTTAAGTCATCAATTACTCAAACTTTGTTGGCCTATCTATTCTCTGCCATCTGGACCCCATACCTTATTTTAAAGCATGTTCAAATAATGACAACCTTCTTTTCTCAATTAATTTATGGGCTGTGGGGACCATTTTTCATTTGTTATCATGCACTTCCATTTGATCTCTCATATCTTTCTTCTGCATCTGCAACCATAGTGTATAAATCTTCCTCTCAAGCATTGTCATGGTGCCCAAGATATATAGGTGTAACTCCCTATTAGTTCCACAAAACTGACCTTAATTTCTAAAAATGGTATCAGATGCGAATAAAGTTTGGTAAGATGATTTGTTTTGATTTACTTTGTACCACTTATCTTGGAGTTTTCTTCCTACTTTTCTTTTATCTAATTTAGACAGTATAGTCTTGCAAGCACAGTTGCATGTTTATCCATTACCTCCCTGCCAATGCTGCTCCTTAGAGAGATGGTGCTGTAAGATTTTGGATGCTAAGAATAATAAAATGGCATTTTTCAGTAACCTGTAGTAAGCACGCAATTTCTTTTTGCATTTAAAAATGGTAATTCAGTTTCCAATAAAATACCAGGATTTCGTAGGGCTGATTGAGGTGACATTAGTCTGGTAAAATGAACAGAAACAGACAAATCCAAATAGCTTTCATTTTATTCTGCTGTGTTGACAAATGGTAAGACTTAAAAATCCAATTCTCCCACCGAGCACTTACAAGGAGCTGGTTTGGACTGCTGAAGGGCTGTGGCTCACAAAACAAAAACCTCTTTTTTTTGTTATTGTTATGAGGGGGTGGGGGGGCAAGAGAGTGGAGAGAGAGTGTGAGTGTGTGCAGTGCATACGTGTGTTTTGTTTTACATAAACAGACTTCAGCCCAAACTAGGGATTGCTAATTAAGCAAAAACCATGACCAGATGTTTATTAACACCTCTCAGGTTCATGGGATTTGGACGGTGTGCAGTTTTCATGGACTAATTTGAGAAGGGAACCACCTTTATTGGAATAATAGCCAATTATAATTGCCTACTTTGCCTATTTTTCTTTTATCTGGTGTACAGTGGAAAAAAACAAGCCTAACCTATCATCCTCATGCCATTGACATTAATTCTGCACATTATTGAGTGCATATTATTAATAATAAATACATAATAATGTACAGATGGAAAAATTCCTCAGCCATTCACTTTACAGCAACTTTTTGTGTGTGTGTGTGTGTGTTGTTATTATTTTATCACACGCCAGTGTTGTTAACCTATTTATATGTTGCCTGCCATGAGGTTTGCCTCTGCCAGAGCAACGATGCGTCACTTTGATGCCAAAAAGCACTGAAACAGGAAGAGTTGCTGTTGGGTCCCAGCATGGTGACTTCATCACAGGCCTCAGCTTCAAACTGTGGAGTAATAAAACTGAATAGCACAATATAAAACTCCATGTTTCATAAGACAAATATTGCTTTACGCATTCATGTCCCTTGTACTATGTTAACTGTAGGAAGAAATGGAATACAGTTTTAGTGACCCCCTGGGACCTATAAAGGCTATTTCTGAGTCTGAATCTTGCTGTTTAATTTAATCATTTATTATATTAATATTCAAATGGGCTGCATCTTATTAGCTACTGCAAAGATGTTAGTATGTCTGAAATAAATACCTAATTATGCTTTTGAAGAGAGAGGTTCTAAAGACTTTTGTACATTTGTGCTAATAGAACAGTTCATTTGCAGATTTTTTCTGCAGAAATCAGCAGTCTGAGGGTTTGTTTTTTCCCCTTCTTACTTTGAATATAATAAGAACACAGATCAAATATACCATTGTGATGGCTAAACAGCACACACGAGTTTTCCCCTTTGTACTGCAAGACTTCATTCTCCAAGCGAGTGAGTTATACAGTAGCAAACTGACCAGTGCCCTCAGCCTCTAGCTCAATAACACATTAATAAAAATAACTGCTTTAACCAAATGACCATGAAATTAAGTATGTTCTTATTCAAATTAAACAAATGGATATGCTTTTGAAAAACATTTTTGAGCCTGACATGGTCATGTTTAAAATACATTGATATTTTATTGTTTTAAAAACCCATTATTATTTTTTTCCCTTGAGTACAAACCAGAAAAGATGAGGGCTTTGAATTTCATAGTGGACAGCAGCTTCTTTCAGAAACATATATTGTGATTCTGCATCAAAGGGGTGGCAGGATGCAGAGATGTGGAAAAAAAAAACATCCCTGGATTTCTATGCCAGCTCATCTTCAGGATCTCCAGGAGAAACCTTTTACTGAGTCTGCATGAGGATGACTTGAACTGCAAATACTATGTACATAAAGGTACTAACGTTTTAAACTCAACATGTACAGTGCATTTAGACCACTGCAGAAAATTAGTAGTAAATGGAAAACTTACAATATACAAAACAAGGAATGACATGTCACTAACTTTCAAAGGATCACCACAACCAAACTTGAAATCTTCAATTTTTTTCAAGTTTCTAAGTTCAAGGTTCCTACAGTTACAAAATTATTTATTTCAAAACTGTTTTCTGAATAAATAATGATTATAGAAGGTTAAAGGACAGAGATTGCTGGAAGCTGAAGTCCTCATTTTATCCTCCAACAGCCAAGGATGTGTAGGGTGAGGTCCTCTGGGCTGACCTGCAAATGGGTTTTCCTCCCTCAGCTGTGGTGTTGTGAGAGCCTGGCCAGAGCTTCTCCTGCAGGTGGGGACAGCAGTGGCCACAATTCATTATTTGTTTGTTTGTTTGTTGTTTATTCAGTTTTGTCTGCTGCTCGTGGAGTGTTGCTGTGAAGGCTGAGACCCCTCTGCACTGCATTCCCTGATTCTCCCAGAGCTGCTGGAGCTGCACCTCATCCCCTGCTCCCCCATGAGCTCCTCTCTGTCCAAGCCACCCTTAAAAACCTGTGTGTTTGCAGTGGAGGGCTGGGGTCAGTGACTCCCCCACTGCAGAGGAGTTTGATGACAATTATTTGGTTACCTGAGCCCATTGGCAGCACTGGGGAGGATCGATGGACAGCAGGGCATGCAATGCACAGCAGTTTATCACCACTATTACCTCAGTGACCAACTGAAATTATTAACAGTGGTCATCTGAACTGCCCTGTGTATCAAACAATAGCCCTGGCACTGTTCTAATTAATCACAGTAATCTTTCAATGAGTAGTTCATGCATTTCTGTTGAAAATACTTTTAAAATATACGTTATTACCCACTTTTCCCTTCCCCCCCCCCCCCGCAATGTATGTAAAGATTAGATTTTTTCGTTGATTTAACACGTGGAAGTAAAGCTAGGGCATCAATAGTTAACCTTATATTACCCTCTGCTGAACAGACACAGTATCAATGTAGGGGTTTAAGTACCACACCACTGAAAACACATATTCCTGCAGTTTTAGACTCGGCACAAGAATGCTGTGTATGTTTTCCTCATTATTTGGATGTGCTGTTTGAATGTTGTGATCAGTGATTCAGAGCACATGATTCATCAGGAAGACATTTGCTAGGCAGACATGTGAGGAGCTGTCTGCCTCTTCAATCTCACTGACAGGGCAAAAATGCTGATTTATAGTAAATCATTAAAATCTGCTTATTATTGCACTGCTTGTTCCTCTTCTCCACTTCAAGCCAGCATCTTGATCTGCATCATGTCTCTTACAATTTTATACTACAGCAAGCAGTTATTTAAACAAGAGAGAAATGATCCTTAGTCTTTATTAGTGCATATGAAAGGATATTTTGTTTAAAGAAGACTAATTAAGAAAGCAGCCTCTATTTTCTTGCTCAGTTTAGGGAAAAATAAAGATTTAAAACATGTAAGTGCAAAGAATTATTGCAATAAACATTATTTTAAAATGATTATTAAATAGCTTGGGTTTAAAAAAAATCGTAAAGCAGCAGTTCAAACACCACCAAAAAATATTTGGAAGAAAGGAGATGTTGGATGATTATTCAGCTCGTGAGACATCTCAGGGAAGACACAGCTAAATGTTATGTGATTATTGATGGAAAGGGAAAAAATCCTCAAAACTAGAACCAGGTTCCAGTTGGGTACAATGACAATGGGAACGTAAAATAATTTTCAAGAAGGGGGGAACTTTTGTTTACTTTGAAAGAGGTGGTTTTGTGAAATAATACAATATGTAAATATGTTGTCTGATAGAAAAACAAAGAAACAATACAAAAAAAGTCTATATTGTGTATGTGTTACTTACAGTAAAAATTTTAATTTGATGCCTGGGGACAGAAATTCTTGCCACTGAATTACAAAGAAGTGAATAAACTGACTCAAAATTAATCCATACAGATCTGTCCCCTTAATAATACTAATTCCAGAGAACAAAGCAGTGCATAATGCATTTTAAATTAACTTGGAAAATGCATAATTTATATTTGTTTTATTTCTTAATATTTGAACACAGGTACATTTTAGAATGCTAAGAACAGGAAAGAAGAGGGCAAATTTTTTCCATATATGCTCAATTTGAAAAAAAAAATATATAACCAGATAATATTTTTCAAGCTCTCTTAGAAAAGGACTTCAGCTGTGAAATATTACAGAGAAAGGATAAACACAGTTAGGAGAGAGAAAATGATTTTTAACATGCTGTGAAATGAATATGTTTGGTTAAAATATAAAAAGGGTTCTAATTCCTAATAAAACATTCTGAAATAGATAATTACATATTAGTTTGGATCAAAAATAATGTCCTTACTCATGAGAAGCAATTGAGAGATACACAGCAGGGTGCCCTGTCGGGCATGGCAGCAGCTGGGATGGGGATGGGAGAGGGCAGGGAAAGGCACCACGGTGCAGGCTGCACTCATGGACCAGCTCAGCCTGCCCAGGACACTGCCAGGACACTGCCCACAGACTGCCAGGACACTGCCAGGACACTGACCAGGACACTGCCAGGACACTGCCAGGACACTGCCAGGGCACTGCCCACAGACTGCCCAGGACACTGCCCAGGACACTGCCCACAGACTGCCCAGGACACTGCCAGGACACTGCCAGGACACTGCCAGGGCACTGCCCACAGACTGCCAGGACACTGCCAGGACACTGACCAGGACACTGCCAGGACACTGCCAGGACACTGCCAGGGCACTGCCCAGGACACTGCCAGGGCACTGCCAACACACTGCCCAGGACACTGCCAGGACACTGACCAGGACACTGCCAGGACACTGCCCACACACTGCCCACACACTGCCAGGACACTGCCCACACACTGCCCACAGACTGCCCAGGACACTGCCAGGACACTGCCCACACACTGCCCAGGACACTTCCCAAGACACTGCCCACACACTGCCCACACACTGCCCAGTACACTGCCCTGCAGCTGCTCCTCCAGAGTGCTCCCACTGCACCTGCAGGGCTCACCTGCCCCTCTCAGGGCATGCACACCCCTGACATGTGGGTGCACAACTGGGAACCCACACCCTGTGCCCTGATCCTTCCTCTGCTGGGGCAGCCCACAGCTGGCTTCACCCCCTCCAGCCCAAATGGTGAACTTTCCTCACCTGGGCACCACATCACCCTGGGAAAGGGGAAACAATTTAATTTATTCATTTATTCATATATCTGTGTCCTTCAGGCCATGCCTTTTGGACAAACTCGTCTGCACTTCAGTGTCCCACCAAAGCTTGGCTGTGCTGCTGGGTTTGGAGTTTGTTCTTCAGTTTGAATTAAAGAAAAAGGAAGGAAACCTGAAGGTTTTCTGCTACAAACATAAGTGCAGATGGTAATGTAATACAAGGAGGGAGCATCTGGATTTAAAGATCCTTAGCCTGGAAAACCAGTCCTCACTGTTTTCCTCTCTCTTCCAGAGTACCTTTGGATCAAATAAACTGAGAGGGTGCTTGGAGAGTGCCAAAAGGGGTGTGTGTGTGTACCTTTTGCCTGTGCATATGCAGAGCTGGGGCATGTCTCCCTGGGTGCCAGTCTGGGCTGCTCCTGAAAAGAAAGACCAGCTGTAATACAGACCAGAAATTTTGCAAGCATTTCCATTCCTGTATCAAAGTTATGATGCTGAGTGAGAAGGGAAATCTGAGTGAGAATTTAAAGAATTGGACCTGCTTGGCTATATTTATTTACTTGGGGGAATGTTGGCTGACCCAGATTTTAAAAAAGTGGTGATACATGTGCAGCTGGTTATCAGTAAGTATTTTGAATAATTTTGCTGGTGTAGATTTCAGTTATTAATATTGCTGATTGTTAACTCACCCAAAGTGGATATTGTAGGAGCACAAAAAGGGTAAAGAGCATTTTTATGGAGATTTTTCTAAATAAACTTTCTGATGTTTAAAAGAGGTGAAATTTCCCTGAGACCAGACTTGCTTACAACACAGAAATTTAGCCCCCAGTTGCTCAGTTATAAATCTTTCTGCCAGATTGGGTAGAACATCACATTACCTTGAACTAAATTTGTAAAGAATGACCATTGTCCTCACAGCTGTAAGAGAAAAATGTAGAGCTTGTCCCAAACCATGGCTTTTAATAGGCTGTTCACATGGAAGTAAAAAGTGAGGAGATAATACCCAGCCAACACAAATTTATCCAAACTGATTACTTCCATAGTGACAATTTGTTAAAGAATGACCTTACTAGAAAACTAAATTAATTACATTTTGCACACTTTTAGTATTTTAACTACCTGGAAAAAAAAATATCCGCTTATGTTTATAGAACAACATTCCCAGTTAATTCCTTCCTTGGCACTATGGTTGCAAGTTATTTTCAATAACTCAATTTACAGACTAGCCTTATCGTGGACTAATGCAAATTAATGCTTTGAGTCATAAGTGTTTCCCTTGGAAACAGTAATTTCAAGTTAATGTCTCTTGATGTGAAATGGAGTGCAGTGTCACAATCTCTCTCTCACCAACCTACAAATTAACTTCTGCTCCCTCTGTACCAGAAATATGGGTGGAATTCTGCTCTGCTTCCCATAAAAAGTTATATCAGTACACATGTGTGTGCATGTGTCTGTGTGTGTTTGTGCCAGGTCACTCTTTAATGCAGTGGCTGTCCTGGATTATCTCTGCTGCACCAAAACTCTCTGAAAAGGCCATACACAGCCTTTGGAAATAAAGCAAAAACAAAGTCCTAAAATCTACACCACACTAATAAAATAGTGAATCATGAAAGATAAATATTGATCCCCAAACCAGCCCTCTTTGGGCAAGTAGGTTTGTACAGAAGGATTGGTTAAAAAAAAAATGGCAACTAGCAATGAATGGAGAATAAAACAATTAAAGAAAGAAAGAAAACAGTGAGCAGAGGGAAAAAACTGTTTCTTCATTGTATTAATGACCTTTTTTGTGACATATTTTAAATTACTCTACAGTTGAAAAATTCTCCAATCCAGCATGACTTTGTCTCCTGCATATATATTTGATTTTTTCTTTCAGTCCAATGTTTTTAACAGTTCGCAGACCTTCAGCCTTATTATATTGCACAGAGAGAAATTCCAGCACTTTTTTCTGTCCTTCCAGCCCTCTGCACATGTTGGACCATGGGTGCTTTACTTCATAACTGGGGAAGACTCAGACCAGTGTAAAGTCTGAACTATTAATGGTGAATTCACCACAGAGTCAAAGTAGGCTAATATGTCTTGGCTGGGCAATTGCTGCTGCCTGGCTCTTATATTATTGAAGGCATTTGTGGCGTGGACTGTTAGTTGCTTCTTCCTCTTTCAAAAACCCCGGTTTTTTTTTCCTTTTGCCTTCTTACAAGTTCTGAAGATTTTTTTTTTTTTTTGCAAACCTCAGATTTTATTGTTATATATCTTTTGGAATTGCATGCAGCTCTTGCTCCTGAGAGGAGCAGCTCTGCATCCTTGGAAATTCCTTCCCTCATTTTGAGTACCAGCAGCAGAATGGAAGTAGAAGTGCCCATCATCAGCCAAAGGCAGATGTGGCACTTCAGAGGAAGGAGAATCCAGGGCAATAATCAGATCTGAGACAGAGAATGAGGCAGAATCCTGGAAAATGAAAGGGAAGGAAGAAGATGTGAGATTGCAATAAAAGGAATGAAGAATGGATGGCAGAGCATTCATAAACTGAGATGAGCAAATAAGATGGCAAAAACTAGGGAGGAAAAGCAGCAGCTTGACTGATTTTTAGAAGCTAAGGTCGTCGTGTCTGTAGGAGGAGGAAAGGAATCAAGACATTGTGGGGGGAAGGAAATAAAGACAATCTGGGTTAATGTAAGTAGCAGAAACAAAGAAAACAAAGCATGTCTGAAGAAGCAGCAGGAATGGAGAGTACAAATTCCTTTGGGAGGAGGCAAAAGTGAGAATATCTGTGTGCTCTGGACAGAAAGCTTGGGAAACCACTGGCAAAACCCAACAAAGTTCCTATTCATTAATGCATTGTTTACTTTTTTCCCTAATGTTTGAAGAAAATTATGGAACTTAGGACACTGAACAAAATGCAGAAAAGAAAAAAAATGTTTAGTTCTAGTTGTGCAGGTGAGTTTTAGTTTTCAGAGTGCCTTGAAATAGCACATACCAAATAAAATACCAGAAAGTATAATAGCCTGTTTACAAGATCAAGGCCCAGAAGCAAATCAAATGAAAGCTTAATAAGATCAGAGTTCATAAATTAAGTTTTAAATTCTCTTTTTCTTAAAGAGAAAGATTTAGACAGAAGATCATGCAATCTATTTTAATTGTAGAAATAATTAGACATATGGAAGACGAGAAGGGATAATATGTAATCAGTGAAAGAACCTCGTCCCCTTGACCAAGGAAACGCCCTTCCAAAGTCAAAGGCATTGCATATTCATTTTTCCTTAGCTGAAGAAGACTCCTATTATCCATACTCATTTAAGTCATGGTTAAATGGTTTTCATCATCAAAATAAGAATTTTTTTTTTTTTTAATTTTTATTTTTCTTGTTGACATATTCCAGCCTTCATGTAAAGATTCAGGTATGAGCAAAAAGCTCAAAAAAGCTAATGGGGAAGACTCCATTTAGTACTTGGATTTAGAGATGTGAAAACAGCTGAAAATATATTTTTTTTATTCCCAACATAAATAATGTCATGCTTAGAAATATATTTGCAATCAAATTTATGAAGTGCACAGGTATCATTTTAAACAGAACCATCACTTTTATTTTTTAGAGGATTTTCTTTCCTTGTGTTTGGTTAATCAAGAGTGTGCAAAAGAAGATTCTGCAAATTCAGCACTTAAGAAAATTGATAATCATTCAGTGTTGCATTTAAGTCATAATGTTGCATTACACTGCAACACCTTGCTGTTCTTAAAACTCACGGCAATTCCCTAAGGACCCTCCCTCCTTAGAGAAAATAAGAGATTTCGTCACCAAGAATCCCAGGGACATTTTACACACAAGAATATGGCTTCTGATGTGATAATTGAGACTCAGCTGGCAAAAATGTTTGGTTTTTTTTCACAATTATCCTTTCGGATTTCTTTCTGTAGGAGGTTGAACTGAAGTCTTGGCACAATTTTTGTGTTTGAGTGGGAGAAGCAACGTGGCTGCTGTTGGTGGGGCTGTGCTGGAGCAGCACGGGGCAGAGGGAGCTGCCCTCTCCTGTGCCAGAGAAGGTGCCATGGCAATTCCAGCAGCAGTCTGGAGGGAATATGGATGGAAAGGCACCTCCTTCCCCTGAGTGGATGAGCCAGGTGTCCCAGGGGTTTGTTTGGGAGCAGAGCTGGCGGCGAGCAGCGGGTGAACGTTGTGGCGCGTGTGCGAACATCACGGGATCGCTCCAGCTCTGTAATGTGATATCATACATCAGAGTCAAGAGGGATTAACAGCTCTGTCAAATGCCATCAGTGGAAACTCTGCATGTGCAGTCAGCTCCCGTGGAAGCACTTCTGAGCAGGAGGAGTTTAATTCAAAGAATTTTCAAAAACATCTCCAATTGTCATAAATAGGAGATTCCCCAGAGAAGCAATGTTAGTTCTACCAAGAGCAGTAAAGCATCTTGAGAGAAAAAAATATAATAAATATGGGCAAACTTTACTCATAGAGGATTTGCTAGAGAGAGATCAAAAAAATTTACAGTGGATGTCTTTTGCTGTTTTAAAATACTATCATGTGTGTCATTAAAAAAAGAGAATATTCTCTTAAATGTCTGTTATTTAGTTTTGAAATGAAAAATATCAAATAGTTAAACTTTATTGTGCAAAATTGTTTTTAGATCATGATGTAAATGTTACATACAAGAAACCAAACTTGAAAAAGCAAGGCAAAGCAGCTTGCTGCAGAAGGATCCAAGCCACCAGGGCCAAACAGATGTTTTTGAGCTAATCTGATGGCAAGGGCCACGTGCCATCATCTGTAACTGAGCCCTTATGGAGGGAGGCCAAGATTACTTGGTGTTGTAAGTCCTGGTTCAGCTATTGAGAACCACGTGGCAATCCTTGAAATGCTGTGTGAAAAATGCAGCTTCAGTTCCCACCTCAGGAGTCCTGAGCAGTCCTGGTTTGGGACCTTGGGAAGGGAAAAGGTTTTTTTTTAAATAATGGTCATGTCTCCATGTCAAGCACTGTGCTTAGTCTTAGTGAAAGTTGGGTAAAAATACTGTATTTGCTTACTAAATTTCTTCAAGTTTTTGAGCTGCAGCATTAAAAAACTAAACAACATGTGAGCAGTTCTGTATCTTCTGATCTGTTTTTCCTGCTATAATATTTGGAGGTGACTGGGGTGGGTAACACTCATGCAGAATATATGTGCATATTGAACCCTAAATGTCATTAAATCAGAGGAACATCTCACCCTCTAAATGGGTCTCTCTGTAAATGGGGCTTTGAGCTACTTGTTCTAGTAAAAGGTGGAGTTGGAACCATGTGGTTTTTAATGTCCCTTCCAACCCAAACCTGTCTGTGATTCTAGAGTTAAACTCACTGAGATTTATCAGGACTACAGATTCTTAGCTATAAAGGGTAAAGTATTCCCTAATTGGGAATAAACTTTTAATAATAGATCTGTTGCTGTTGAGCAGTTTGAGAGGTGCCTTGAACTGCAAGGAGCTTGGGCCACCTGCTCAGGCCCTAAGGTTGGCCTGCCCTGAACCAAAATATTCAGTAATGTCTATCAAAGTCCATAACTGCCTCATCTGCAAGGGCTTTTTTTCTAATGTCCTGTACTTCATTGGAGTTTAAAAAGTCAAGCTCTGTGTTCTTATTAAGTTCAAAGAGTTTAATTACTGTATAAGGAATTAAAATGATATTGAAGTTTTAGCTTTCTGAAGATTAATTAATACAATACATAATTAAACTTTAGGTGTATTTTTAAGAGAAGACATGCTTAGGTTACATGAATTCAACCTTCAGCACTGACCTTGTGGCTCCATGAGCAGAGGACAGCAAATCTCTGTTGGAGAAATTGGGAAAGCAGTGGCTGGAGGACAGCAGTGACACTGCACAGGGGAGACACCAGTCTCAGCTCCAGCCATAATAAACTAAATTATGGGGGAACTTTTCTTTGGATTTTAGTTCATCTATTGGCACTTATTAGGTTGAAAAACCATTAAAGGCATGCTCTGTACACTTACCTGTGCTCCTGAGCCCTTCAGCCCTTCCTGTGCCAGGTCCTGCCACTGCTGGTGGTCACTGAGGGGTCTCACTGTAAAATCCCCATAGGAGGTGGGGATTGCTCAGGCTCTGAAATTCAAATTGGGCTTTCTGGGGGTCTAAGCAGCCAAAATGCCCCATTTGCACCCTCATCTTCACACTGGGACATGTGAATACATGTTTTCTGCAGGAGCCAGGTGTCCATGTTCAGAATGGTGCTAAAAAGTGTTTGTTCAGCCAGGCAAGACAGACTCTCTAAATTGTCTTTGTTTCGCAGCATAATGTAGTATTTAAACTTTTAATGAAAACACATGGGCTAATGTTATTTAAAATGCATTTAGGATAGAGGCTGCATATGAAACAAAGTCAAAAGGAACAAAAAATAAAAATCATCGTAAACTCCAGCTTTCTCTCAGAAATATTGCACTGGATTTATTTAAGAAAGAAAGGCCCAATATTTTCTGTTTGGAGGATTTTAATGAATAAATGTTATTCCTATTTATTATTTACTACTTTCAAAATTTAATGAATAGTCCTGCTGATAATTTCTTTATTTCTATATTTATAGAATTACAGAATTTCATACATACTGAACTGTGTTATTATCTACACATGTTCCGTCTTTCTGTAAATACAGAAATTTGGTGTTTGCTAGTAGAACTATTCATTACAATTTGAAAGTGGATAAATAATGAATAGTAATGCCATTTCTTCATTAAAATTCTACAAAAGGGAAATACATACTCGTTATTCCTTTCATGAATTCGGCCCATTGAAGGTTCATAAATAATTGTGCTTCACAATTGTGTCTAATTAGCAGTGAACTTAATCCAGTGCATCCAAAAGCCTGAAGCAAAGAGAGGGATTTTTTGTTGTTGTTTTATTTCTCACTCTTAGTGGTGACTGCCTGATTTCTGAATGCACCTTTGCTGATAAGGCAAAACGCTGCATCTTCAAAGATCAGTGTTACAAATACTTTTTGTTTTGCCCCAGATTTCCTCTTTTAAGTATCAGGTTCATAAACATTGTCCCCGTCGAACTTGAGGTTAGCTCAACAGGAGATCAGCAATTAGCAATACAGTGGCTAATAAATGAATCTCAAAAAATACTTCTCTACATCTAAGTTCTCCTAGAGTGCTTTTGTTCCCTAGCACGAGGCTCCCTGCAGAGCTGTGCTTCTGCAGGAATGTCTCTCTAGGAAAGAGTCACTCCTGGAGCAGGAGCAGCTGCCTGTGCTGTGCAAACACCCTCAAGGAAGGGCTGGGTGTGCAAAGGCACAAGGCTGGGTCTTCCCTGCCAGGGGGACCAGCTCATGGGCAGAGCCACAGCTCTGCCTCTCCCTGCACTGGCTTCAAAGCCAAAATACAAAATTAACTCATGGCATTGTTAAGGTATTTCCCCACAATGTTCCCTGAAGGACTGCTAGGGAATGATTTGTACTGAGCCGTCTCTTTTCTCTGTATAAACCATTTTACTGTGGAGCTAGACATGCTAAGTGTCCCACACTCTTCAGCTTTCACTATCTCCAGTTTCTGTGATGTTTATCACATGCCTATAGAGAGGCTCACATCGAGATTCTTCAACAGGCTTGATAAAAATCCTAAATATATTCGTTGTTTTCTTCTCTCCCAACTAGTCAGTCATCAGTGCTGTTGGCTTTGTTCTTTGTACGTTTTCAAAGGGGCTGAATCTCACACTCCAACTGATTTGATGTTATCTGAATCTAAAACCATGGCCAGCAATGAAACATCTAAGTCTGTTATGAATAGTCGTTTAAACAACCAGTACTTCTTTATGAGACACCAGCAGGTTATTTGATTATATTACAATCACATGTTTTGCAGTTGAACTTTACTGTTGCCAATGAAAAGCAGGGGAGAAGAAGAAGGAAAGGGAAATGAATCTTTGCTTTTCTTAGTTTCCTTTGTATCTCATATGAATCACAGAGTGAGGATACCAGACAATGTCTTTATTAAATTTATGCCATCAAACCATTTAACACAAAACCTGATATATTTTAAATTGCTTTGTCTTAGAAAACAGACTCCAACAGATTTCTTAAGTGAAAGCCCCTGATATCACAGTGTCAATAAAATAAGCATATATTTTGGTTTTCCTCCCTATTCTTTACAAAAAACAAAGGAAGATCTAATGACAAACTCCTTGAGAGAACAAATTTAACTAAAATAACACCATAGTCCAGTCTTAGAATTACCTCAGCTCCTTCCAAATATAGAAAATAGAAAAATAAATGCTGTTCTGTCATCATATTTCACCCTTGAGAAATTCATATCCTCCAACAAACAAAACCATGAATTAAAATGATCTTTCAATACAACTGCTGGAGAAAGTTACCTAGGGAAGTCAGAAATTAGATATATGGACTGGTTTTTGTTCCTAGTTCTGCTGCCAGACATACAGAATGACACTGGACAAGTCAGGGATTTTTTAGGTACCTGCTCTCCCATAACAAAATCCATAGCCATGAGTTAAATCCTGATGACTTATAAAATGCATCCAGAGAGTTAGGCACAGAGAATAATAAGTGAAAAGCTTTCTAATATAACATAAATCTAAAAAATGTACTCACCCTTGGGCATAATAAAATGGGCATAATAGTATTCTCCTACCTCACTGAGTGCTTTCAGCATGCATTTCCAAAGGCATGGATTCCTAAGGACTACAGAAATAGTTCTGGAGAGTCTCCTATGCCACTGCCCTGAGCAGACCCAGGCACTGCCTGTCCCTGCCACGAGGAGTGTGGCTGGGGGCACAAGCCATGGAAAGCACTGATAGTTTATTGTTCTAACTGCTTGAACAGGTTTTTAACTGGCATTTTTCATCTGACCATAACACTGCAGGAATCCAATCTCATGAACTAGTTGGCATGAGGAGGTTTGTGTTTCCCCAGGCTTTTCCCTTGTTTCTCACATTGCTGTTCTTTTTAAGCCTGGGAATTATCTCCAGGTCCTCGGAAACAAGAATTCAGCAATCCTGATTCAATGTTTGTCTTTCTGTCAAGCCCCTGAGCAAAAGATGTTGACTAAATTCTTGTCCATGTCTAAATTCTCAGAGCAAGAATGTGTAACTCTTCCCTTACATGTCCTTTGTGCCCATGGGCTCACAGAGCAATGTGAGAGACCTGCAGAAGTGATTTCCCACCTGAGCACACTGTGACCTGGATGCACAGGTAGGGATATTGTTACAATTTCTGCAACCTAGGTGCAGAGAATTGGAAATATTCCCCCAGTGACCAGTCATTAGTGAAACTGAAATGAGGACAGCATTGTCTAAGAGGCTTTCTGAATGCCTTCAAATATACTCAGCATATTCTAAATGGCTTTAATTCTACAGTACTTTTAATATAACCCTTTAAACATGAGGGAACACAAAGGGAAGGTTAATTGGAATGGCTAATTAAACATAGTGAAGTTAAAGAACTGGAACACTGGGATTTTGTTTTGATATTTAGCAACATCTCATAACCCTAAGGACATTGATTTAGCCTAAGGTCTGGTATCTTTATAAATTGCAACATAGCCTGGAGACCCAAAGAAAAGACAAAAGGGTTGAGTGCTTGTAACAACAGATTCCCAAAGGAGCCCTAATAACAATTATAACCAACACGATTATTTGCATTACTTTAAAAGTAAATCCATCTCTCAGGTTTTAGTCATTTTGTACTGATCAACTAGGAGACAAAAAGAGTGGGTGAAAATCTGCAACAAAAGCACACCCAATCCCAAGACCTAGAGGACAGGAATTCATGTCTCATGACTGTCTCTTGTGAATCTGCAGCCACAATATACATTTTCCCTGGATAATCCTGGAGCAGTTCAAGCCATTTCCCAAATCTGTCAGTGAATGATAACAAAATAGTGCTTTTCTGTATTTTTCTAGTCCTCTTCACCAGTCTTAGAATAATTTATAGCTAAGAACACAAATAAAAATATCCAAGGTATAGCTAGCAGAAGAAAATACAAAAGAGATGATTTCATGTCCAAACCTGCTCCTCACTACTAAAAGTACCTGCTCCTTGTGCTCTGCTGTGCTGATATGCCAGAGGCAAATCCCACAGAGCAGAAAATGCCAAACAGCACTGAAATAAGAAACAACAGCAGTAAGATCCTAAACCTTCTGTTTCTTTCTGGTTTTGGGACTGGGATCTCCTCTGTGCACTGTGTGGAAGAGGAACATGTGCAGGTGTGACAGAAACCTGCCTGGCTGTATCAGACTGATGGAATAAGGAGGGATGGAAGGGACCTCAAGGATCATTGAGCCCCTGCCCTGGGACATCTCCCACCAGGCCAGGCAGTCACACCTCATCACCCTGGCCTTGGGCACTGCCAGGCTTGCAGCACCCACACCCTCCTGGGTTACAGCCCTCACTACACAAAATACACCTTTGCCTTAAGGATGGTGTCCAGATGGCCTTGGAGACACAGCTGCAGGCTGCTAAATACTGACAACAAATCAATGCAGGTGTTTGGGGGGTTGTGGGGGTTGGTTTGGTTTTGTTTGGGGTTTTTTTTGCTTGGGGTTGTCTTCCCCACAGTTCTCACAGTGATATGAAAGGCTGGATGTTTCCTTTGAGCCTTTTCCTCTCTTGGCTCATGGAGAAGTTCCCAGAGCAGTGCACATTTGGCTCAGAGTTGTTTACCTCCCCCTTTTCTGACATCACCATTCAGCTGTGGTCTCGCAGCGGTGCAGGGATTACAATGCCTGCTGGAAAACATGATGTCTCAGCCTTAGCCATGGTGCCAAGGGAATTGAGAGCACTCCTAAGGATTAAAGCAAGATCCCAGCTGTACTTACATCACCTGAGCACTCAGCACGAGGAGGAGTCACTGTCTATGTTACTATTAGTCACATGGCTGATGCAAAAGTGCATAATCTTTTTAGGAATGCTGACTTCTATTAATTTAAGGATACCAAGATCAAATTACTAGAATATTAATGGCATAGATGCATAGAGGATTAATGAACTACATGAGTATGTTGTTTTAGTTTAGTAGCTGGACTGAAGGAAAGCAAGCAGAAATACAGTGTGCATTTATAAAACCTCCAGTAACCAAAAGTCCCAAGCAATTACCTGCCATGTGCTTTATCCATAGCCCAAAAACAAGATGTACATATTTTGCCCAGGCTCAGGAATGATAACTAGGTTACGGATAATTGTTTGAACAGCACAAAAAGGTTTAAAGAAAGGAGTTTGTTTCTAAACTAGCAAGGCAAGTGGTGGGGAAAAGCATATTTAAGAATATTTTATGGTGATGAGCAACCTTAAAGCCAACATGCTCCTGCCAAGTTCCTGTTATGATTGTCTCCCATAAAGAGCAGTTCTGTGGTGTCATTTCACCACAGGGACTGAGCACCTGGCTGGCAAGCAGACCAGGGACTCCCCCTTGCCCATCAGCATTGCCACATTCACCAGTGTCTGGCCTTTTGCTCCTCACTCTGTGTGGATTTGGGGCATTCCTGGAATTACAGTTGTAATGCTGCTGTCTTTCCAAAGGCCTTCAGCTTCAGGCAGAAGTAGCCCAAGAGCAGCTGGGCCAACAGAGGCGCCAGCTGTAGGTTAAGCACTTGCCTCAGATGTCCTTACACCTCAGGGACTGCAGATGCCAGATTATGGCCATACACTCATTTTTATTGTGTGAACGCTGGTGTTGGACCCTGCCAGCTGCCCCCTGAGCCAGCACACACCTTCCCCTCCCTCCCCTGTCCTGTGTGCCACTGCTGCCCATGGAGAACACAGGGAAGGCCACATGAGGTTTGGGGAACTTGCAGAATACTTGGATTTGGGTCATATCTGTGAGGCTTGGCACTATCTCTCCAAAGACTGCCTACAGTCAGATACATAATTCTGATTTCATAAATATAGAGGTGACATTAAATGACTGTGTAAAGCTCTGATCCAGCTCTGAAACAATTTGCAGCAAAAGGTGTTCAGGCAACAGATAAATCTACAAATCCACTGCTTTCATTAATATCTACAGAATGCTCGAGAGCAGAAAAGGCCTTTATGCACTATATGAAATATTTAACTGGAAACATATTGCCAATAATCAAATATTATACTCAGAGAAACTTAAATGCAGGCTAAAGATTTGGAACTTACTGCTGAGATAGCAAATAGTTTGTTCTTTATTTCCAAAGGTCTTGCAAAGTTTTGTCATTGCTTTGCAAAAAATATCTGAGAGAAATGTGAATCCTCCCTTAAAAATCCAGCAGCAAAGGACCACTCTCCAGCTGTCGTTGTTGCTCATTTAGAAAAATAGAAACACAATGATTGCTTTCACTTTAATTCCCTCCCCCCCTCCCCCAATTTCATCAGGAGGAGATTCTGCTCCTAAAAGGGTGGTGTAAGCCCAGAACTACTCTGCTGACTTCACAGAGGCGTAAATGAGAACAGAACAGAGACAATTGCTTTTAAATGGATTAATCAGAGCAAGTTAAATAAAAAGCAGAAAATTCTGTCCCCATTTTATATTCAGGTCAGAATTTGGGGATTTGTTCTCATTTGCCAGTGTTTCAGGACTAGGAAATAATATCTGAGAATTCTTTTTTCTTTCTTGACAAAGAGCGCTAGTCAAAAATTGGGAACCAGATGGCTGCTTATATATTTCTTTTTTTTTTTTTTATTTACTGCAATACTAAAGCCACCATAAAAAAGCAAAGTTGAACAGACAGAGCTAATAATATAATCATTCAAAACACCTGCAAACAGTGCAGATGGGCAATTTCTGTCTGCAAAATCATCAGCGAAAGACCGCCTTCCCATATGGGCAAATCTAGCTGCCTTAGAGCTTCCTAAGCTCTGTCCCTTACCTTAAGAAAACCTGCATTGAGCATATGCAGTCTTTTTATAGCAGAGCAGAAGTGTCTGTATCTGCCTGTTTATTTTAGTTAAATATAACTTACAGCACTTAGAGCCCTCTATCAGTGTATTGCATTTGCCCATGGAATGTCCAAGGGGAGAAACCCTGAAGTAGTAAAGCAAACAGCTTTTATTCAGGAACAACGTTTACAATTGTTAATGTATATTAATGAACCCAAGTTTTATTCTTTCCTGTAAACAGTTACAGTACCAAGGTTGATGTTGCTGGGGTGTGTGAGCACATATGTCTATCTCATGTGCGGGTATGTGTTTAATATTGGGTTATGAAATTATTTCCACCCTTATTAAAAAATAACCCACTCTCCTGGGATCCTGTCAGCATGTCATCTCCAGAGGCAGCACAGGCTGGGAGATGGGAAAGGAGGGGGCCTGGGGAGTCCTGGGGCTGGTGCTGCCATTGTACCCCAACAGGATGGGCTATCTGTGCTTTCCACAATTTTCTCTCTACCCAGCTCCTCCTCACCAGTTCAAGCCTGGCTGATGGGAGCTCCCCAGTCTAGTGGGAACCCAAACTCTTGTGGAATGACCTGCAAACAGCCCCTGTGGCCCTGAGCTCCTCACATCACCCTGGAATGCTCACCGAGTGAAACGTTCACTGCTGATGCAGTATTTTTGAGTAAGCATCACTAAGAAAACTTATCATCTGAATATCAGTGTTTTACATGAAAATCTTATCCATAAATTTGATTCTCCTTCAGGATACATGATGTTGGAAGAAAAAAAGTGCAAATAAACACTGAAAATGAAAGTAGAGCAAAGCCAGGATGTTCCAAACTAAGGAAATAATATGCAATACTACTTTATTCAATGAATTCACTCTCTGTTGTGTCTTTGCTCTTACAACACATTAAAAAACCACAGACTTAACACTTTTTTTTTTTAAATACTAGCTGTAGACAAAAATAGACAGCTTAGCTACATTTTTACTCTGCTGTTCTTGTTAGGTGTGGGCACCCACACAAACTGCTAAATAAAAAATGTTTCTTGTTCCAGGATATACAAATTCACTTTGAAATTCCCCGTTGTTCCTTACAAAATTTAGTTTTAATATATTTATTCTGCCCAGAGTGATCTCAAAAGCAAGTCCAGCTGAAACACAAATGGTCAGGAAATTGCTACATGATTTTCATGGTTTTGCTGTCTTCAAAACTCACCTTAAAATGACTGCACTGGTGAGTGTCCACAGCTAGGACATCGTGGAAGGCAGGGGACTGCAGCTCTCACTGAGGCAGTGACCTTCTCCAGGCATTTTCTGCATTCAGGGTCCAGGCATGAGGTCTCTCTGGAAGGAGCTCATTGCTGTGACAGGGCCTTAAATTTCATTTTCTTCAAATATGTACCCAACTTTGAAATTTGCTTTGTATAAATACTTCTTGGCAGCGAAATGCAACTTCTCAAATAGCCAGTGAAAGAACGCAAAAGGAGCAGAAACCAGGCCACAAGGAATGCAAACATTCACAGAAAATATTGTACGTTATGTACCTAGTTCTGGTGAACATCATCATTAGGCCATTGCACTGGGATGCACAGCATTAGCAGCTCATGCTGGTGTTTTAACAAAAGTATTAAAAAGAGAATATGTCACAGGAAGGGAAGCAGGGGGAACCCAGGTAAAGAGGGACCTAATTTCTGCATTATATATGAATATAATCCTCCAGAAAAGCCAGGTCTGCTCTCCTAGCAAGAGCAGGGAGAGTACAGCTTTTACAATGCCAGCTCATGTAGGAGGAAAAAGAAAGATGTAAAGCCTTTGCCAGGGCTTCCTATAGTGCAGCAGCTCCATTATTATTATTAAGTATCTTCCTTTCAAAGTTTCCTGGATTTCCTAAACGCAACAATAATTTTAATAATTACAAACCCGAGAATGCTACTTCTATGGCCAACTGTGTTCCCTGTTTTCCTCCAAGCTAAAGCTCTGCTTTCATGTAATACATAAAAGAGCAATATTGCTCTGATGAACAAAGACACATGAAATATCTAATTAACATTAAAATATTGTCTCTTGTAATTAGCTTCATTTGCACTTTAAGTGTCAGTTCTTGAGAGAGAAGTTCAGAAGCAATGACCTGGCCCTTGAATGAGAAAAAAAGCCAAGGAAGCAAGGCAGAAAAGAGAAAGAAATTCAACATAGGATGCCATGTTCTGTCCACACATAGGACTGCTTTCCTGGGTTCTCCATAAATAAGAGAAGCTATTTTCTCTCTTCTTTTTGTTTTCCCACTGGTGAACCTCCTACAGAGGAATGACTTCTGGCCTGAGAGGGGCAGTGGCTGATGGGGTGACCCATCCCATCCCTTTCCCTGTGCACCCCTTGCCCAGCAGCAGCTGAGGTGGCTCAGCCAGCCTGGCCAGGGCTCTGCTGCTCGGGCTGAGAGCTGCTCCTGACACCTGCACTCACCATCTGCAAGTGCCTTGGCCAGGCCCTGACTGGGTGGCACCTTTGGGGGATTCATCCTGGGAATCTGCCCTTGGGTCACAAACACTAAACCCTCCCACTGGAAAATAAACCAGCTTGAGAGCTCTAATTAATTGATTCAAACAGATAACCTTTAGTGATCATCCTGATGGGAGCAGGAAGGCAAAGGAAGATTATTACTTTCATTTCAAACTGACCAGTTTGTTAATCAGGTTTTGGTTATTTATGTTGCTAGGAGGTTTGTGCCAAATGAGAAGTGTGTTTATTTATTTTTTTGCTTGTTTGTGTGTTAGTTTTGTACCTGGCACTGAAACGTGACAGATCCCTTCACAGTGCACCTTAATCCCAACATCAGGCCACAAGCCTCACAAAACAGCATGGAAGTGGATGTGGACCCTTGCCAGCCTGAAAACTAGAGGTCAGGTGGAGCTACACGGTCAGGGCTGGATTTTTTTGGCTGGACTGTGGGAAGTTTGTCTCATTAGAGGAGAGAGCTTAGCTGAGGTGCTTGGAGCAGAGCTCGCCTCCAGCCGCAGCAATTAGCGTGTGCTCAGACAGGGGTGTTTATCTCTGGTCTGTGTCTGGTAACAACTTTTTAAATTAAAATCTCAGGGTCTTCAGCAAGCAGAGAATTTTTACTGTGAAACAAAGGATGAATATAATTTCTACAATACAGCACCCATACCATAAACAAAATAAACTTTCCTCCCATCATCCCCTTAGAAAAACCCACTGATTCATTTGGAGTGTGATTACTTTTTTCTTTGTTCTCAGGTTGGCTAGTGCAATCTAATAATAGCTCTACAAATTACTCCTATTTTTGGTCTTCCCTCTTCTTGGGAAGGCAAGAGTTCTGAGAAAAAGCAAAAATATCCCCATTTCCTTGACCAGGAGGACTCTCAGCTGCTGGGGCCAGGGTGAGCTGCCTTTTGGGGTGTGCAGCCCCCTGCACCCCTAGGGACTGCCACCCTTTCCTTCCCAAAGCTGGAGTAGAGTGGTTCCTACTGCTGCCCAGGCAAGGCAGAACAGGAGCAAATCCACATGTGTTTCATTGGAAACACTCTTCTGCCATAATTTGTATTTTCTGTATGCTCTCTCCTGTGCCTGGACACCACAATTAAATGCCAAAACATGTAAAACTAATTGCAGCCAGGTAATGCCCTTAGTCAGCACAGCTCGTGGTTGCATTGCTGTTATTCCTTGCCATTTGTAGGTCAGGATCTAATGGATGAGCTGTACAGGCCTGCATATTTCTTTTTGGAGTTCATTAAAGCCTGAAGCAATTGCACCTTAACATTTCCATGCAATTGCAAATTTGACCTCTGGCAAGGGGCCCTGCGAATCGATTCATTTCCAAACTGGTTGTGATTTGTTGTCACTGGAATTTGGGTGGGGGAGCGCCCACCTCCCAGGCAGCTGCAGGAGAGCTCCAGAGCAGGGCAAATGGAAACTGGGAGACAGTTCTGACACTCCTCAAAAACAGTTAATCATTTGGGAGACATCAGGTTTCTCACATGTTAAAAGTTGATGGCAAAACAACCGAACGCACCCTGTGTTTGGTTAACACCTAAAATTCGGCTTTGACCCTCTGGTGCCAAAGCAAAGAAATTCACAGCTAAAGATTCATGTCTGGGCAATACTCTGTGTCTAACTCACACTTTTTTTTACAAAGGGTCTGTGCACAATTTTAAGTGCCATATGTCCAGAGTAAGCAAGAAAAACAACGACAAAAATATAAATATCTGCTATATCTGCTATAAATATCTACTTCTATTAAAAAAAAATACAGGGATTAAAATCTTTTAGAACATAATCTAGAGAAATGACTGTGTCTGATTATAGGTCTTAATTTTCCATGGAGGTTCAGTTAATGCTCTTTTGAATTATTATAACATGAGTTAAGGATTGCTGACCTTTTTTTTTTAATTTTTTTTTTTTAATCCATTGAAATATACTAAGTTTGTGGAACTCCTAAAGTGACTCCTAAATCAATGCTTGTGGCACATCTAAGGTGCAAGTGGCATGTTTAAGGGATTTCCTTAGTTATAAATAACTAAAATTAGGTATTTTTACATTTTGAACTGAAAAGTTCACTTCTCTTGATGTCCTGATTGCAAGTGTCTATAAGTGAAAATATGTAAACTGAACAGGAAATTGCATTTATTTTTGGGTATAGCATAGCTGAAAATCTGCCTCACCACAGAGCAGAACCAGACTGGGAACAATTACAAGAGTAGGTCATGAGTTTGGAAAGACTCTTGATCTTAAAAATCTTTTTAATCACTGCTCTGAATATGTGAAGATTCAGCTGCAGGCATCTGCTATATTTTTTCATGATGGACTAAAGGTGTCCTTACTACAAGACAACATTCTGTGTGTAGGTGCTTACAAAAGGTGGTTGTCTCAGGAAACTTCAGCTAGCACAGTACCAGAGAGGCTATCCAAAATACAGATATCATCTGATTATGATTTTATTATTTCAAACTAATGCTTTAGCACCCTCCAGAAAGCAGCCAGCTGTACATGTACCATTCCCCCTTCTGCCAGTGTCCCCCAAGAAGTTCTTTACTTCTCACTGTTCAAAACAATCAATGACAGAGCATTACTCCCTTCCTCACTTGTATTACTCACTGCCCTGCCTTCAGTTTCTCAGGTCTCAAAGTATAATCTCACAATTTGAGATGTGTTGAGCAACAACAGATAAGGAATTAATAAAAAAATTAATAAATTCATATATCTATTTCTAAAACATTCACTGACCAAACAAGCTCCCCAAATGAAACTTTTCCCCTTTTCATGCTTGTTCCAGGAGAATAAATCGAGTTTCACATGACTGAGTAAAATAATTAATCAAGAGAAACTTCTTTAATGTGTGGCCATGAAAGCATTACAATTCAGTTTAAAATGATAAAGGAGAGCCTTGGTCCAGGTCTGTGAGACCACAGTGAGATCTATCCTCCCTGATCCAGAGAAAATTATCAGCACTGTGGCTTTTGTTAAGTCTTTTCATGCAAGATGTCATTTTTCAGGAATGTACAGTAGTTATCTTGTAGTGAATGCAAACAAAGTTATGAAGTCTACAAATTAAAGTAAAGATGAATATCCTGTTCTTAGGATAATGTAATATACATCATTCTATATTTCCATATCAAAATTTCATCTATTTTAATATAAAATAATTATACCAGATAGGATTTCCATCTCAGACCGTGACAAATGTCTTATTGCTACACAAGGCAGCACCTCTGCTGGTCCTCATCACCCTTAGAGGGAAAGGAAATGAACCCTGCAGCTGCTGGGACCTGGGCCCTTCAGTGTCCATCCTTCAGTGGATTTCAAATTAGTGATGGCATGGCAGCTCGTGGGTGCTAAAGCTGTGCTTAGCTGAGATTCTCTCAATACCCAGCCTGGCTGGTTTGCCCTCTCTTGATGCCCCCATGTGTGGTTCTGTGATAGTCCTGAATGGGGAGCTGATGAGAAGAGACTCCTAACTCACTCCTCACTCAGAGGAGCAAAGAGAAACTCTGTGCTGTCATCTGGGCCTGTCTCCTCCCAAAACTTTGTGATGGCAATGAATCCCTGGCACGGAGCAGAGGCAAGACACCTCACCTCAATTAAAACTGTAGCTGTGCTAGCACAAAAGAAGTGTTGCCCTTCCTGTGAACATGTTCTGCCACTTCTGGGAGCTCCTGGCTGCAGATCAGTGGGGATTTGGGTGCACACACAGAGCCTGATGCAGTGCCATGAAATCCTGGCACTGCATCCCCGCAGCCCTGGAAGCATCACAGCAATCTCAGCAGGGCAGTGCACTTTGGCAGGATTCCTGGTGCTGCACTGACGCTGCAGATACTGTGGTGCCTCACTTGCAAAGCCTGTTCCTTGGGGCTGTCCTGGGATCCCCAAAAAACCCTGCAAAGCCTGTTCCTTGGGGCTGTCCTGGGATCACCACAAACCCCTGCAAACCTGCTCCTTGGGGCTGTCCTGGGATCCCCAAAAACCCCTGCAAACCTGCTCCTTGGGGCTGTCCTGGGATCCTCACAAAGTGCTCCTGGGGCTGGCAGAGGTGTGTTTTGCACAAACTCACCGTGTTTTGCAAAATCTCAGCTTTGGGCATTTTACAACAAGAAAACTCAATTATGCAGTAACACAGTGATGTGAGGAGGACAGCAGCATCCAGATTCTCGTGTCCTTTAGCTGTTTTTATCATTTTACATCTGGTGCGTGTGGCAGGGAGGGTTCTGGGGTGGCTTCTGTGGGAGGCTGCCAGGAGCCTCCCCTGTGTCCAAGGGAGCTGATGCCACCCAGCTGGCCCAGGCTGAGCCCATCAGCACTGGTGGCAGGGCAGCAGCTGGAGAAAGGAGTGAGAATGTGTGAGAGGAACAACTCTGCAGACAGCAGGGCAGTGAGGAAGGAGGGGCAGTGTGTGATGAACTGACCACAGCCCCTAGTCCTGCCCCCCTGGGCTGCTGTAGAGGAGTGGGTAAAGCAGATCTGGACCAAAGCTAAGCCTGGGAAGAAGGCAGGGGTGGGAGAACATGCTTTTAAGACTTGGCTTTATTTCTCATCATCTTACTCTGATTTCATTGCTAGAAAATTTTTTTTTTTCCAAGTTGAGTCTGTTTTGCCCTTGACAGTAATGGGTGAGTGATTGCTCCCTGTCCTTATCTTGACCCATGAGCCTTTCTTTATATTTTCCCTCCCCTGTTCAGCTGGGGAGGGGAGTGACAGCCTGGCCTTGATAGGAACATGGTCTGTCCTCCCCCAGGGTCAGCCCACCACACATTTATAAATGGATATATCTGTTATCACCTGTATCAAAGGCAACATGTGGGGCAGCAGAGGGATTTAGAGAGACTTAATAACTGTAAGGTGGTGACACTACAGGGATGGTGTTAGGAAACAGCAAAGTATTACTTTGGCAGGTGAATAATTTGTGCCCCAAAGCCATTGTGAGCAGGAAGTGACCTCTTGTGTCAGTTTAGCCACCTCTATCCACTGGGCTCTAAATGTCACACAAATAAATAAAGAAATGACAGCTAGAGGATTTTCAAATTTCAGAAAATTCTGCCTCATTTTCCCATGGAAATGAATAGCACAGTTTTATCACAAGTTGAGGAAAGGTGAGTTTGTGCCTTCCTTTTAGCTCCCCACTACCCAGGTGGTTCTGATGAAGGCATTTAGAGGCTCCATGCAGAACAGCAACTCGTTCCTCTTCAATCACTATTTTGAGTTTCTCTAGTACTCAGTCTCTTCCTCTGCAGGATGGACCCTCAAGTGCTCAGCACTGGAAGTGCTCTTTCCAAAGGCAGTTAAATACAGGATGTGGCTGTGACATTGGTCCCCCAAGAAAAGCACCAAGTCATGAAGGGAAGTCAAGTCAGTGCTCCTGTCTCTGAAGGAAATAACTAACTCGCTGCCATGTCACAGCAAGATCTGAAGGGACTGTGATCTGAGGAGTGGATTTCTGAGGACTCTGCTTTGCCAGCACACAGTATTTCTGTCCTTCTTTTTTATTAGCAACAACTAAATGAACCTCAAAAATTATCTGGACTGAATGACAACAAAACAAACTAAAATTAGTAACAGCATACTCATTGCCTAGGGCAGTGCTGAACTGATGGCTGATGTGATGGTGACAGACAAATCCTTATTCCCATTCTAAATTCTGTCTACTAAATAAATAAGTAATGCCATCAATAGCATTTCTAGAAATTGCATCCACCTCCTGCAACTTTTACACTATTATTGTACAGCTTGCCTAACTCTGCAGCATATCTGGGCACCTGGTCTGACTCAGAAGCCAATAAACTCATGAAGAAAGATTGGATAAGCTAGACTGAGGTATTTGATGGATAATATCCTATATTAGTCCTTAGTAGAAATCCAGTACTTGTCATGTCTTTTATTCCTCTACGCCAACCTTCTGTAGTGTGGAAATACTTTCTAGATATTTCTGATGTATCTCCTTGTTTCTCAACCCTTTTATTTATTTTTTTTTTATATCAGTCCTGATAACAAAACAAAAGAAAAAAAAAAAGTATCTGAATAGCAACCTATCTTGACAGAAAGACAAGCAACAAAGAAACCATAACAGGTCACATCAGAAATAGCTAGAAGAAAAAAAAATATATATATAACTGGATGTAGGCAAAGTTACCTGTACCTTTCAAAAATTTTAGGCAGATAAGCCAAGTTGTCCTATTTCTGTATCTTTGGATTTCTCAGTGACTGAAGCCATATTTTTCTGTTTGTGTTCATTAGAAATCCCTTTTACAAGGACAGAATTGAATCTGAAGTGTTTGAACACACCATACTTCTTCCAGTAATATAAAAAATACCCCTTGCCTGCCCTGCTGCAGGGGGGCTTCAATACCACTTCTGAATCATATCCTATTGCCCCAGAATAAAAACCTCAGAGAAAAATATAATAAAAAAAATGTATTACATGACTGGACGTGAGTTCCTAATTTTAGCTACCTTTTGAGTATTATCCATTTAACTCCCCCCTGACTCCTCTGCTTTTCTGTGGTTTCACTGCTCATCCTGGGGATTTCTGATGGAGCAGCAGCAGAGCTGAGAGCCAGTCTCACAGCTTGCCTGGGCTCCCTCTTGCTCATCATCCATCAGGAAGCAGTGGTGGGATCCATCCCCAGATAAATGTACCTCTAAGGTTCCCCCCATATAATTAGGCCACTGGAGCATCTGATGAGTGCAGCCTCCCTCTCTGAGCTCCTTTCTACAGCTGGCACTTCCTGGTGAGGTTTTCTGAAACCCCACAGCTGGGGTTTGAGGCTCTAAGGTATTGCAGCACTTCTTTTCCCAGACACTGAGCTAGGCACACTGTCTGTGAAAAAGGGAGTCAAAATGAATAGATACAAATCTTACAGAAAGTGATTTAAGTCCAGCACATGCTTTGTAGCACACTTTGAAATAAGAAGTCTGATTTCCATGCAGGTATGGAATGCCCCATAGGCAATTCTTCATAAAATCATGTTCTGTTATGGACAGAACAGTGTTCCCTCTGATGGAAATGCACAGAGCTCATACCTTCTAGACCCTGACTGTCCTGGTGGGACCTAAAAATGATCACTGTGCTCTTTGTATCCCAACCTGGCCTTGTTTCCCTTTGTCCAGGGCTGTCCTGCAGTGCAGCCATCCAACCAGGCTGGGGGGCAGATACCTCTGTGCTGTGTGTTCATAACATTTACAGCACCAGAGAGAACTCATCAGCTCTATGCAGACTTATTCCTCTGGCTATCAAGATTTTCAGGCTAACAAGCCCCAAGGCCTCCAGCTCATGGTGCCTTGCTTAGGACTATTGAAAGCAATCTGGCTGGTGTCCAGATTTTTTGAGTGCAGAAGGTTTTGCAGCTTTGCAAAATCAGTTTACAGCATAACAAAACCCTCCCTGGGAAAACTCACCAGGCTGTAAGGAGTCTGCATGGTGTTAGACAATTTAGTGGCAGCATTAACCTTGCCATAAAAATGTGAAGATCTTCATCCAGACACACTTTTAGCAGTTATAAAGATGTACAGCCCTTTCACAGTGGATAGAAATGTTGTGTTTGGGTCACAAAAGTCCTCAGCTGGATTAGAGGTGTGCTAGAGATTAGAGGTGAGCAAGGTGGTGCTAAAGATGTACATATATATACATAGATATATACTATATATATATGTACAATCCTCTTCTGCATCACTTTGCATCAGTGTTCTGAATCATTTGTTATGCAATGACCCTGAAGGAAATCCACGAGGGCCAAACAATTGATAATAAGACATAGAAAAAACAGAAAATCATATAACTTCTAGGAGGCAAGGAAGAGAGGAGAGCCTTTGGGTAATTCACTAAATTAATTAATTTTGATATTACAAGAAAATTCCACTTAAAAACTGTTTTATGGAAGACATCTCAACTGCATTTGCACCCTTAACTTGGAGATACAGGAATACTTTGAGATACAAAGTTTAGATCCCAGTTGCACACAGAGATGATGCTTTCTAATTTCACCAGTATCTTCATTACATTCTTGTGCAGCATGAGCTTATCTATTTATATGTACCTGTTTGGTCCATGAAAAATAAGTTTTAGGTTACGTTTGTTTAATTTTAAGGGAAATTAAAGGGCTCTAAAAACAATGAAATCAACAAAAATGAGATTAAGGTGGAGACCAGTTAGAAATTACTTTGCCAAAAGACACATAAAGATGTCTGTATGTTTCAGTTAAGAATATTATTTTTTCCAGACAATGATATATTAAATAACAGATCTTGTAAACCTTCATGCTACTAAACTGCTTAATGCTAAGAAGTCAAATCCATAAGGTGCTTTTACTGGGCCTTCACTCCAAACATAGCCAGATGGATTAAGGTGAAGGAATAAAAACATGCTCTCAGGATGTCATTGCTGTGACTCATACCTGAGGCTCCCCAGAAATGAAGGGTTTGGAGGAGACAGCACAGTCTGGGCACATCCCCAGGAGCAGTTCTGGTGGAAGAAAGCCATGAGAGAGAAATACCAAAAGCTGGAGTGGGATTGGGATGCTTCTCCATGCATGGTCCTTGCTTGTGGGCCCCAAGGGCTCCAGAGATCCCAGCTTCCCTCTCTGAACCAAAAAATCTTTGTTCTTTTCCTAGCAGAGAAAAATTGATTGAACCTACCCCATTCCTCATTCCCCTTTTGGAAAGGGAAAGAGGCATTGAACTTTTTGAGCCCCTATACCACTACTGACAAATGTGGCAATCAGGGAGTTCTACACATGGCAACCAGAGGGGTGATGAGGCACAGGTGGTCACTTGTGCATTGCAGTAATTTTCCTGTAGCCTAATAAATGCTTATTTGCTTTGATTCTTCCTAGTAGTGAGCACAGGTTGCATGGGCAGACCATTGAAACAATCAAATATGGATTTAGGCAAAGAATTTTGAAGATTTGTGACTTTTTATTGGCCAACAACAGAAATGAATTGCAATTATTTTGATATTTGGGATGGCTGTATTAGTACCAACAATATTTAAGGTGAACTTCAAAAGATGTCTTTGTCTGTTGCTGAAATAAAAGGGTCTTTCCTGTCTTTGTGTTATATTTCATTACAATGTATGATTACCTGTCCAGAACAGATCTCTTGGAAGGGAGCAAGAGCTATTGTCAGATTAACTAGAGCCATATGTCTGCAGCATAAATCCATATAATGGAGGGAGTCATGTACCTGGGAGGGTGGATGGATTCCCCAAAGAAGAAACAGAGGGTGAGAATAGCTGCTGAGTTGGAAATGAGAAACCTTTTTACCAGCTGCAGTTTTACCCTGTTTGATAACAGAGCATTTGGGTTTGCATTTAGGCAGAAGCAGGCTCATGTCATGCTTTGGGGTCTGGATCCTGCAGAGAGATGCAACAATCCATGGCAATAGACTACCTTGTGGCAGTTTTAATCTGTGGGTTTTCACATGCTGTCAGGAAAGCTTGTGCACTGCACAGAGTCTGTGTCAGGTCTGCACATCTCAGAGGGCTCTGATGGGAAATTGAGCATGACCAGCAAGGCCAGGAGAACAAAAGTGGTGCCCAGGACAGCCACAGGGCCCACCTCAGAACCTCTTCCTGGGGTTCCTATAATGAAACTCCAGCTGGGCTGGCCCTGAGAGCTGCTCAGCCTCCAAAGCACATCCTGGGTGCAGCCACTGCTCCTTGTCAAGGATCTGGCCCTGTCTAAACCAGGCTAATTATTAAGTCATCTCCTTTCCATTAACTTGTGAGGAAAATTACCCTTCTGAGTTTGAATGACAGAACAGCATTAAGAGTATGCACCTTTTATTTTTTCTTAAATCAACCAAACAGAAAATTCACAATGAGGATGATCTTGTAATTACACACACGTCAGAACAGAGAGCATGATAGTTTGCTCAGATTTCTTTGAACGTTTCTTTAGAAGAATTTGGGAGGAGAGAGGGAGGGGAACGTTCATTGTAAATCAACTTTGGCATGAAACTTTTGTAAAAAGGTGCCCAACATGCATTACATTCTTTGTTCTGTGTTTCTCCTACATATAAAGCCTTGACAACCTGCTATTCTATGATTGATGCACTTATTTCTTCTAAAGTATCACTAACCAAGCATATCATTTTTATACAGTAAGTGTGTATTCAATTTCCTACAGTTTGACTGCTAAACAGGCTCAGTGGTAAAACAAATATATACTGCTGCACTGCACTGTTCAGGGGGACCAATAGAAAACTTTGGAATATTTTTCATTCGTGTTCCCTTTGCTTTTAGTGGCAATGAAATCACAGCAGGGGCACATGCTAACTATCCATATTTTTATGAAAGTTGTACTGTCATTGGGTGAAGTCTCCAACTACTGCAGACTTTGTACAATGTTAATAGGAATATTATGATTCATATATTCTTGCACAATAAAGCAGAATGACATATCAGGTTTGCAGGCTCTCCTGACAAGGTATGAGGTATTTATCTGGGTTTGTACACCACAGGCTTATCAGCCAAGTATCTGAACAACTATTGACATCATTATCATTCATGTATTCATAAAATGTTTAGGGGTCTCCCAGTTACATTCTACCAAGTATGGAGTGGCTCCTTCTTAGTGTGAAAGAAAATATAAACTGAAAGAAAGAGAATTCAGACTCCTGTAGGCTTAGCATTGGATACCTGGCACTCCTGGACCTAAGGATAATGGATCTGTGAGAATTCATGGATGTTTATGATGTACGAGGCATTTCAGCTGACATTGAATCAGGTCAGTGGGTCCATTGGACAGGATGCAATGTCAATGGAACTGTTATGTATTATTGATGTCAGTCACAGAATAGATAAAAACATTAACAAAATAGCTTCCATTGCCATTTCTTTTTTTTTTTTTCCCCTCAAATGACAAAAGGCACCAGCCCTTATTAAACATAAGAGGCCTCCAGTGCTTCCAATCCTCAAACAGTTTTGACTTGGAGAAAATTTAGGAAATTGGAATTTACTGACGAACTTTATTTTATATGATACAAATGGCTTAACTCCTTTCACTTATATTTTCATTTGTGGAATTAAGCTTTGCCTGCAAAAGAAAAATCTGGTCACTCTAGGTCCACTCTTCAAATTGTTAGGCATGAGTCTTTTATTCACTACATTTTTGCTTATCTCCACATTATGCATTACTACACCAATGAATCCATAGGAATAATTCTTATTTACATTGAAAACAACTTTCAACTGCATGGTCTGTGACACTGAAGCACATATTAGAACTTCTTCACCCTGCCAAAGACATGAACAGACTGTCACCCAAATCACACCCAATGGATGACACAGATACTTGAAGTATCTGTACTTTAAGTATCTGGACAGGTAAAAATTAAAAGCTTTTAACATGGATTATATGCCACAACTGACCCATTCCTAAGTCAGTATCCTCAAGCCCCAACAAAATCTGAGTTGTGTTTAAAACTCCATGATAAAAATGTATATGTATGAATAAATATTTAGGGATTTAACACCTCATGAGGAGGGAAATAAGTGCCGTGGGGCATGCCACCCAAAGACTACAGACAGTTTTCCGGAATTCCAGATTATCCCAATCCCTTTAGTGGCATATTAAAATTTAAAGCAAGTAAGTAACACCATACATTTCAACAGGGATCTGTATGCTGAAATACAACACTTACAGGTTTCATTGCTTCAAAGCACAAACCATACATTGCATTTGCCAATCAGCTCCATAAAGGGACAGGGAAAGGTATTTAACTAATTTTTGTGTTTTGTGCTCATACCTTTGGTGGGCTTATTTGAGATTTCCACATTTGCTCCTGCACCCATGGAAGATCGCTTCATTCAGAGCAATATTTAGCAAAATAATTAAAAAAAAAATTAGTAAAGATTATGACCTCAAGCAAATATAGTAAAGTTAAAGAAAATGCATTCCAGCAATGATGTGTCTCTTTGCTTGTTCCTGTCTAATGAAGGTTTTGTTTGATCCTTCACTGTGGTAAAGATTTGTTCTATTGGTTAATTTCACCATGATGTTCAGAACACTTTTGGGTACAAACCCCCCCCAGGAATTTCAATGTTAGACATTTCAGCCCTTGTCAATAAACTGACCTCATCTCTGGAACTGCAGGAATTTACAAAGCAAGGAGTTTTAATAATGACACAACCTGATTGAGACTTTGTTGATTTTCACAATAATCCTATTTTAAAAATATTTTTCTTGCATCCATCCCCTGCAATTTATCTTTGCTCCCTACTTCTTTGTTTTGAACTAGAACTGCTTATAGGGTCATTAAAACTATAATTTGTGTACTGAAATTGCTGCCAAAGATAGGCTACCACTATACATTAAGTGTTATCTTCACAAGTGAAAGCAGAGCAATAATCTTTCTTTCCTCTCTCCCAAAGAGATTCCACTAATTAGGAATTCTTTGATCCCACTGTCTCTAAGCAGAGACTGCTACAGGAAAGGTCATCAGGCCCCTGGCACAAGTATTCAACCTCTTACATGTAAGTGGACCAGGTTTTACAAAATATCGTGTCATTTCTCTAAATAATTTATTTGAATAGTTGCTGTACCCATCTTGGGTACTCAGCCATTTCTTACATTTGGTGTCAATTCCACAATTTTCTTCTAGTTCTGAATTGGAAACAAACATCAACCAATAAACCTTTAGATTCACTGGTGGTGCAATGTGCTTGCTCCATTCCCTTGGTCCAAGCTGGATTTAAAGGATGCAACACCCACAGCAAAGTGCAAGAGGTGTTTTTTGGTTTTTTATCTCATGCTCCTAACAAAGCAGAAACCAAGCAAAACTACAGCAGGTGATTCTTCTGTGTGTGTTTGAGACTATCCCCAGGGTGGGTGAGGGAAAGTCATTTGCCTCTGTCTCCCCACAGCCCAGCAGCATGGACAGGGTGAGCTCAGCCTGCAGGAACCAGGCTCATCCCTCTGCCCTCTAAACTGGCAATGCAGTGAATTCCACATGCACATTCCCCATGAATATAACTCTGTTTAACAAAGACTGCACACTATTTGTTCCCCTTCCCAGGCCTTTCCTTCCCTGCTAGCAAGTGGCTGTTGCAGTTAATCTAAGGAGATCCCTCCTAGGCTCTCTTTGCTCACAAACCCTCTTGTGCTGTAAAACAGATAACTGAAAATTTTTATGGCCAGGTTCTTAAAATATTTTTAAACTTGTCCTCCCCCCTGCCCCAAGCCTTTTGATGTAAGGAGAAAATCTCACACAGTGCCTACCCTTATCTCCCCAAGAGAAAACAAAGAGAGTTAAAGGCAAATGTCTTCTGCAGAGACTGCCTTTTCTGTGCTGCTCTCCCCACTGTGTGCCAAATAATGGCATCTGTTCCTGCTGTTCTTTAGTTCCCCCATCCAGCGTGTTTTCAACTTCCTGTGAAAATTTGTGGTTCTTAAATCCAAAGGTCATGTTTAACACTTAAGTTCAGTTTGGAAGGATTTGGATTTGTTTCTCATAATTTTTTTTTTCCCTCAGCTCTCTTTTGAGAGTAGACAAAAGGCTTTCACTTCCTCTTTGCACTGTATGTTTTACACACTCCAGCTTGCATCTCTGCAATTCGGGTTAATACTCTGCAAAATATCCACTCATGTATTGATAAGCATTAAAGGATTGCTCTTTCCATGCCTGCTGCCAGGGTTCAGTGTGCTGTTAGCAGCACAAGCTCCTCTCACACAGCCCTCACTGTAAGAGTCTGCAGTATATAGGAATTCTCTCTGTCAGGTCTACAAAAAATTCAAGCTGCATATAAACAAAGCCACATTTCTAAGCAGAGGTTATTAGAGTGGATAGCCAAAATTCTACTCATTTATATATGATGGTTTTCTGCAAGAGGAGCTGAACTCAGATCACCTAATTAATTTTTCCTATTCGTTCAAGTTGGACTCAAACTGGGATCTCAGAGCTGAAATGCCAGTGAGAAAACAGGATTTCTGCATTTTACAGGAGGGAGACTGAGCTGGTTTGATTATTGATGTATTGTAGGCCTCTGTTTATTCAGTATTTCCCTAAAATATAATTTTTAAAAGTGTGTGTTTGTCAGCGTTACAGATTCACTGAGAGATTTTGCGACATAATTTTAGAGATACAGGCAGGGAATCAAAGGCAAATACATAACTTTCTACATCAACAGAAAGAAAAAAAAGGCCAAGATCTCCATAGTTTCCTTTCTAAAATTAAGAAAGATGGTCCGTGCACATTACTGAACATTTATTTCTGTGCCAAGGAACTGGGTTATTCCACAGAGCACTGGGCAAGAGCCAGAGGATTTGGGGTTCACACTGCCTGTGTCTACCACTCCTTCAGCCTGAGACTCTTTTTTCTGTCGGAAATTTTTTCTGGCAAATGCCCCTTTAGAGATAAACTGAACATATATCCTAACATGGATAGGGATTTAATGATGTCATTGTAGAAGTGTTTTGTATGTTTCATTTCTGTTCATTTGAGAAAGGGGATAAGCCTCAGTTGTCTGGTGCTGTGTGCTGGCTCCCAAGGTTTTCTCTGCCCTTGATAGAGGGAGTGGGCAGAAGCCTTCATGTGCTTTAGTCTGTGCATCCTGTGGAGCTGGCGTGGGCTCTCTCGTTTGGTCCGAGAACCAGATGCTATTTCTGGTCTGAAGATATTTGTTCTCAATTGCCTACACAGTTCAATAGGATTTTAAGGTACATTTGTTAGGGATTATAAAGCACCTAAAGATGTATCAAGTGGAAGGGTCAATACAAGATCAGGCTGTATTGTGTTACAGCGTGTTGCATTATGTGCAATGTCTCAATTCGCTGTTGGAAACCAGATGTGGCAGACAAGCCCAGCCTATTTTTTGAACATTTGTACATATCTTTGAATTATGTCATCAGTGTTTAAAGATTTCCACAAAGATTTCAAGAAGTAGATTTTCTCAAGTCTTCCAATCACTATCAAAACCTCAAAATCTGGTGGGTAATTGAAACACTCTATCCAAATCCAAAAAATAATAAGTGTAAAAAGAACACTTTCATCTTTCATTCATAATATATAGGGAGCATGGTATGAATTTGCTACCTGTAAGGTGTGTTGAATTTTTAATCAACTATATATTTATGGTAAAGAGTAACACATTACTTCTAGCACACAAAAGCTTATGGCACACGATTATCCTTAATTAATGGGTAAGTGCAAAGCTTTATTATTCAATGAAACTGATTTATTATCTTAATTCTCCAACGTTCTACTTCATGTTTCCATTGAAACCATTGTTTGCACCATGGTAACCAGTAACCACCATATGTACGTGATCCCTTTTACGACCTCTACGTAATTAGATTTTATTATTTTCTTAAAGCTGAAGTGCAGCCTGTGTGAGCGGCCTGGCTTCCTTTCCCTATGAATGAGGTTCAGACACTTGGTGCTGCGTTTCTGCAGAGCCCAGGTGGGATTTCAGGGTGTCATTAGCAGCCTGGGTGTGTTTTTTGTCCTGCTCTCCCTCTCCCAGCACAGCCTGTCCCTGTCTGCTGAGCTGGGCTCCGCTAGTTAGCTGAGAGGAGCTGAACGCCAGTGGGTGTCGAGCTGCCTGCTGGAGAGATCCCCAGCTAATTGCTAGTCCTAACAGGCACAATTAGCTGCTACAAGCCCTTTGAGATGGCCCTGGGCTTCTCTCAGGTAACAGCCATCACTAGATAAAGGCTGAAATACGCTGCATTTAGAGAGACACTTGCAGACAGGGATGTCACAGGCTGCCAATTATGCTCTGCCTGTACACAGTCACTTCCAAGAGCCAGACAAGACACATACACCTGAAGTTAAAGGGACAAGATGTGTACTATTTTGAACTACACAAGTGTGGGCCACGTGAAGATATAACCCTTCTCAAATTAGGTCGTGTCATCTTTTCAATTATCAGTTCTTGATCAAGTTCTGCAGTGTTTTTCAGCATTTACTGCAAGCAGTAAGTCCTGGAAAGCTCAGCAGGAGAGGGCTACTTATATTTTTGCTGTATGTGATTCTACTTTAAGCAAAGTTTCACCATCACCACACAGATGAAAATGGCTTGACAGGCCTCTCTTAACCAAACAATGATGCTCTGCCCTGTTGGGACTGCAATCCTCACAGAGTAGGACAGGCAGATTAATATATGTAAGGATTACTTTTAAAATTAGTGAGTGTCCCCCATTTATCCATTAAAAAAAAATTACCTTCTCTGAGCATCTCTATCAGCACATTCTTCCTCTCAAAAAAAATGAACTTCTGTACAGCAACAGCAGCCTAAAAAGCCTGGAAAAAAATCAACACATCAGATTTTGAGAATGATCAGAAGAAAACGGGCAGCTTCAGGTACTTATCACAACAGAGGACTCCAGCAACAGCATCCTACAGAAAATCATTATAAATCAGTGCATAAAAGTTCAAATGTTTCAAATTTGGAGGCTCTAAGAATTTCAAGATGTAAATCTAAGTTGCAGTTGTTGGTATCTGAAAACAATTTCCAAGACACATAACGAGCACAAATTCTGGCCCCAGAGTCAGCCTTAGTCACTCACCTCCCACTTGCACACCCATTTCAAGAGATCCAGAAAAACTGTACACAAAACTTCCTCTGAAGAAAACTTCTTATTTTGTTGCTCTGAGAGCTGAAATGGTTCCACTGCTCACCTTCAGGTCATGTATCTCCTGCCTTTCTGATAGAACATCAGATCTCCAATGTGATTAACAGCATGTTCTCATGGTATTCATCAAAATCTGTCAAACTACCTGTAACAAATCAAACTAAAATTCAATATTAAGAGATTTCTATTTATTTATTATTTAATATCTTGAATATTTCATATTTATTCCTTTTTCTTTTTAATAGAATCTTAAGGATCATCTTCCAAACCATATCACATCTAGTAGAGCAGGTTAATATTCAGAAGTCAGCTTCCCCAATTCCAACTGATACCACATAGGAATGGCTCTTTTCTGTTTAGGAAGCTTGAAGATTTTAAATATAATTTTCTATTTTTTAAGACTCACTTTAAATTTCCTCAAGAGCTTTTTGATCTTAATATGGACAATATGCAAAGACTCTAATTATTCATTAAAGAATAGTTAAACTCTGTTAAAAAAATTGCTTGACAAAGTTGGTTTCATCTCCCCAGAATTAACAATGAAGCTCCAAATGAAGGTTTATACGTTTTGTTGAGGCTCAGTGTTCTTACCTACATGGAAGGAAAAGGAGTGAATGGATCAACAAAATATGTTACCTGCTCTTAGACTTTTCTGATAATGATCTACTGATTGATAATTCCAGTGGCAGATTGTTTGACCAGATTCCAGGTAAAATAACCCAGGGAACCTGTGCCATTTCCAGTGTTCATTTTAGATTCCAGAGGCATTTTATTAGTTTGTTTGTTACAACAAGTTTATTTTCCTTATTAAAAAAAAAGAGTGGATGTCTTTGAAATATGTGCAAAATCAACATGCTAATATTTGATTGCAAACCCAGGAACGATCAAAAAAGCTAAAAGGAAAGAATGAGTGCTCTATTATTAAAATAGCAAAATAAATAGATATACATTTTTTTCCTTTTTACAGATACATTTGCAACCAAATTAGCAACAAGATCTCCTCCAGTATAAATAAAAAAGGCTTGCACTTACCTATTAATTAAGAATAATGGAATGCCATAAGCTTTTGTGTGCTAGTGGTACTGTAATTTGTTACTCTTCTCTACAATAAATATATAGCTGATTAAAAATGCAGTGTGGCTTTCCTACATTAAATTCATACTGCACTGTGTATTGATTCCCTGTACTCATCCTGGTAGTCCCCTGCATTCAGGGCAGGTGGGCTGTGACCCTCTCAGGTGAGGCAGGACAAGCCTCTGGCAAGGCAGAGAGGTGTAGGAGCACAAATCTCCCAGGCTGAGCTCCTCAGGTGTCCTGATCCAACCCACCCAGGAACTCCTGCAGCCTTTCTGCTCCATGGAGGGACAACAACCAGACCCAGCTGGTCCCCTCTGGGACAGAGTTTCCTGCCTCCCTCTCAAGCCATCACCTTTGGAGGTTTTGGGCTCACTGGAAGCAGATTCCCCTTCCCAGCTCAGAGGTTTGGTCCATCTCTCTGGTGTCCCATCTCTAGCTGTGATTTATCACCTCTAGCTCCCCTCCCTCCCATCCTCAAAAGCCAGGGATGAAAAGACACAATGGAATATATCTGTTAATTTGTACAGAAGAGGAGAAGCAAATGTACCAAGGATAACGTCCTGGCAAAAATGAAATAAATTTCCCAAGCAAATTAACAGATATGGAACTTGTGAGCTCCTCTGGGAAAGAAAAAAAAAAAAAAAAAGAATAAGTATGAGAATCAGGTGACTTATTCCTGTGAGAAACAGGGTTATTGTGCACACCACTATGCTCCTCAGACATTCTGCTGCCTATGGCTTTGCACAGCATTGCAGCATTGGGGTCTTTTTACAAATTGACTAATTAGGTCCCAATCACTCCAGGTGTTGTTACATCAAAGTTAATATCTCAACTGTCCTTTTCATGCTGACCACACCTGAATTCAGAAATTATTATTTACATGCATAATTTAAAACAGGTGCATTTTAAATATACACTGATATATATATATCACAACAATCTAAAGCATTATGCCATTGGACCAAATTAAGCCCATCCAATATCTTCACATTTCAGACTCTTTAGAAATTAAATTTTTATTTTAAGAGGTCTAAGTCTTAATCCATGTGGCACAGAAACATATATTTTTTTTTTTTTTTGCTATAAATGGCTATTTACAGGGTTTTTCCCTTGCAAAATCAAATATTTAGAACACCACCTGTGAGAAACTGAACTTGTCACCCTTACTGTAGCCTCTTTCATCTAATTTGGGTCAATTATCACTCTGTACATGTTAACACCACCTACTTAATTGCTAATAATCTTATCAGATAAGAAGGAGAAGTGAAAAGTTTGTTCTCCTGAGAGAAATCAAAATTTGATCCCTGAGGGAAACACGGAAGGGAAAAAGAAAAAAAAAAAAAAGAAACCAGGAAAAGAAAAAAAAAGATGGCTAGAGAAGAAAACAAACGATGAACAATATGCAATATTGTCCTAGAGAATGATAAGAAATCTAATGACCACATGCTCCAGGAATAAATCCTGCTGATGCCACTTCAGTCCTCTCTGCTGGGGCAGTTCTGCTGTGGGTGAGGGCAGTGCCTGGACCATGGTCAGCCAGGGGCTCTGACCTGCACAGGATCAGTGGCTGCTCTGACAGTCCACAGAATCCTCTCCCATCACCTCTGGGACATCCAGCCAAGGACTTCCAGCATGATGCCACAGCATTGAACAGAGAATATTCACCCTGACTAAATAACTAACTAGCACAGTAACTGCTGCATGGAGCATAGGTGAGGGGGAAAAAAGAACCAAAACAAACCTGATATTCAGACGAAGCTAAGGCTTTTAGATTAACCAAATTCCTTTATAAAACTGGTCATGTATCTTTAGGAATCCAAATGCCAGTTTTATGTACTAGCCTTCAACACACAGTGTCTGATACCAGGGTGATGGAGCAGCTGCCCATTACAAACTCTAAGAGAAGTGAAACCAACTCATTCACTAACAATATTTGCTGCACTTGGACTTGACGGGTGTAATACTGACTTAGGATAAGGTGTGGTTTGTGACACCTGATAGGATCTGAAACCAGAACATGGCTGTAGGACATAAAATAAGATATCAGAAAATAGAGAGCCAAGGAGATAAATTCAGTGAATCCACCTGATCAATCCAGCTGAGCAGAGTGCTGCTTTCCTGAACCCCAGGAAACAGGAATGTAAAATATCTGTTCCTTGATGGGCCTGGCAGATGTGATGCCAGAAATAATTCTACTCTGATTTATTTTTTGTAGCTTTATCTAGTTCCCTATATTAAACCTACAATCCTAAAATAATTTTAGGGCCATTTATTTTTATGTCTACCAACAGTAGAGTTACCCAAATGTTAAAAGCCTATGCTCATAGGCCCATAAAAGCACTGTTGATTAGATTGCAGTATTTCAGTTTTTAGTTATCAACACTGACACTTTGGGAAAAAATTGAGTACAATATACTTCTGTACACATTGCAGTGTTTTTAACCATTTAGTCAGTACCACGTACATCAAATAGACACCATAATAAAACAGAAATGCATTAAACATACATCTGGAAGCACTTTGTAACTGACTTCTGCTTATGAAAATGACTGTACATAATTTCATCATTCACTTTAATTCGGTCACATGCTGCAGTCAGAGGAGTCAGATAACACACTGCAATAAGATTCAAGCATAGATTTCTCCTTGTGCTAAATTCCATGCTCTGTCTGTCAGCCCACACTTGCCATCAGCTGTGAGTCCCTAACTTGGCACCAAAGCCTGCAGCAGTGGTGCTGGGCACAGCAGAGACCTGGTGGGGGTCACAGTGCTCACCTTGCAGAGAGCCCCTGCCCTGCACAGCTCACACCTCATTTCCTGGGGAGGCTCTCATGGCAATTCCAGCAGCTCTATGTGACCCTTGGGCAGCCTCACCAGGAGCTGGAAGGGGAAACCAGAGCTGGCCTTCCACAGCCAGCAAACAGCAGGATGTTTGCAATCTGTTGCAGGTATCTGTTCAGGTATCTGTTCTTCTCTCTCTTTTCTCTCTGAATTTTATCCCTTACTGCAGGATTAAAACCCACCAAGTGAGTGCAGCTATTTTCATATTGGTTTTCAGTTCTTGCCACACAAGGAATGTTTGCAGCAATAGCAGAGATGCAGCAAAGCCCTCACCTTCCTGCAGTGTGACCAGTGGGAAGCTTGCTTTAAAAAGATGTGCCATAGGCACTTCACCTTATCTACTGGTATTCCTTACAAATACCAGCTAAACCCCAGGAGAGGGCCCTAGCACTGAGGAGCTGTAATGCTTGGCCACTCTAGCCACTTTTTAACTACCATGTCAATTCATCAGAGAATGGCTGAAATTATTATCACAATAGGTATATTAGAGCTTAAAAAATATATAGAATTTAACTTACACCAATCTACAACGTCAATAACAAAACCCCAGCAAAATGTCTCTGGTCTCCATGACAGTGACACTTCCAGGGACACCACTGATTAAAGGCTGTGGCTCAGTAACATTTCCAATCTTTTCTTTAACTTGTTCAATTATAAAATCAACCTCATATAAACTAATTTATAAAAACAAATCCACAAGTGCCTCTTTGTTTAAAACGTGGAGACATCTTTTGACAAAAACTAGAGATTTAGTTAAGATTTAGTACAATAGAAAAGGTTTTGAAATTGTCTTCAACTCAATGATCTGAAAACACTTCATAAATATTACATTATCTAAGTTTCAGTGCAACAATCATTCATTCAATAATCCAGGCAACTAAATAGAGGTATCGCTTTTGTAAGCTGAGGATTCTACAGCACAGAATTACTAAACAAGTCTTTAAAGAAATTACAAGATTTCTGTCCCAGTTCTACAAAAAATCCCAGATTTTTTAGTCCAAGTCTCTTTTAACTGTCAGCTATTCCCACTTATTTCTTCCCTTTGCTTTGCTGGAGAAAACAGAATATTTAGAGCCTTCATGTGAAAATCCAGTGCATGAAATATAGTCTGGCGGGCTCTTGAACAGAAGAGCATTGTCCCTTACTGACTGACTGGCTGGCCAGTCCCAGCTGGCCTACAGGAAATCTCTTTCTTGATCATTTTGTTTATAGAATATATTTTGCTTTGGCACTTCTGCCACCTGCTCTGTTTTCCATTACTCCATGGCTGTGTGTTTGCCCACTTCAGTCTACACTTACCCTGACAGTGCAAAAATATTCCTTTTTCATAAAATAGGCTTCAAAACCTTCTTCTCAAATTTAGTCAAATTTTTGATTTGCATTTTTGATGAAGCCAGACAAACCATGGGGGAGCTGTGTAATGGGAAGGGTCTCACATGGCTCTAACTGGGGACAAAATCAAGGATCTATCTCACCATCCATGAGCCCAAGTAGAAGATTTTTGCCTTGTGACTAAAGATGGCATGAATGGCCAATCCTCTTGAATTTGGGGCAGTGCCTGAATGCAGACAGGCTGAAAAGCTCAGCAAGCAATGGAGCAGTACCAGAGACTTCAAACGGGCACAGAGGACAAGAGCATCCTTCACTCCACTCTCCTGCAGAGCACCCACAAGTCACTGCCCAGCACAGGCAAAGCCCACACCTTCTCCTGGAGAGAAAGGGGACAGCCTTCTCCTCCTTCCCCAGGCTCCAGGCCATGTGTTTCCAAAGGAACAGACCTGCAGTGATGCAGATCAGCCGAGGGAGCCCCTCCCTCTGCAACAGCTGCACAGGAGCACACCGCTCAGGAAAGCCACAGATCAGGAATGGTTAACCTTTGACTCGGGTTTGCAGTGATCAGCACGGCTGCAGCCAAGGGGTGACATCCTTCCACCACTCCAGGTTCCCAGGGTGGGATTTGCTGCTGCTCTGATGCCAACAGCAACTCACACCTTCATTTTCACGTGGCTCCGAGGTTTACTGAGCAATGCTGGTCAAAGCGCTGTTGTTCGCCACTAGAAAAGAAAAGAAAGTTATTGTTCTTCTTCCCTTTAAATGCAGCTGTATTTACTGCAAAGGGAGGGGGAAACTGAAAATAATTTTCTGCATCAGTATTATCAATTATCCAAAGCCCATTGTACCATTATGACTTTAATGCTTTCCCATAGAAATATAATTCTCATTATTTTTATTGGGTTTTATTTTTATATTGCTATTAAATGCATATCACCAGATTTTCTGTTTTCTTAAACTGTGTGGGGCCAAATATCCAGCCCAGTATGGAATCCTGCCTTTGAAACTGTGCCCCTGGGCTCGGCATGGAGTGCAACATGCACAATGGTGGTGCTGAAATTGCCTAGGCATGGGATCATTTATACAACTAAAGGCTATGCAAACAAACTTAGGGCTCTTGAATTTTACTGTAATCACCAAAGCATACTTGATAGAAATTCATATTTCCAAAGAATCCTCTTTCTTGACCCAAAAGGACTAGTACTAGGGAGCAGGTAATGATGCCCTTCAGCACAATTCATTAAAACATACTAAGCTCTTAACAGAAAAATTCTGAAAGAACAGGAACTGTTTGAGAATATGGCTTATTTGATATTCTTCTATAGATGTTTTAGAATCAAGACAGATTATATCCCAGTTCCCTCTTCTTCCAAAGGTAGAAAGGGAGGGGGTAAATTGATGTATTCCACAAGGGACAAATTACTGTCATGATTCTGTTGTAGAGGTAACAATTCTCGTCCTTCCATGCATATTTAGTAAGTAGGTTATCCGCTCTTTCACAATTCAGTTTCTATTTGTTATAGTTTAATACTAAGATGACATTCTTTATACATTAAATCAAATGACTAGACATTACCAAAATAACCATGATTTTTATTTTACAGCATTCACACACAGGCATTCAGCACACACTGGATGAGCATGGAAGTTTCCCAATGCACTTGGTTTGTTCTAAGTGTACACTCTAAAGGAAATCCGAGAAACAAGTGGGTTGAATGCAGAACTTTTCTGGCTTCAACTCTCCTTTGCTGTACTACTTCTGAAAGGAGTATTACAGAAGCTAAATCTCCCTCGGGTGCATTTTGTGTTCCTGGACCAGGCCATGCTGCCCCTGCAATTTGTGCTGAGGAGTTTTGGGGTCAGCATGGATCATGGGAGCTCCTGCTGAGTCCAGGTGTGAGCAGCCTGGATAAAACTCCTCCCTGGACCTGCCTGATGGTCCTTAGCAGGCTCCCAATGTGATTTTAATCTTCAGCTCATGATGATGATAGGCTACAAACGAGCTCCTATGAACATACTGAGCACGGTGAAAAAGACAAACTCCTGTAAGATGCACTGTGGCAAACACCAACTGGAACCAGGACCTAAACCAGAAAGGCCATTCAGCTGCCCCCCAAACTGCCCTCCAGCATGCCCATGTGCCTGGCAGAGAGACTCACACCAGCAGGCACCAAAGGGTGCATATAGATGTAAAGACTCCTGTTGTTATCTCATTCTCATTCCTGATTTTCATTTTTCTTATGATCCAGTGCTCTCCCAATGTATGGATTTACAAGGCTCCATTGTCTCATGCAGTAAGTGCTGACATATCAACCCTTTTTTTAACATTTTTTTTCCCCTTAAAATTCCAGCTCAGAGACTTCTGTTTGCCTTAATGAATTTTGTTTGCATAGTTGACTGGCATCAGGTTAAGCAGGTATTGAAATGTGATATAACAACCTAATCAACCATTAACAGGTATAGAAGCCCCTGACAAGGACAGTCTGAAACCTGTTCATTGATGAGATTCTTTCTGATAAGGGAAAAAAGGAAGTATAGGACCAATTTACTCATAAATTGGTCACATTTCACACCTAGCCCCCAATTATCTAAAAAGGGTTTAACATTATATTTATATGATAGCTTAACAATGTTGAACCACGACTCTGGAATGATCTGTTACAATTCACATCCAAAGCGACCAGAAGGAATATTGGAAACCCTCCAGCATTTCAAGAAATAGAAGCAGCCTTGAAAAAGATGAAAACTGCCGTACAAGGTCTGGCTTTTGCTGAAATTACAACATAAATTCCGAATGAAGGATGGCCAAGAATAATTCAACAATTACAAATTCCCCTCTAAAGACACAGGGAATGCTGCAAGATCAGAGAAATTGAGTCATCCTAAATGTCTCCGAATGAAAAAAAGAAAAAAAATCCCAACATAGTAATGACTACAGGCTGACTGAGACACTTGATAGACTGTATCACTCATTGATTGCAAGGGAGTTTCATCTGAATAACCAGTTTTCATGCTATGGATATCAATAGTTTAGCTACATAAATAGAAAGGATGCTTGCCAAAAAAATATGGAAATCCTGATACTCATCACCAGTGTGTGAGTTAACCTCAAGGTATATTAGACTGTCTTTAATGGTCTACAATCACTCTGACATCTTCTCCTAGGCAGGAGCACCCATAAATGCTGAGCTCCTGCACAAGCCAGGCCAGCAAGGCCAACCTGTCACGTGCAAATACCTCAAACAAGCAAAAACTAAATATCCACCCTTTAGCTGATGAGACAGAGATTCCTCCTAGGAACCATCTCTGCTTTCCACTTTGAAACACTAAGAAATTATCTGGATATTTTTGTTACCTTTCTTTATGTGAACAATCTAGCGCAGCCAAGAAGAACTTAACAATATTTTAGTGTTGCTGATTTCTCTTTTTTTCACATACAAGCACATAAAAAAGAATTCAAATGAACATTTTTGCTGCGTTGTTCATGTAAACCAACACATAGGTACTTACCCAGCTGATCTGGAGAGGTGCTAAACACCCTCAGCCAATCATTAATTACAAATCTGAAATCAGAGCTCATCCTTGGAGTTGGGCTGAGGATAATGCTGAGCCCCATCCAGAAGCCAGACTGAGGTATCTGCTGTGCTGCTGCACAGCCCTCAAGCTGGAAACCCTGAGCAAAGCTATGTAATTTTTTAGGTGCTCCTGGCAGTTGGACTGCAGTGCTCACTAGGATGAACTAGATCATATGAATAATATCTGCCATCTCTGTTTCCTCTCCTCCACCTCCCCATGGGATGAAGAAGTTGGAGCATTTTTGTCTTGTGGTCCTTTTGGAAGTCCCCAAGATCCCTAGTGGGCTGATGGGGCTTTGTGCAGCATCCAAGAATTAGATATATTTTAAAATACAGCCAATACTTCAGCCTCATTTTAGACATTGATTTTTTTTTCTTTCTTTCATTTGGGTTTGGTGGAGGCTCCTATTTCTGTAAAAGTCTTGCTTATAATTGAAAAAAATCTGCCTACTTAGTACACAACTAGCCAAATTTCCCATCAAAGACAGGGTTAGGGTTAGGGTATATATATATATATATATATATATATATATATATATATAGGAGTTGGGTGCCTAAGTGCTTACTTTTGCATAAACCGTAATTTAAAGCTGTGGTGCCAGCACCTTATTTCTAAGGGATTTCAGGAGTGTGAATGTGTGCTAGAGAGTGGGTCAGAAAGAGAGAGTCAATAATTCATAGTATACTTCTACAGGAGACTCCTTAGAGGATCTCTAAAGTGCATCACTGACATTTATTAACAGATTCTTAGAAGTCTCTCCTTGAAAGGCACTGAGACAGTATTATGTGCCATTTTATAGAGGGGGAAACCTGAGGTAGGAATTCAAAGATATGTACTAGCTCACTGAGACATTACAATGAATAAGCCAAGATGGAATCCAAGCATTTTTCACTCCCAAGGTAAAACTGTCCTGGATGTACAAGCTTTCACCTATGAGGCAGCAAGGAACCAGCAGCAAAGGGGGAGCTCAGGTCATGTGCAGTGGGTGCAGTCACAGACCTGAGTGTGAGCAATGCCATCTCCTCAGAAATCACCATTACCACAAAGCAGAGATCAGGGTCAACATGAAATTATTCAGACATTTTTATTTTCTAAGTTTGGCACATGATAGGTAACATCTTCCTTCAGCAGAAAAATAAACTAGAGAACATCCTGGGTGACCAGTCCAAGAAAAGCCTGGGAAAATTGCTGAGCTCAATGCCACAAATTGTCAGGGTTACAGCTCTGGGCTTTGCAGGTCTTGCTGTCTCATTCATCCTTGGTGATGGAGATAAATCCCAGAAGCAATGAAGCTTCCTCTAGAAACACCACTGCATATTATTTATATTTTTCCTTTGTAATTAAATATTCTATTTCTTCCATGGACATAGAGAAGAAACTGTCTACTTTGAGTCAGAGCTGCATATATTTTAAATTATTAAAAATCCTTGCAATCAAGAAACAGAAAGGGAGAAAAGAAGGAAAGTAGGAGGAAGCCTGTGCAGTAAGAAGGATGGCTGGCAGTACATGGACATTCTGCTCAAAGGAATGTTAGAGCACACACTTTGGCATCTAAAATCTTCCACAACTCTTGGTCACTGACCCTCTATAAAGGTGATAAGTGGCAATTGGCACCAAATCTGTGCCAGCTCCCATCCCCCTTCCCTCCCGCCAGGAAAAGTGCACAATACCATCCTGACAGGAGAGGACCACAGCAGTCACCCAGCTGGGAATGCAGGGCTGTTGTAACTCATGACTCAGGACAGGATTAAAGCACAATATTTAGGCACTGCTGCTCACCTGTGAGAGAAAAAGCCTCAATGCTGCATTGCCAAGGAATTAGTCCCATGTGGCAGTGAGGCACTGAAAATCAAAGTTTGTAAGAGCTTTGTTTGGATTTTCATTATTAAATAAAGCATATAGTGATTTCAGGTATGGACAGACTTGGTCCCAGCAGTTTCTCCCTGATGACAGTGTGCAGCAAGTTTTTTTACACTTGCAAAACACTTGTTGGATCTTTGAATAATCCAAAACTGTGAAGTAGGGCAAGACATTCCTGCAGTTCATCTTCACAAAACATGATGTCACTTATGTACAGACTCTTAATCCTATTCCTCCTCCAATTTTCCTTTCAAATATGTGTTTTGTATGGAGTTATCCATCAGACAGCACATTGTCAATGAGATGTGTCATTGCCGTGTGTGTACTCCGATAAAATGAACCTAATGCATATGTAAATCTGCCTTCTCAGGAAAAGTGTGCTGAAACACATTTGACTTGAAATCTCACTGCAGAAAGATTTGAGGGTAGGGATGAGAAATCCCCAAGTGCAGGAGTGAAGCCCTTGAGATGCAGAGCCGCAGTCCAGGCAGGGAAAGCCGGGGTGGGCAGCAGTGCCAGAGCCATGCTCAGCACCGGGGTGACCCCAGCTCCAGGGGCCCTGGTGCCCCCCCAGGGGCCGTGGGGAGGGAGCAGGTCCCTGTGCAGGTGCAGTGCAGCGGCCAGGAGTGCCTGGGGCAGCAGCACTGAGGTAACCTTGCAGAGCGCTGGGCATCCGCGCTGATGGGATCAGGGCAGCGCACGCTGCTCCCAGGGAATGCTGCTGCACAGACCCGCCACAGTGAGCACAGACAGCTCTGGGAAAAACAGAAATGAACCCTCACCCTGATAACATTGCTTACCTAATTGTTGAGGGGCTTTTATTCCTTTTTCTTTTTTTTTTTTTTTTTTTTTTTTTTCGTTAAAAGCAGTTCTTCGGAGTTCTTAGGAAAGGGCTCATGAATGGAACCACCTACAATAATTTGTGCTGGAAACAATTTAAGGGAAGGATTTAAAGATTTTTTTCTGGCTAAATTTCTTTGTTGACAACAGATATTAAGGGCAGTTTATCCTGGACACCATTAGGCAGCTTTTCCCCCGCTTTATGATCATAACAGGTTTTCTTTGTTATTAAAGAGTTTATAATAGATACCTGCTGAAAAGAGCAAAAATAGGCATTAATGGAAAGTTCATCAGAAACTACCAAAATGCACCCATCTTACAAGTAACTAGCTCTTACTCAATATATATAACTGATTTAAAAATGAGCTATTAAAGTTATTAGTGATAACTGATTTAAAAATGAGCTATTAAAGTTATTAGTGATACCCAAAGACATATGTATATGCACCTTACCATCAATATTTGCAAAATTTGCAGGAAGAAATACAAGGATTCATAATGTGGAAGGAAATTTCCTTGTTATACCAACATGTACCTGCTGCTCCAAAACCCAGTAATACTTAGCTTTCAACCCAAACCCCAAGTTTACATATACCAAATCTTAAATGTTACAGAGTACATACACACAGAAAGGTTTTCTGCTTTGGAACAGCAGCAGTGGATTGCTCTGTGGAAGCTTGCTGCCTCTGAGAGCAGGGAGGGTGTCCTTTACAGAAGAAAAGTAAAAACCAAAGCTATTTTTATAAAGTATTTTTATGAGAGAATGACTTTCTCTGCAGTTGGAAAGTAGAGAATATAAATAAAATACCTCTGTGATCTGAAAATATGGGAGTTTTTAAGCTGCACCTTTTAAAAGAATATCTCAGACCCTGAAAACCTGCTGCTGGATTTTGCTGTTTAAAGCAACAAGGTGAATCCTTCTTTACAGCAAGTAATATACTGAATCACTTGTGCCACATATCTCTCAGAGGGTGCTGTGCCTGAGTTCAGTGAAAGGCTTTGTTTTGCTTTTTAAGTGCTTTCTTGTTTATTTGAAATGGCAGTATTTACATCTCATAGCTTATTAACTCTAATCACCCAGTTCAGTAATTAAAAAAAGGCAGAGTTGTCGACTGACATTGATCACAATACAAAAAGCTGTAGTACAAAAAGCCTAATGAAATATTTTTGCAAATTGTAAAAAAGGATAATTATGAGAACAGGAAAAAGCACCCAAACTGCACAGCTTCTTTTAATGACATTGATATGACATCGCTCAATTAAGGCAGCAAAGCAAAGCTGGGAGATTGTGATGTTTGACAATGACAAAGATATTTATGCTTTTGCAGCTTTCAGGTGACTTCATGGGATGACACCTGAGATTAAAAAAAAATAAAAATTAAATCTTACTTTTTTATATAAAGAGTTGGGAAAGAAAAGGCAAATGAGCCACTTGCTGAAAATGGAGCAGGTGACACTGAAACCCATCTGCCAGAAAAGGTGACTTTTCTTCATTCAAAGGAACTTCTCCTTTTTTTGATAACCATCTGTTGAACATTTAATCTTATTAGATTATTTTAAAAACAGAAAGTCCCTATACTATGTCTTTTCCTCTAAAAACAGTATTGTTGAAGTTTCAAAAGGCACTATATTTGACAACTAACACTTAATGCTTACTGTCCTTTGTAAAGTATTCTGGACAGAAGGTTAGAAACTGACATTTCCAGTTGAAAATAATGCATTGTCAAACCAGAAAACTGCAGGCTATAATTTTTAACACATGTATCTATTATTTTAAACATGAAACATTGCATCAATTTGACATTAATTTATATAATAGGGACAGAAAAGGATAATGCAATTTTCAGGGGCTATCTACATTTAATTAACTAGCAGCAGTCGCCTGTAACAAAAGAAAACTCCACTGCAAAACATAAAGCCTGTTTGTATACCTTCTATCATGCATTATTGAAGCACACAATGTCATTATATGAAATAATAAGTGCTTAAATAGAGACAGCAACTAATAAATGCAGACACAAAACTTTCATAAAAGTTTGTAAATACAGTATTGTATGGAAATTCTGATGCATATTAGCTCTCATATGCACTGTAAAATGTTTTATTATGAAAAAAGTGGGTAAGATACTTATCTTTTAAATTGGAGTTTAATATTTTATTAGTGCCAGGCACATAATTCTCATCAAATGGCAGGAAACTCTTTTTTGTACAGATATAAATGTCTAGAGTTTAATATTTCAAAGATAAGTACCTACTACTGCATCTATCACACTGCAGCTTAATGGAATTTACTTTTTCTTAAATATTTATACTGTATGTGTGTTTGGTTGTCAAATGATTGTATAACTACTGAAAAAAAAGCTGATAATCTGGGCAAAAATCTTGAAAAATATTATTTTTCAAATTTGAAATGTCTAAAATCTTGAATACAATAAAGAATACGGGATTTGAGAATTTTAAAATGTGCAATTTTCTTGGAAAAACAGTATTCTGTAATCGAAAACCAAGCAAAAAGTTCTTCCAAGTAAACCCTTGATTGCAAAAATCGCCTGACTTTCCCCAAACAAATTACATTTGAAGCAAAACAGAATGACATTAGCAAGAAATATTTCCTGAAAATCCAAAATACACAGTAGTGAGCAAATTAAACCGAGACCAGTCTTTGATATTTCCAGTGTAATGTACAGAGAGCATCATTCAGGTTCTGCAATACCGCAAACTATTTCATCAGTTCTGAGAAATGCTTTCTGATCCATGCTGATACAATTACCTAGCCTTTATTGGCAATTTAGACCTGCTTTTAGGGACATTTTAGAGCAAATGATGTTTTCTTGATATTTTAAAAAAGCAGCACTATTTGCTATACCTTTGGGATAAGGTAGAAATGGAGTTAGAGGCTCATTAAATATCTGATTGGTACAATGTGGTTTTTGTTACTGTGGACTAAACTACCAAAAATGAAGATATGTTCCTGGAGGTTCTGCTCTCCCTTGCAATCAAATGGTATTTTTATTTGGAATATTTCTGTAAAATACCAGCTGGAATTTGCTACTATTGTACCACTTACAAGAGCCTTAAAATCTGCCTAATAATTGAAAGATGTGAAACTTCCCGAATAAATTTTTAATACGAGCATGTGTGAAGGGCACACTACATCTTTCTTTGTTCCTATAAAAACCTGATGTCCAGGCTAGGACCAAGTGAGCTTGAATTCCTTTTGATGTTTCTGTAAGTAGAAAAAAGAGTGAAGCAGTTACAGAGATGAAAAAATTAAAATGAGATATTCTTAAATATTTTCTTACACAGGGATCTAACTGAAATGACATCTGAAACCAGACATCAGTCTCCTGGATGACACAAAGCACAAAAGCTCCTATCAGTTTGTCTTGCAACTGGTATAGTTTTAACTTGGAGTTTTAAGGACAGCTGCAGCAGCCTTAAATTTTAGACTTAAATTAGGTCCCCTTGCCCCCATCGTTTTCAATAGCATTTACAGTCAAAAGTAGACTCAAAAGTTATATCAGTTAATGTTTCTGTGATATTTTCAACTGTTTCAATTCCTCCCTGCTTTCAGAAAATTCACATGGTGTTTCTGAGTTCTCTATATGACACAGCTATTTTTATGCCATATTTGTCTGAGTAAATAAGACACAGGAAAGTGTGATAAATCAGGAACATACCATTGTGATAAATAAAAGCTGATAATTTAAAACCCTTTTAGATAGAAGTGAGATGCCTCGTGAGAATACTGGTGTGGCAAATAAAATCTGCTAATTTAAATCTTCTAAAATAATGTTTCCTGCTGTTAGTATCCAACACACAACGTAGCAAGAGAGTTATTAAGCAGCCCTGGGGAGGATGGGACCACATCTCTGTCAGCATCACAGGGAGGAAACTTTTGTACTGCACATTCTTCCAAGGAGAGAGAGCAAACTGACAGTGCTGATGTAGCTGTGCAAGCAATTTGGGATAAATTAACCAGAGATTAGATCCTGAAATCACAGGTATTTGTAGACCCAGCAATGTTACAAATGCATGACTCAAACCAGTTTGGAGAGAGCTGCACTGTGGATTAGTTTTAAACCAAAGTGTGTTTTTCTGTTTCAGTCTGAGTCGTCAATGGACAGCAGCAAAATTATCTGAAATTTGCCTTCTCTGATCCAGGTGCTCAGTCACCAAATTAAGAAACATTTTAACGTCCTGGTTTCAGAAAACAGTGAGACACCTCATTGCCAGGACATCTTTTTTCTCCCCTTCAGCCCCCAGTGAAGTTTTTCTAGATGTGAAAGCAGCTGGAAATCCTAATGCCATCTGCATCACTGAGGAGGGAAAAAAAAGTTAAAAACTAACAAACAAAACCCCTCCCGCCAGAAGTGCAGCCCTGCTGCATCTCTGGGGAATCCCAGGGAGTGGCTCAGCCCAGGGCATGCTGCCCTGCCCTTGCAGTAAGAAAAAGCCCTCCAAACTCCCCCAAAAGGCAAAGCCAAATAAGCAGTTGCAGATCCTTGCCTTGGCCCTATTCTTTCCCATTAGAAAATGTCACCATTGCCAGCACGGATGTGAGCAGCCAGTTTCTCTCTCTGCTCTCCACAGCCTCTGGGGTGCCTGCCCTGACTGTGGGGTGAGAGGGGCTCCACGGCTGTGCCCTGCTAATCTCCCTGGCACAGGGCTCAGATTCTGAAAACTGGCTACTGGCTGAGACAAATTTGGGTAGAATTTCTGAGGGAGGGCCTGTAGCTCCCTGCTGCATCACAGCTCATTCTTTACCCTCACAAAAGCAAAGTCCAATGTGGGGGTACTGCTCTGGTTGCCAGATCAAGCACAGAGATATCCATTAGGAAGCAAGTATACAAGGTTTGAGAACATGGACTACATGAGATCTAGAAATTAGGGTGTTGGTATTTTTTTTTTTTTTTTTAAATATATAAAAGTGAAATAAAAAACATGGTCTGCCAAGGGCAGACAAATGTTACCCACTGTGTATGAGTTGGCACCAAGCTCATCCAACATGTTATAGGTCTGCAAGATCCAGGACCTTCTTTCTACCCTAACAATTTAGTATGAGGTATTACCTTTCAACTCTGATTTTTTGCAATTAGTAAGTACTTTTCTCCTTAAAAAAGAAACAATAATAACAACCAATGATATTCTCAAGATACTCTTTACCCATGCTGTTTTCAAAAATGCCAGCAGATACCTGTGAAAAGCAGGGGTGGCTCACCACTCTGGTTAGCCTGCTGAGAGAGCTCAGGATTTGGTAGCAAAAGACAGACTGAGGAGAAACTGATTCTACAAGTGCACATGAGCAAAGAGACCCAAATCTGCCCAATTTGAGAGGAGGGGGGTAGAGAGCAGAGCCAGACCCTGGGCAGCAGGTCCTGGGGCTGACAGGAGGATGGCAATGACTCCCAGCACAGCAAGGCACCAGCACATGCTGCAGATTACAGTCACCACTGAGCTGGAGGATGTTTTCCAGAGGCCACACGGGGAGAGGAATGAGCTGGAAAACCCAGTAGGAGATGCACAGTGCTCCTGTCAATGTTTTTCCCAGATCTATTTTTCCCTGGTAGCTTTTAAGCAAAGGACATTCAGAGGAGTGATGCCACAGTGACCCAGATCACAGGGAGCAACAGGGCCTGCCCTGAAAAGCACAGAAATTATCTCGTGCTGGGCTCCAGAAGGGACAGGAGGACTTGGCAGCCCTGGCTGTGAGTGCCAGGGCACTCCTTCCTCTGAGGAACATAAATATTGTCACTGATCTGAGGTCCCATCAGCACCTCTGCAGATCAGGGCATTGTTGCTTTAGCTAAGCAGCCAGCCTGCCTCTCTGAGCAGATATTTGCCCACTGCCACATTGAAGTTTGACAGAATTTGGAGACAAAACCAACAGAATAATTGTTTCAATGCCATAGGACATCTGTATTAACATGAGCAAATTATTTTTGTAGGGATTCAATTTCATACATGTGGCCTCAAAGCTGTTCCATAAGCACTGTAATGCTTTTTTTCCTTCTCACCAAAATGAATAAAAACTTTACGATAGGTTCAGCACAGTACTTAAGTATTTGTTTTGTTAATTTCTTAAAACAAATTGGATTCCCAGTAAATACAAAACTTGGACAGCTGCATTAAGCAAGCAGTGGGGAAGCAATCTCATAATGATTATCATGCAGAAGCACACTACAGAAGAATTCCCAGAATTTCATCCAAACTGTTATTTGCTCTATTATAAACGTTCTATAAAACCCAATATGAAAATTCCTGAAGGAAGAGAAAGCATTTTTAAATATTTGCAAATACCCTCCAATGATTAAAGAAATTTGTGGAGGATGAGATGTTAGCAGGATGACAACAGAATCAGGAGATATGGTCTTTCTGCCTGTGTTACTGCACTGAGAGGGAATCAGAGCACTTGTAACCATTTTTCCTTCCAGCTGAGAGTTTGGGAAGCCAGACCACCTAAGTTTTGACCCTGGACCCTGCAGGGCTTGCCCCAAGCTCCCACAGGAGCTGACCCACACTCACAGCAGTGGGGGGCTCTCATTCACCCAATGAGCCCCTGGGGCTTCAGCCATCAGCCAGATTTGGGGTACAAAGCACTGCTCCTGTGGCTGCAAGGAATCTGAGCAGGTGGGACTAATGAATTTGAATACAAGCCTCAGCTGCCTGGGATTTTGCATAGTGGTATTTGTGCATTTCTCTCTGAATTTCTTTATCTGTGGCTGGAGGGCAGGAGGAGGCAGGGCAGGCTGGCACTCACCTGATGCTCTCACCAAGTGTACAGGGGCTGGTGCACAGACCTGTGCTGCCACTGCAGCACCACGTCTGTGCACCTGTTGTCTCTTACCTTTTGCACAGAGTTTGTCTTTCAGAAACAAAATAGCTGTGCACAGCAATTTTCATAATGCTTTGAGGGGACTCATAAGCTTTCTGCAGTGATATGTGAACTCCCTCCCCTTGGTGCTGCCAGAAAGGAGGCCAGTGAGGAAACATCCCATACAACCCATTGGGTTAGAACACACTCAACTCTAATTATCATTTATTTAACCTTGGGAAAAAAAGTCCTGTTGTAAAGCAGAATATTATTGAAAAAAAGTACAAATAAAATCTGTCATGCCATGGAGCAGCCCTTTGCGGATTTAACAGCGAAGGCAAGCTCCCAGGAAACAGGGGTTTGGGATCTTTCCAAACAAAAAAGATTCGGCCAAAAAATTGAAATCTCTCTTCTGTGAGTAACTAATTAGACTTTGACAAGTCTTACAGCCATTACCATCCCTCCACAGGCCTCTTGCAGGACGTGCTGGCACATGGAATGTCATTTTGGTGAGCTCCACAGCCCCTGGGAAGGAAGGGAAGTGTCCGTGTGTGTGCCTTGAGCAGGGCAAAGCCACTGCTAATGAAGGCACCTCCCAGAAGAGCTGCTTGGCATGGCTGCAACACCACACTGATATTTTGTGTGGCCACAGGCTCCACCTGGGACAGCTCAATGATTTTTGCACTTTGCTGCCTTAAGTCTTTGCTCTCACTGTTCTGGCTATACCAGTCCTGGGACCGAGTTGAAGGCAACCCACACATCTCTCCTTGATGCTTTTGATCTCCCCTATGTGGTCAATTCCAGGTGGACTCCTATAAGCCCTTGGGAAAGGAGCTGTGTCAGCTGCCACAGACCCTCACCTGTGCAGGGGCTGAACAGGGACTCCACGAGCCTCCATCCACACAATCCCAGCACTTCTGCCAACCTTGGAGCATCCAGCTGACACTGGAAGATGCAATTTTCAACCCACTCCCTAATTTAATGCAGATAATCTTCTGAAGGGCTGTTCCCTTGAGGATTTAGGAGCACAAACCACCACAAGGATCACAGACAACAGCAGAGGTTTCTGTCCATAGGATGTGGGGTCCTGCAAGAACCCCACTGTGCTCATGTGCAGATCCTAGAGAAGATAAATGTGTATACATCTACATACAGGAAAAAAAGTCTCATTTCTTCTTTACACAGAGAATGCTGCACCTACTGATGATTTCCACATTTCTCAGTCTAGGAAAGCAGAGAGCAAACATTTCTGTGGGGGAAAATCAGCCTCCCCAGATCAGAGAACATCTTGCACTCCACCTGTGCTGCCATGGATGAGATGGAGAAGAAGGGCAAAGGCTGCCCAATGACCACAGGGCAAATCCAGCACAATGAATAAAGTCAACATTCAGTTGCAAGAAGTATACTAATTTACCCACAGGTTAGAAGTGTCTACTGCTGTTTCATTAAATAATAATTCCTGTAAATTTGAAAGCATAACTGTAATCTACCCTAAGGGCATGGTGTTCCTATTGTCCCTGTCACTAAGCCACCATACTTATTTCCACATGGTACAAGGTATATTTAATATTCTCACACAACCTTACCTTCTCACAAATTTGTATCAAGAGTTCAGGAGACTGTGCTCCCTCCTAGGTGTGGTTTTGTGCCTGCACCAAGGCAGAGGACCCTGTGGTGTTCAGAGCCATGTGCTGGGGCTGCCAGCTTGGAAAACATACATTTTTGGAAAGATTACAGCCCCTGAAGAGTGTTACCAGGAATAGAGGCACTTAAGAAACACCTGGAAGTTCTGCAGTTCTTTTAATGTAGGGCCTCATTCATGGTTGGGCTTTATGTTCATGATGAACCTTTCTTTATTTTAGCAAAGTTACACCACAATAAAAATGAAAATACTAGACTGATTATTCCAATCCATAACTTGGTACTTACTAAAAAGTAGTAAAATGTATCCTGACACAGCTGCACTTTTTTTTTTTCCTTTGTAAGAATACTTTAAAATACCAATGTGTATTTTTTACCCCTGGATCCCTAAGTACCACCTGTCTCCTATATTTCTATTTTTAAGACAGTTAATGCTGGTGAACCAAACTGTCCAACCTGCTCTGTAACCCACTGGACTGACTCAATTGTCAACACTAACTAAATGAATAAACAAATAATGATTTTAGTGATACCTGTTCATATGTATTATTTCAAATGATATTTGATTTTTGTTACTTTATAACTATAGATTTATGTATTTTATGAAAACTAATGCAGAAATTAAAGGGAAATGCAGCAGAGATGATGCATTTTTCCACCTGAGTAAAATGTCTCCAGCCTTGGTAGTGGTGAAGTGAAAACTGTGTGAGGAAGCATAAGAAATGAAAATGAAATGGGGAAATCTAATTTGATTCCTTCTCTCAATGCCTTCCCTCTCTCAATGCAGTGTACTTTCTGTTTGGAGATGTATTACCCATCAGTGAAAACTGGTCTGGTGTTTGAAATGGAAACAAAGGAAATCTACCACTAATGTTAAATTTCAATGGTTTAAATCTCTAAAATATACTGAAATTGCAAAAAAAGAATTATAAAATTTGCATGATTTATCAGAATTATGCATCTGGCAGCTGAAAGAATAAAATAGATGAATAGTCCACTGGTTTTCTGAGGAAGAGCAGAGCAGGATTGCTGTGCTGGTGTCTCCATCTAGAATGCCTTCTTTCTGTGGACTCAGAGGCACCTCGTATTTTAAATTCCTTGCACTGCACCAGGGTTATGGTACTATGTTACAAAGTTATTCAGAAACCTGATTGGCCATGTTCCTGCAATACATTTTCCTAACCCCAAGATAAAGATCCATGCATCTCTTTACCCTTTAAACAAAAAAGCTATTGTAATAGCATGTAGTGTGATGCATGGCATGAATACCAAAACATGTACATGCACTGCTAAACTGTTTAAGTATGGAAGAAGTAGTGTCTAATAGCATCAGGAAATTGAAATTTAAAAATTTTTCTCACTCACTTATTTGATGAGAACTGGGCTGCTGACAGGTGAAGCAGAAAGTCATTTTTCAAGTTAAATGCCAAGTGGTTATATAGCATAATATTCAGTCAAAATTAACCACCTCACTGCTGCATTGACATACAGCATATTTAATGGCAACTGTTTCTGCAAAGAAAACTATAGACCCTGGGGAGTTCTAAGAAATGGAAAGAAAATCTTAATAATACTTCAGTTACTTGCTAGAAACAAAGAACGATAGTGTGCCCTAACTCATGGCAGAGAGAACAAAACATAACTATTTGTCAAAATTAGAAATATAATTTTTTTAGTCTCTTCCACGTGCAGATTGCATATTTTAAGTCAACAGATGTGCCTACCTAATTTAGGAGCCAGTTTGGACCCACAGCACGATTCAGGGACAGAAGAAAAGCTTTTTGGTGCATTTCAAAAAGTTCTTTGCAAAATCTCAGTCTCACAGTCATGGTCCTGCACAACAACATCTTTAGGCTTTTGGGACTCCCACTCATCTCTGAGGACTTCACACAGATCAGCTTTGAGCTATGGATTGAAAGTGCAAATCTCTCTCCAGTGACAGATTTGCTTCCATCTTTGGCATTTAATCTAGATTTAATCTGGATTAAAGTTTTTAAGAACAAAAGAGTAAAATATATTCTGCATTATGAATGTCTTTTGAAGTTGTGTAGTTGAGTTGATAACACAGCTATACCTCAACCCCAGAACAGTCTGATTGAGGGATTGCACATTTAACTGGAGGACATTTTTCATATATTTGGTGTTTTTTTCAAAACACAATAACTACTCTTTTCATGCAAAAACTTCTTTGTGGGATAGGCTACAAGGAAGTTCTCTTTATGCCAAAAAAATCCCTGACCCACACAAAGGAAATTTTATTTTTCAAATAATTAAAGCACTTAAAAATTAAATTGAGAAAGGAAACATAAGTGGACATTAAATAGAATTTTTAAATGAGAATAAACCCTTATGTGTAATAGAAAAGCAGAGGAAATGTCAGGCAGTGGCACACTAAAAAAATGTATTATCCTCTTTTGCTACCCTTCTCTCATAAAAATTTACACTACAGCTGGTAAAATAAAAAAGGAGCAGAGCAGAAGAGAACACCAGGGAGATGAGTTTAGGTGGGATGTCCAGTTTTAAAGCATTTAAATTGTATTTTGCTTTTCTTTCCTCATATCTGAGGGGGCCAGGCAGGGACCCCAGCATATCCTGCCACCACCACCAGTTTGGATGGAAGCTGGAGGGTGGCCTTGGACAGCCCCTGAAGGGTCGTGCAGAGCTGGTCAGTGGGGTCCATGGGGAGGGATGGGGAGCACACAGGGCTGGGGAGCTGTGAAACACCCTGGGGAGCTGTGAAACACCCTGGGGAGATGTGAGAAAATATTGGGGAGCTGTGAGAAACCTTGGGGTGCTGTGAAACACCCTGGGGAGCTGTGAAACACCTTGGGGAGATGTGAAACACCTTGGGGTGCTGTGAGAAACCTTGGGGAGCTGGGAGAACACCTTGGGGAGCTGTAAGAACATCTTGAGGTACTGTGAGAACACCTTGGGGTGCTGTAAGAACATATTGGGGTGCTTCAAGAACACCTTGGGGTGCTGTGAGAATACCTTGGGTGCTGTAAGAGCATCTTGGGGTACTGTGAAAAACCTTGGGGTGCTGTGAAAACACCTTGGGGTCCTGTAAAAACTCCTTGGGGTGCTGTAAGAACTCTTGGGGGCTGTGAAAACACCTTGGGGTGCTGTAAGAACTCCTCCCTTCCCACAGAGCCACCAGCAGACTCACAGCAGCCAGGAGGCCCAGGGGGCAATGGGAATATCTTGAGGATAAGCAAAGCAGGAAGAATCAGAGATCTAACCCAAGGAAAGTCCTCCAAAACAAAGGCAGAGACAAACTCTTAAGGCCAAAGATCTGCCTGTCCCTTCTCATCAGTAAAGTCAGGCTTCATAAATGAGTATATTGTGAAGGGAAATTATTGAAGAGAAAAGCATAGACGGCTTCTTGTAAATATCAAAATTCCTTCTTTTGTCTTGACAGGATCAAGCAAATAATTCCTCAAAAAGTCATAGAGCTATTCAACAGGTGAACAGCTGCCAAGACAATTTGAAAACTCCACATTATGGTCCATCATGTAACTCATGTTTGCTCAGTAAATATTATTATCTTGGGACATCTCATGCAGAGAAACAGATGCCAGTTGATGACCCAACCTTTTCCTGGTCTTTCACTATTGTTTATGTGGAAGAAATACAGGTAGATATTTATAAATAGAAATTCCTCAAATCTCACCAAAGTCATGTTTCCTTATGTTCTGCTTCTCTTCTGTGCTATATATCTGAGGTTTTGCTCATTGAACCCCAGGGAGGGGAGGTGGGGTAGGAAAGATTGCAGTTAACATACATGAAACCATCTCGAGGATTTATGGCATGTGAGAAAAGTAAAAACCACAGATTTGTATAATTTTTACTAGAAAAAGATGTATTGAGCTAGCAGCAGCAATAAGATGAAGGGAAATCACGAAATTCTTCATAGTATTATTTGAAAATTGTCAAAGTGTTGGGATGCCCTAATCACCCATGAGCCAGCTGAAAATAAAGTGTATTTATACTGGAATTTTTCAGCGTCTTTGGACAGTAGTTTAGCTTTGTTGCAAGCTGTAATATTCCACAAAATACTGTTTATTTGATGTTGTCATAGAATACAGTAATAAAAGAACTGTAAATGTATCTTATTTATCAGCATGTCTGCACATTTGGATTATCACAGGAGACATGGGTTGTTTTTCCTTGAAGGAACTGAAATATCTGGTGGTTACTTTAGATGAAAACAGAAACAACAAAAAGCACTACAGAGATATTTCTTTTGGTTGTTGAATGTGATGCTTCTTTCCAATTATATCTTATACATAGTTATTAGAATATGGTTTAAGGGGTTTTGTGACAAAAAGAGAATACATCTAAAATGCACACCATTATTAGCAGTACCCAGTAATGTTCTGCTGCATGTTAGAATTTATGTAATAAAAATGTTAAACAGCCAGTGATTGGATTTGTTTACAGGATCTAAAGAGGGGAATTGGGAAGAACCCATGAATAACTTGCCTTGGAGGAGTCTTTTCTAACTGGATACAGATGGATTGGACCTGGAAGAAGAGACTGATGCAAACTGACTGTAAAACATTATTCACTTACATTATTACTTGGGGTACACTGACTATCAGGAGGAGGTTTCCTCATGGTCAATCAATAGTGCCCTAGTATTAAAATATTTCTAATGTGACTCATGAAACTTGCTCTTGCAGAAAACAGGGAGGAAAAGGAAAGAAAGCATGGGGGGGAGGGAGAAAATCCTGCAATAATCTCTCCTCAGACAGCCAACATGGAGCCAAATCCTCACCAGAAGCTGTGGCTGCAGGATCCCCCTACATGAGTGCCAGGAGTGCTCCCAGCCCTGGCCACCCTGCCCCAGCTTGGTGCACCAAGCACAAACCCTGCCCTGGAATTCAGTTTTGCCACAGACACCTCCCATTTTTGAAGGAATCTCCCTTGGGAAGACAAACTATGAACACCCACAGTCCTCACTCTGAGCATCTCTTCTCCTTCCTCAGTATTTCACTCATCAGAAATATCCAATTGTGGTCCTAAAACTTAAAAGTACCACCTGTATATCACTTATCCTGACTTACACATGCTCTTTTCCCTGCTATCCTTGTAAGCAGGAGCCCTCAGGATTTTAATATCATTGCTATTTCAGTTAAGCAGCTCAAAGTGTTTTCCCTGGAACTGATATTAAATTCTGTAGCATGAATGCTTCCATGTGTGGATACAAGGATGTGTATGAATATGAAGAATTTTCATAGAACAATTAGCACTTTTAAAAATCAATTATCTTTTATAATTGAATGATATAACTTTAGAGATTAAATAACTGGGGAGACAAAAGTCTAAAATGGTGAAAACAAAAACTACACAGAGGAGAGTATATTATTTAATGGCAATGCCTTTCTCCAGAGGAAATGATGACCAATTTCATCCTCCCAGAAAGAGGGGATCAAACTTTTGGATGTATAACAGAAATTAGTAATAAGTTCTAAAAATTTTATCCATTCAGCAATACTTAATGACTTAATTTACTTCTAATGTACTTTGAGACAGTGAAATCTGTATTTTAAGATCTGATAAATAACAAAAATGAACAGAATTTTCTACTGGCAGAAGTGTAAAAACCAGCAAGACGAATTAGCACAATTACTGAGTGCATGGAATATCTCAAAATAAATCTGCAGTAACAATTCTATTAATTCAGCATATGTATCTGGTTTGTATTACCTGACTAGAGATAGAGAGGTTGATGCTAATATCTAATAATTCACTTATTTATTCTTTGAAATGTTTTTGTCTGTTAAGATAGTTACTTCCCAGTGCTAATTATATCAATATCTATAAATAATTTAAATCAAAGCAAGCTTAACAGTACATAAATGTTGCACAGCTAGGCCTTCAGTAAAGTTTTATTTTTTCTAAGGCTAAAGATATGGAAGGAGCAAGTTACTCCCAAGAATTCACAAATGTCAATGCCAAAGTTGAATATACAACTTTAACTGTGTCCCTCACACTGTCATACATCAGTGATGTACAAGTTCATTGATTTATATGATTATTACTGCTGGTTTAGTAGATTGCTTAAAAGATATAAAGCACTTTCATATCAATCTTCTTCAAAAAATAAGACTTTCTGAGCAGGAGGTCTCATGCTGACCTTTTAAAAGAGTGACTATTACCCACAAGGAGCTTGGTCAAGAAAACTCCATGCTAGTGTTTTCTTCTTCCCTTTATTTATTTATTTTTATAACTCTATCTTAAATAAGCAAATCACCAGCAAAAAAATCTACTGATTAGCTTCTCCTCCCTCCATGGTGAAAATATACTGATTAGCTCCACCACACATCCCACTCCAAATAAGGCTGCTGCCAGTTTTGATATAAGACTTGCATTTCATTAGGATGCAAACCATGCTCTTGGATTTCTTAAAATTATCATACCTGAGTTGCAGAAAATAACCTTTAAGATAATATGCAAAATAACCTTTTTAACATGAAATCTTTATAAGTGGATTCATGAAAATGTAAAGCATAAAAGAAACAAAAGAGACGAAACCAAAACAAGCCAAGAACAACAACAACAAAAAACCCAAACAAAACAAAAACAAAAAACAAACAAACAAAAAACAAAACAAAATAAAAACACAAACAAAAAAAATCACAAAACCCCTCAAAACCCAAGCAAATGCTGCTGGAAAAATGGGCAATATCAAGGGTTTTTCTTCTCCCTGGGAAGAACTTCCATGTTGGTCTGGCTTATGCTTAAATGAAAAGAACAGGTCAGGGATAACACAAAGTAATTTAAAGGACTTACACTGCAATACATAGGATTGCCCACAGCTACACCTTGCAATCACCCAGTTCATATTTTAGGTCCTGACATAAGAGTTCATAGTATTTTACAATTCTATGTTCCATGTCAGTGGCTGACTGTGGAGTTGAATATCAGTCCTATTTAAATCTGCAAGAAAATAGCTGCAGGTGACATAACCTTTCATGTAGTACCACTGTGTACATATACAAATAATTGAGGCTCTTGACCCTGTCTACGCACATACAACTGTAAGTACAAACTTGACATTTTGATACTGCTTGTAGCCTTTCCCGTTGTTATTTTCTGTTTCAATAATCCATTGCAGGTAGAAAAATGAAAGAAGGAAGCATGAATGATTAATGCTGTCAAGTTAAAATAATGTATTTAGAAAAATCTATAAATCTGTTATTTGTGGCATTTTAAAACTGAGCACGACAGTCTTTGGTGCCATTCAGCCCTGTTTTACAGCAGATAAATGTAAACGTTTTGCAGAAACAATGGCAGCACAGCCCTTTGAACACTGGTTTTGGCACCAAAAGTTAAAGGGATCGGCTGTAAACTTCTGTGTATAAATGAATATTAAAAAGAACTGAATATTCATATTGTGCTATTAATATTTAATGTATATGTATGATGAAAAGTGAATGTGAATAAACTGCTGTTCCTAAACAAGATTCTTGCCTTTATCTTCCTGACTCTGTCTACTCATGGATTATGGCCTTATCTCTGGTATTTTTTCCAGTTTGCAACTGTAAACTGAATGTTTGGAATGGACTATATTTATATTTCTGAAAATATTTAGCATACCTACCTTGCTGTCAGACAGGACAGTATGCCTCCTTAGCCATGGGATATATTTTAGATATATATATGTTCATATAAATATAAATATATTTTGTTCTATATATAGTAGTTGACATTAAAGTTTGGAACAACAATGAGACAGCTGAAGAGCGGATGACTGATTTTAGATAGTTTGAATTTTCTTTGGACTATTTTTATCTTAAAAAAAAAAAAAAAAAAAAAAAAAAAAAAAAAAAAAAGTGATGGAAGAGTAAGTACCAAATTTGCCCTCCTTTCTGGGACCAGCCTTGCATACAGCCTGGTGCTGTTTTCAGCAGGAATGCAGGTCCAGCTCTCCTGGAGCCCCTGCAGTCCAGGAGCTGGGCATGCACTCCCAATCCCAGGCTGCAGGCAGCTCCCTGTGGATATCCCAAACACACCATAAATTATCAATACCACTGGAAATTAAAAGAGATCGTTGCAGAACAGTGCAGATGTTAAATTATATCAGTCCCCCACTAATCTGCACTTCTGCTGTTTTCTTTCACCTCTGAAATGACAGCCAGGCAATCAAGGCAAACGTTAGAGTATAAACAAAATATTCTCTTCTAAAGTAGTGAGGGGCCTTTCATGATAACAAGATGTTTTCTCACGATGAAGACAAGAGCATACAACAAAGCCACAGCTACCTGCTAAAATGTCTTGGAGATGTTACATTTGTTAGGTGCTCCAGCAAGTCATTTAAAATTAAAGTTAATTAAATTAATGTGATATTAGCTGAATTGTTTCACTTGATAAATCTGTAAAGCCCAAACTGTGCAGCTCAGGTTTCAGGAGACAAGTGTATTAGCAATGCATGCAAATGATCAGAGTTTGCAGATTCAAAAAATAATTAAAGCAGATCTATATAGCTTGCAGCAAATTTCACCTGAAGTCACAGCACTGAAGGGCTTTAAAATGATGCTTATTGCTAGATATCCACACTGCCCTTGAAGTGTAATTTCAGTTTTAAAAGTGTCCATACTTCCCATTATATTCTGACCCATTTTGCATACATTATTTTAATCCCCACTGTGCCCCTTTGCAGTCAATTAAACTGCAGGACCCCACCTATACAAAGCCCTTCCCACCTACTAGATGTCACCCCATAAGATAAGTGGCTTTGAAATTGTTTCCCTACTTAAATGTCTGAAGAAATTATCATCCTTAATTCATGAAGAAATCAGAATGTTACCTAAGTCATGCCAAATGACAACTGAAAGGACTAAAAATCTTTGAAAATCAACATAAAATAATTTTACATGCAAAGTAAATACATATTGTTGCTGGAAGAAATTAGCTTCCTATATAGGAAAAGTTTATATTATGAACTTTTAAATTTCTCTTTCAGAAAAAAAGACTTGCTGCTATTTGTCTCATTTTTCTCTGCCTTCAGTTTGAAGAGCTGAGTTGCCCAGTACAGGTTGCTCTCCATAATGCTGCTACTGTTTTCAGCTGCTGTTTAATTTCTCAAGTCAGAAAGTGAAACTCAGAATAATAACTGTCACATATAAGGCTAAAAAGCAAAACAGGCAAGAAAACTCGAATTAAGTTTGCAGTCACAGTTGATTGGAATGCATCCAAATTACAGAAACTTGCTTAAAGATGCCCACTTCATGCAGCCAATGGGGTTTAATAATTTAAAATTAACTAAACTCTTGTAGTATAAAATATAATGGCTCTGTCAGAATCGAAGAGCAGAATGTTAATTTAGGATTTTAAATAATAATTCTGAATAAATGGAAATGTCATTAAAAGGTAGTGGGTTGTTTTTTTTTTTTTTTCATTTTAAGTTCATAAAGGGACACCTTGAATTAATACAAGACGTTAAAAATACTCCTAGAGCGAGCAAAGACTTACAAATGTCAAAAACCCTGAGTGAGCCAGAAAGAATTTAGCTCACACCTGGAATATTCTGGGTCATAAACATGAACATGTTCACATTGAAAATACTGTAAAGCTCACGTGCATATTTTTCAAATCACAGAGTCCACAGGGAAGCATCTGTATTTCTGTGGGCAGTATTTTCTGAAAGTCCCCTCCTGGAAATTCCCCTCTTGCCATGGTTTCCAGCCATTGGCCACACTCTGTTCTCTGCACTCACACTTTTCTTGTCTCCATGAGACTCATAAGGAGCCCATTCCCTCCTTCACCCCATCACTGAACACAGGACTTAGCCCAAGTTTTGGCCAAACCTTTTCCAGCAGTGAGCAGCATGGATGGCTGGTCCCAGGGGAACAAGTTCTGGGAATGCAGTGTCCCCTGCCAGCTCCTCCTCTTGGGAAGCCAGTCACAAGGGTTTGGAATAAAACACATAACTGGGTTTGTGACAGCTGTAGACAAACTCTTTTCCTAATATTCAGATTAAAAATAAAAGAAAATGAAGTGCCAAACGTTCCAGGTCAGCAGGGCAGCCCCAGCAGCAGAGGTGACCTCCCAGCTCTGCTGCTTGGCTCCTGCAGTAAGGCATTCTGCAAACACAGCCTGTTTTGGCAGCAGCACCCAGGGCAGCCTTACTTGTGCTTTAGAAAATCTGGGTTAGGGTTTCAGTCAATGGCGAGACTTAAACATTGAGTAAACTAGAAATTACCATCCCATTAGACAGAAGTTTGGGAGAAATGGATGTCAGAAGCAAGCCAAACCACTCAAAACATTGATTTTGCACTGCATCTTTTTTCATTGGAAGTGTAAAACACTGTCACACCACAGTGATACTCCCACCCAAACACCTGCTGTTGCTTGGCCTGAGCCTTTTCACCAGTGCAGCTCTATCAGCCTCTCCCTCATGCACAGCCTGGGCTGGAAAAGTGGCCATGAATTACAAACCAGAAGAGGTTATCTTTCAATTGAATAAAGAAGCAAAAAATTTCTTTTCATACAGAAGTACACATACCTTACATGCAAAATAACTCACTTCCCGAGTGGGAAAACTTCTGAAGCTAATTTCTTGTGACTTTGCATGTCATAATGAGACTTCCTGGCCTAATGAAGTGTGAGCTCCTGCCTGGGCTGTTGGGAGACCTCTCTCACATGTGGATTCTCTGAAGCTGGTCCCTCAGTAGGAGCATTCATTTGTATTTCCCTCTTCTGCCACCTGCTTGCCTTTGGGAACTTGCTGCTCCTGAGGTTTCCCATCCCCTGCCAGAAATGGAATTGTCATCACAAGCAGAGGCATCACCTGGACCAAGGCTTACACTCACTTGCTGGAGCCTCATACACCCCAGGTATACCCTTGGATAAAATACTGCTGAGAATCAAACTATTATGTCCACTCTATTCCAGTTCTGGTTGTTCCCACAGAACCCCTCTCAGGTCCCTGTTCTCACAGCCCAGGACGTGGGAACACTGACCTGACAATATGCAAATTCTTTTTACAGTATTAGCACATCTCAGCATAAATGCTTGTGTACACCACAGATTGCTCTCCCCACAATCAGCTTCTCTGGCAACAGCTAATGAGCCACCACACATTATGTGGTGACAGGAAAGGAAAAGGCTTTTGGAGCAAAATCCTGGAGGACATGAAGAGCATCTCCTGCAATACTGAAGTTTTCCTCTTAAAGCTGAAAGGAATGACTTCTGTACTAACTGGGAGGAAAACCTCAGCTGGTGCCACATCCCAAGGAGTCACATCTGAATCCCATTTGTTCCAAAGAAGGAGTAGTATTCAGGATTTATGTACAGTAGTGCATTTCAAGTGAAAGTTCAAGCCCACTGTACTGCACAGCATGCATGGTTTCTGCTGGACTGAAAGACAGCAGGAAACAAATGCACCCATCTGGCCACATAAATCAATCACTGAAATCTGAAGATACACCCACAGAAGGGAAAAAAAATGATTAATAGATCTGTGATGTGTAAATTTTTATTTAACTCTAAAATCATACTAGAAATCGCTTTTTGAAGAACACCATGTCAAGGACATGAGGACTCTGCAATAGTGAGAATCTTCTAAATCTGTCAGAAGAGACAGGATAGATTAAAAGCACACAGTGAATCTGGAAGCAGCAGTGGGAAGGGTGGCCTTGGCCATGGTTTTGCCATTGCCACCTGCACACAGTGGATGTGCCAGCTGGTGCTGGGCACCATGGCAGGAGGGAGCACAGCCCTGCACTTTGGTTTGAGTGACTCCTGGGGAATAAACTCCATACTGCTCCTGCTCTGTATCCATTCTCTCAGTCAGTTGGAGTCTCAGCACAGTGTTGATGCTGCTGCAGAAGCTGAAGCACCAGAGGCTCTGCTGGCAGCTGAGGATGCATCTGTGGGTTTTATTCAGTGCAGGCAGGAAAGCCCCAAAGACAGGAGAGCACAGAGCTCAACATCTCAGTTCAGCATTTCTCTCCCCCCTGACCTCATGCTGCTTTTCTGGCAAAGGGTCATATCTGGAGTAAATCCTGCTGAAAGAATACTCCTCAGTTAATGTTTGGAGGAGACACTTCTGGATCTGGCCACAATCTCCTGCCCACACTGTCTGACACACGGGACATTTCTGTCCCTTAGGTCTGCTGACTCCTCTTTAAACAAATGTTATCCTAGATCTATTCCCAGGCACACTGTGATTAAAAATGCAGCGTTTTGGCTGGCTTTGGCTCACAGCTCAAGTATTAGCTCCTCAGAAACCACCTACCTCAGAGACAAACTGGGCTCTCATTAGTCACTTGCTAAACGTAGCCCTGAGAGACAGCATCACACAGCTTTTTGGGGTTTGGATCTAAAACTTTGGACAACATTTTTGTTTCACAAATGGACTTTTTCCTGCCAATATGCTGACGCCTTTTCAAGCATCTTCATGTGTCATTTGGGAAGGAACACAGCCACACACCAGAACACGGATGTGACTGCATTCTTTGACATCATTAATAAGTTTTGTCATTCCACAGGAGTGGTAATTGCCTCCACAACATTTAGGAACCAGAAAAAACCATCTTAATCTAAACCAGCCTGTCTTAGCAATGGGAAGGCCTTGAGAACACAGTCTTCTTAAATTGGCTGACACAAAGCTCACCCCCATCTCTATCAGCATTGCAATAAATAAATGATTACAGTCAAACTACTGCCACTATTGTTATTAGCAGCCTGCAAGAGAAAGTTGAATCAGAAGAACACTGAAGAATGAAAAAACTTTTAATGCTCAGCTCTATTTCAAGTCAGACTAATTCCACTGGAGAACCTGTGATATACTCACCAGCACAACATCTTCAACCTTGCTTCCTGTCACTGTGGGCACCCAATTTGTAATCACCACCACATTTTTTTATTTGTTTTTTTTTTCTTCCTTTATTCACTGACTTGTGCAAACCTTTGGGAGGAGAAATGAAGACTACTATAGCAGCTTTTAAATTGACTCTTATATTAAGAATGTTATGTTTTTTATATCTGCTCTGAAAGGGTAATATGAAACTTATGAAATATTTACTAAGTGTGATGCATAAACAACAAATCACCTCTTTTCCATTAAATATTTTTTGTGAAAGATATTTTTAATAAAATACTGCAGCTTGCAATTTAATTACAATGAGTAATTAAAACTTAGAGGATAATCATTTTTGGCAAAAAGTCAGTTTTTGTTAAAATTTTAAGATAGAAAAAAGATGCATATTACGACCATAATACTGTTAGTAATTAAGATAAATGCATCAATTATTAAAGATGCAAACATGTCAAGCAAGCATAACTAATTATTTGAGCATGTTAACAGTTGTTTAATGTTAACAAGCAGTGAATTATTAAAGACCCCATGTGTCACATTTTGGACTGCATAAAATATAATGTTCTGGAAGAGTTTATGATTTTCAGGTTTTGCTTAGATCTTTCCAGTCAGATAAGCAATAAATTTAAGATAACTTGCATTTAAACTGTATTTCTAAAATAATTAGCTGTAATTGTGTAATGAAATGCTGTGTTTCTCATTTTATGAAGACTTCCAAATTCAGTTAAAATGACCAAAATGTATCAATAGGTGCTCTATGCTGCAAATATGGGATTTTCTGTATATGAGTGTGCAATTTCTTCATTAAAAAGAGTTATGGTATTTGAGAAGCTTAAAGTGTCAGAACAACTATACTGAGTTTAAAGAGTGCATTTTATGTGAACTAATGCTCACATTGGTACCTGGCTTTATATTTCAGTGGCTGAATAAATTTCAAAGGAAATATCCTCAAAGATCCCCTTCAGCCAGCTCCTGGTGACTGTGCTAGTGCAGCTGCACTCCCATCTCCAAATACCTGTTAGTAATACCACAACACCTGACATAAGCATGAAACCCACCAGAATGGTTTAGAGTTGTACAAACCATCACTCTAAATGTGGAGACTCAGTTTGTGCTGTTGTGGCTTTGCTGGCTGGCTATTTTTGGTGGTTTTTTAGACAGAGATAAAATTAGGCTTATTTCCCTGGACCTCCTTCTAGTAGACTGAAAAGTAACATCTTTTTGTCTAAATGTTAGCTGTTGAACCTTAAATTCTGGTGATTCCCCAAAAGATTGCAAACCAGAGAGGAGTCAACATGTGGTTAGTGCTTTGAATTTTGGATATTTATTGCAATAGCTTTGCAGTGCTACCTAATTTCACTTGCAGACAGACAGACAGACAGACAGCTGTCTCTCCAGCCGAGGCACCGTGGGGCAGATGTGCCCAGAGCCCAGCAAGCCAAGGCTGAGCCCCAAAGGTGGCAGCCCCAAGGCTTGGCTGTGCTCACACAGCTGCTGCAGCCCCAGAGGTTTGTCCCTGGCACTGCCACAGCAATCTGGAGTCAGAAACAGCAGCTGCTGGTCCAGATTACTCCAACAGCACCAGGGAGAAACCACACCAGCCTTCAAGGTGGCACAGAGGGGTAAGTGACCTCTGTGCCTTGCTGAACTGCAGCCAGGGGGCTGCTCATGGTCTTGGGAGACCCAACCTTTGCTGCCAACAAAACACAGCACTGGGTGGCCCCTGGTCACAACAGGTGACCAGCACCACCTGGGACATGACTCCTTTCAACCCGTGTCAGGGGGAAGAGCACCAAGAAGCACCAAGGAAACATTTGTTTCTTTGTTTGTTTTTAGCAACATATTAATATGAATTAATGTTTGCAAAACTCTCTGACGTCTTCAGATGAAAGTGGAGGCGCACAGAGATTAGGCTGCTAATTGGGTGGCCGGAGGGTATGCAAACAGTGTGGACCCACACAACACTTAGCTCTTTGCACTGATGTTTAAAATCTCCCCTGCCCTGCAATTAGGCAGACATTTCAGCCACACAGTGGGGGGACAAGTCTCACCTCCAAAAACCTTGAAGCAAAATTCCCCCATAGTGCTGAGAGCTCATGCTCAGCCACGCTCTCAGGCCATCCTGTCTTAGGGCACAGAGAATGCTGAAGTTTCTTTGTCATGATCTGTTTCCTGATGAAAATAACCTGTTTTATGCCCCCCTTGCAAGAGCATTTGAAAGGTGACTGCCCTGAAATGTAACTGGAGTTTTAAAATCCAACCCATCACAAAAGCACAGAGGCCAAAAGCTGGACTCCCTGGTGGAAAGATGCTGATAACAAAACTCCAGGAAGATAGGAAAATGGCACTTCAAGCCCAGGACAACAGTGGAATTTCAGGTGCTGGAGGACAAGCATGTCTTTTGCAGATAATTTACTGCTCTCAAAAACACACAAAGGAAGTTTGGGTATCCTACTGGTCTTCTTTTTAGTTTATCTTATTTAGTATTTTCCCCCCAATTTTTCTTCCCGTTTCTAGGTGACCTCCCTCCTGTGACAAGGTCTCCCCATTATGACAGTGAGCTCTGATGATAATGTAGGTAACATTCAGACTGAGACCAAGTGCAGCAGAAAGCCATATTTCACTCCTGACCTTCAGCTCCCCCTCTAGTGCAATGCACACATTATATTTCCTTTCACTCATGGCAGGACCAGTGAAACCATGCCGGATGAAACAAGTGACGTTTCCTCAGCGAGATGCCAGGAATGAATAAAAGAGTTTTGCCATTTTCACTGCACGTATGATGCTCAGCACACAACTTTGCTTGGCTCACTTTAGATATTAAGATCTCTGCTTAGCAGAGGCAGAAAGATGAGGCAGAGAGAGGCGTCAGAGCAGTACCTGGCACACAGTGCTCTGCAGCACGCCCGTGCTGCCAGAGCCCAGGGGCCCTTGGGGGAGCTCCCAGTGCCACCCCACACTGGGAGCCTGCTCTGCTGTCCCAGCCAGAACACCCCACCCGCCGAAGCACAGGGAAAGTCCTGCTGCTGAGCTGCCACGGAGCCCCAACCCCAAAATCGCGGGTTCTCTCATCTCCAGCACCAACTGCTGCACTGCACAGTAGCGCTGGCAGAGCTCCAGCCCATTCCTTACGTGTCAGGCCTGAATCTCTTCATATGTTGGGCTAGAGCTGCATGTACAGTGCTTCCCTTACTTCCAACGCGTTTTTGCCATCTGTTTCTATTATGGGAGTTTATGGCACAGAATACCTCAGACATTACAGTATCTGTTTCTTTTCTGTGCTGCAGTTATGGTTGCTGTGCTGCTTTATGAACAGAATGATAAAACTTGGAGCCTTCTTAATTCTCTCCTTCCCACCCCCGTTTTTTTCGTAGCACGCTGCAGAAATGGAAGGATTTTTTACAGTTCGTATTATTATGATGAGAAGTGATTTGAAAGAAAGTATGGAATTTATCAGGAAATGGAAATGTGACTACAAGGCAGATTTTAAAAATCCTTTAATCATATCATGATTAAGAAGGTTTTTATATTGTTACTGCTGTGTTCTGAAGTATATTTTGTTATAATCTGAAATTTGCTTTTTTTTTTTAAGAAAGGACCTGCTTGGTACACACTCACATCTATTAAACTCCTACAATGAAGGAGGGACTCCACAAGCAGAAGGGCTCTGTGGGTTTTCCTGAGTAATATATCAGAGCATTTCACATCCCCAAAATCAAAGCACTTTCTTGCAGCAGCATCGTGTCGATACACCCACGTCCCTCACTGCATATTTTCTGAGAAACCTTCAGTCTTTGAGAAGAATTATTTGTCTGCTGTAAACTTTAGCTAGACATATTTGTGACATTAAGAGCTATTATTTGCCTGCAACAGCATCCCATTTTAACTACATTTATATGGGGAATATTTGCAATCACCCTCATTGTCTCTAACCCATGAGGAGGTGGAGCTGTTGCACACTTCTTTAAAGAATGAATGAATGCAGGCTCATGGGCAGAAGATTAGATAGGTATGAATTTGGCAAAGAAATCAAATATAGACACAAAGAAATATCCTATTTGCCCAGGGCTGGTTTGATCACATGGTGACCATCTGGAATTTAGATCAAGCCTTCAATAAAATACAAGGGACCACACTTCTGCAGCACTCTCAATGATAAATTAATATCTGAGCTGGAAGAACTACAAGAAAACAGTGATAAAGAAGACAAAAGCCACATCTCACATACTCCAATTGCACTCCATTTCCTGGTGTTTCTTCACTTCCCCCTCCCCCTGCCCATTATTATAAACATTATATGAGAAGTATAGTGAGAGCAATAAAAAATAAATGGCAATTAGAGCCAAGATCCAGAGCTAAGACAGGAGGAAAAAAGGAACAGAAACATTGGTCCTGATGGCCTTTTCCTGTTCCAATTTTTTTTAATGTTCTTCTGACCTTGATTAGATCTGCAACTTCTCATGTGAGGCTTTGAGATGAGTCCTATATTTAGATAAAAAAGCAGTACCAGAAGTGAACTGCTGGGCATATTAGGATTTCTACATACTGTGCTGTTTTCTGAACCCCACCATTACCCCTTATCTGCTCTCCTCCTGGTAGCTGATTTACCTCTCAGGAGCAAACTGCTGACAAAATCCCAGGAGCCCTCTGAGCTCTTTTGGACAGTTTCTGGCACCCACACCCTTGGGATCATCTCCTAGAGTGCCACATCCCTTGCAGCATGACTTCTGTGTTGGGAAATTGCAGTGAGCAATCTGAATTCTTATCTACTAATTCAGAGCTAATGCATCAGCTACTCCCAAAACCCAGTCTGTGATGGCTTCCTGTGCAGAGGTCACCTGGGGAGCACTGGTGGAGGTGACAGCCCATGCCTGGTGCCCCATAACTGCACAGTGCCAGACACCATCCCCTCTCGTGGCCAGCACCCAGCAGGAAAATGCTTCAAGACAGAGCAACAAGTTGGTTCAAAACTAAGTCAAAAAAGAGCAAACATATTCATTTTCAGGCTCACTCCACACAAAGATGGGCAAAAGAATGGCCCAGGTACAAGCAAATCTGACTTTCACTGCTCTAATATAGTGTAGTGCCACAGTTCCTGGACTCTCCTCCTCTTTGGAAACGAGACATATTCAGCACAGCACACCAGTTCCTCTCCCTCAACCCACCATTCACATTTCTTTGCATCTTCCCACCACCTTCAAGTCTTAAGATCTTAGGAGCCTCATATGCCTTCTCCCCAGGGGATGGAAAACTGTGCTATACCCTGGAGAAGGCACTATAAGGGCTGTGGAAACAACAACTATTCCCTGATGCTGCTTCCAAAGATGTGGCTGCACTCTCTGGACCACAGCAGAAGCCCCAGGACTGGAGCATTCCAGCTTGGAATTCCCAAGGTGCATTTCTAATGCCTCTAGCACTTTTATTTCTGCCACCCCTCAATATTCAGAAAGGCAGAAGTCGAATGCAACAACCACAGTGACCTTTCCTGGCAGTATGGATCAGAACACCCTGCACTGTGCCTTTGTGGAAACCTGTGGATGTGCCTCCCACCACAGCAGGATCACAGATGCTCTGCTGCCAGTCTTTTTTTCCAGCTGGAAATCAAAGGTGCTCACTGCTCATGGATGGTATGAATGCATGTCCATTTGGGTCTCAAAGTAAACACTGGTCTCTTATCAGATAATAAAAGGAGAAAAAAAAGCCTTAAAATGTAAGAAATTGTATCAGGATAAAGGGAAAAAATAGTCTCTGTGAAAAGCAGAGACTCTGCCTTTCTTTAGCAAATAAAGTGTTCAGACACTGTTTTAATTCTGATTGAGAGAGGTAATATTCACATTTCCTGCAAATCCCCTTCCACCCCTTTCAGATGACAGTTACAAGTCCCTCTGTGGCAGTCACCTCCCCCTCTGTGGTAGTCACCTCCTTCACTTCTGTCAGAGAACAGATTTCGAGAACTAAACAAACATTAAAAGTTAAAAAAAGCCAAGAGACCTTCCATTTCCTTTGTATTTCAGGCTTAAAGGAGAGATTTTTTTGCTTGCTGTTTGGATCAATAGATTATTTCAGTAATAGAAATACTAATGTCCTTAAATCTATATTTTTTTCCCCTGCAAATCACCAAAAAGTCTCTCCTGGATTAGGCCTCCCAACCAACTGATTTAGTTATGTGTCACAGGAGCCTCCGTCTCTCATTTTTCTCTTTTCCTGAGCTGAAGGAAATATTATTGGTACTGTACTCTAAATTCCAGCCAATGGAAAGCAATGTTTCACCATCTATCTGCCCCTGACACACTCTTATGTAAACCCCTGCAAAGGGAAGGTATTCACATGTGTTTTACCAACTCCACTAAACTGCAAATAAAAGGAATCCAAGGTTCAAAGAGTTAAATTATCCACTGGTTTCCACTGCTGCTCTTGCCCCCCACCCTAAGCCCCTCTCTTCTCTCTCAGGGCTATGCTTGATTTATGGTGTGATCCATCCCTGTTGGGAGTTGACAGTCACTTTCATTTTCTGGTATTTTTTTCCCTTTTGCTGCCAAGGTCACCAGAGAGAGGGCCCTCCAAGTTTTCTGCATTCGTCCTCCTTCACCCTTCCACCAGCTTGGCCTCATGAATCATCCCGTCTTCGCATTGAACTCCTGATGCTTCTCTTCCACCAAACTGCCCGACTTCCGCAATTTTTCTTCATTCTCACTAACAATTTGGTAATGAAATATTGATTTTTAGTTAGATTCAAATAGATGTTATTAAGTTTGCATTGATAAATCGTTCTCTTTTTCAGGCTGGAAGTACCTCAGTCAAATTCTAACTGCGCTTTCATACCTGGTGATGTATTAATTTGACATATTTGTCACCCAAGCTGCCTGGCTCAGAGTTGGAGGAGGGCGTCTCTCCTAATTGCTGCTATTTCACAGAGAAGGTGTAATTCTAGCTGATTTCTTCCAAGGATTTTAGCCCTAAAATAAGATATTTCCAAACATTTTCCATGGGATTTTTGTTAGAAAAACAAGCAAACGAATATTCTTTTCCAGAAGAGGTAGGCATTAAAAAAAAAAACCCAAACAAAAAGCACTGAGCAATTAATGCTAAACGTTTCCAGTTAATTTTGCTAATTGAAATATATTCAATATCAATGAATTTGTCATGGATTCTGTGACAAGTAAGTAGTTCTTTTAACCCTCCTCAGTGAGAGCGGATGGATAGATGACATTTGAAATATCAGCTGCAAAATCATTGCTCCTTTAACTGGTTAAATGAAGTGAATATTCCTGCACATGGCTGGCACAGTAACCCTTGTGCCAGAGTTGAAGGTGGGACTCAGGGACACGAGGAGGCACAAACTGTGTCAGCATTGCATCATCTTTCACCTACACCAGGGATAAGGTTCCCGGTCCCAAGATTTCATCGAGGGCAAAACTTGTGATCACAGATGGAAATAAAAATAAATTACGCTGAAGAAGCGACGTGCACTTTCCCCCTGTGCAATATGCAGGCCTTGTTCTCCACCACAGCACTGCTTCAGAAACAGCTGCTGCTCCAGCCCTCGGTGCCCCCACTGCTGCCAGCCAGGGGGGCCTGGTGGCCAGAGCCCACGAAAATTCAGCTCAAACCCAACCATCACCTTCTCAGTCCCACTCTGTGTACATCTCAAGTAACAATTAGTTTTAAATTACAACTCAGTTGAAGGTTTAAATGGATGTTTGCAGCTGCATCAGTTTGAAGACTTGAATTTCATCTGGATGCAACCCGAGCTACCTTTATTCAGGTGTCATTCAGCATCTCTAAAAATTCCCCTTTCCCAGTATCCCTGCAGTGGATACCAAAACAAATCCTTCATACCTCAAGAACGAATCTCATATTCACTGTGAATGGATAAAGAACAAATGTTACTTCTTATCCACTACATTAAAAGCTACCTGCAGAAAAGTCAACCTCCAAAGAGTATTGAAAAAAAAGCAAATAAAACACCCCAAAAAAAGGAGAAAGAAAGGAAAAAGTAGCTAGCAATATGTTGCTACCTGTCCTCTCACAGAAATATCGAGCTTTGCTGTGCTGACTGATTTCAAGAGACAGGCATTGATGAATAAAGCTCAATTGCTTCCTATGCTCTTGTGTCACACCTTTTTATTTACAAAATAATTTAGCTTAAAAGAGGAGGTAATTCTTGGAAATTAGCTTTAAAAAGGTCAAATTAATCTACTTGCTGCCAGCTGAAAGCTTATTTTTTAAAAAATCTACAAAAGGAAATATTTTTCAAAATAAAAAAAACTCTATCACCATCAAGATACTAAATAATTAGTACACAAGAATTAAACTTTTTTCATTTAACATGTTTGCTGTATGTCCCACGTTATGCAGAGGGAAGTAAATGCTACATTCTAGTGGCAGTGGTGACTGCTAACTCCACCCAGAGCTACTACTGCATTTCTTAAAATAAAACAAGCTGGAAAAAAGATATAACAACATAAGACAGCCTTCATTATCTCCCCTCCACACTGATACAGTAATAAGACTGTTTAAATGAATCAGACAGCAGAAGGGATGCATAGATTTCTCTACTTATGTAAGTTCATTCGTTCTTCTCACATTCCTCCTCTAACACACTTCCAGGATTATTTAGTGCAATAAGTAATTATCAATCCGCTTTGGAAAGCCATTATACATTTACATACTCTTCAAAGCTGCTGTTACTTTTATTGCTTCTAATGCCAAAATGGGAATGTGAGAGAAGAGCCTCTCTAAGAGCAGGTTATGGCGAGTTCAGCGTGCAGAATGCAGTTTGGAGGATGCATATGGGAATGAGTCATTTCTGAGAAACATAAAACTCTGAGTTATCAAACCTTTTGCTAGTCAATTATTTTTCTTTACTATGCTTGCTAGTAATGACAACTGCTATGAGAAGGTTGCTCTGCTGCATTATTTCTGCTGACTGTTATTAACCTGGTGAAAAGCAAAACACAGCTGGACCAAAGCATCACACTTAGAGCTAAAAAAATCATGATAATTTAGAAGGTAAAGGTAACATTCAGGTATTATGTGGAGTCCTTCTTTCCTTATCTTCCTGGAAGATATTACAAAACATGACATGAAATGCCCCAGCAGCAGACCCCAGTGAACTGAGTAGCTGCAGGGAAGTGTAACAGTGTCAGAGCATGCTCCCAGCTCAATCAGATGAATATGCACTTAGAGAAATACACACAACAAGCCTTTTGGGAACATCACGTCCTAATAATATGGAAAGTCAGCAATGCTAGAGTACCACAAGGTTTTTGGGAGTAACTCCTGCCAGGTCACCTGCAGGGTCACCCTGCCAGGGCAGACAGCAAGATGGTTTCTCCTGGAAAAGCTTGACCTGTGACAGCTCAGGTTAATGCAGGAGGTTACCAATATCTAAAAAAACCCAAAAACATCTAGTGTGCATCTGCCTTTGGCTTCCCACATTCTACAAACCACAGTTCAAATTCCCAGCAAAACCTAGAGTTGTGTCAACCTGATTCCCAACCCACAGGTCTTTAGTGCACAGGTAACAAACCCCAGGCACTGGCAACACAGTGAAAGCACATCCACAGACTGGGATAAAGCACAGGTTGCACTTTGGCACCTGCCCCTCTGCATTTGCAATATGGTTTGTGGACAGGTGATGCTGTAATTCACCCTCACAGAGCACATTTTCCATGCACCAGTCCAGATATCTGAGATAAGGTGAGAGAAACTGAAATATGTACAGCAGAAATGTTCCCCACTGCTACCAGTGCTCCCAGTATTTGCCTTTGCTGGTCTACCACCAGGATAAAAGGAAGGAGCTGCTTTTAAAATTGTTTCTGTTAGGCGACACCTGGAAAGTCTCCTAGGATAAATTCTTACAAATTCTGTGAGAAAGTAGCACATCAATAACTGTATTTCTTAGTGCTGCATCCTGGGACGGGGCAGGGACTGAGTCCCTCACATACAGCCTGGTATTTAGATAATCCATGCCAGCTCAAAGGGTCGTCTCCTCAAGGTTTCTACTTATGAAACACTGTTAAAACTGGCCCCAAATCAGTCTGCCCTAGCAATCCATTCCTTGCCTTAAAAGACTCCTGGCTTGTTTCAGAAATTAAGTAAAAAAACCTTACCATAATTTGGTAGGGACATGTTGATTCAAGGAAGCAGCTGCTGAGTGAGCCAGAGATGAAGTAAATAACGAAGCTGATAGCAGCATTATCCTGTGCCCCCTCAGCAATGAAAACATGGACTGGGCTAATTCCTGGTAAAAGAAAATATCCTTTTTCATTTTCTTGGCAGGCACTGCAGCCTGGCTGCTTCAAGGCAGAAGCTGAATACTCCCACAGCCAGGGCCTTCCTTCCTGAGCACCTCATGTCTTCTAGAGCAGAAACAGATTTCCCTCTCTTCCTACTGCACTGATCCCCTTTCTTCCCCAAGCAGTTTCCCTTCTCCTCACAGCCTGCTTTTCCTCCAGCTAGCTGGGACCCTCTACTCAAATGGGGAGTAATTAAACTGAACAATACCATGAGGACTGGAGTCACCCTTTGGGAACCCAGGTCCAGCCTGGTATTCACACAGCAGCACGGCTCACAAAGAAAGCAAAATATGGGGAACAGAATGGAACCTAAGCCTGGGTGAAAACTGAAGCAGCTTCCATGTGAAAGATATGGAATATTTCCCTTGTGGACCCCAGTGTAACCAAATCTGTACTGCATATCTAGGGACACAGGAAACCCAGGTTAAAAGTCCCCTGATAAACAAGGTGGGCATTGAATCCAAGTCCCCACATTGTCCTGGCAGAATACCCCAATTAATCTGCTTGGTAAAACTGTTGTCTGTTGTCCCTGTTCTAAGGCTGCCCCATATGCCAGGGAAGCTCAAGATAATCAAGGTTCATCTTTTAATTTTGCTTAGGGCATAAATTCATAGTGCTCTCTGCCCTCCCTTCAAAGCATCCCACACAGAAGGAAATGCTGTTTTCCTTGGGGTAATTCTGGCTGACAAGGCACTGTTAACAAGAGTCTCTCCATGTGAGATTAGGCTTTGGTACATTCACTGATAGGGAAAGCAACGAGCAAACAGTTGTGACCCAAGTGTGCTACACTGCTCTGTCTTCCAGGAGATTAGGTGCCAAGAGAATTACACACTGGCTAGTGGTCAGCATGTACAAGCCTCATATATATGACCAAAACCAGCCTGAAGATCAAACACATGCTAAAATACCTCCAAAGCAATTAGTTCAGTCTTAGTGTGACTGCAGTCGGAAACTGGGAAATTTATTGTTCTCCATTTTAAACATTTAAAATCAATGTGCTTGTCTTGTGAATGTACCAAAAGCTATTCTGAATAGAAACCCAAAACCTATAAAAAATGCCTAATTACTCTAAGTTTTTAATTTCTTTCTGTGACTTCACTGTCATTGCTCTCTCCTTAAGACCTTTTCTCCCATGCATTTTCTTTGTTATTAGTGCTATCTATAAAATATGAATCCCAAATCCATGATAGTCATAAAAATCATAAAATTCTATGCCTGCCATGAAAATACTACATGATTTATTTCTGTGGGAAGTACATATTAAATCTAAGTATTGAAATGGTATGTTGCCTCCTTGACATCAAGAACTTTAAGAGACGCCCAATTTCTACTCAATTGCTATTATGTTAAGTTTCTTTCCCTGTTTTAAAACAGATACTTCAGAAGCTATTTATAGGTTGAGGTTAATATTCATATTGCCATATGCTCTACAGTATTTGCTCATATACCCTCTTCATTTTTATTTTATATGACATATGGTGGCTGCATTATACACGGCATTCTCCTAATGTATTGCATATGCATATAACATTTAATACAACAGTGTGTATATTCAGTGTGCATTTCACACTAGCAGATTGTGAACTGATGGACAACACAGCTCCTCCCCTCTGCCCCTGGCTGGACACCTCTAAGGGGCAAAATGTGGACAAAATGCACTGGAGCTCTCTGCTGTGGATGTGTGGACCCACACCCAAAACACGTCAGGGACAAAAATCGCAGCATAAATGAGAATAAAACTTCAGTAGGGCTGAGGGTCTCTCCTCACCCACAAATTCACACAGCAGCCTTCAGCAGCTTGGTCTGAGGGGGCACTGCATGGGGCTCTTAAACTCCCTATCAGCCTTACAGTCTGAGGGAGATGCTAACAAGGAGCAGGATTCTTCCCCCTTGTGGACACCAGAAGCTTAAAATTCCTTTTATTGCCTTTAGCTGATAGGTTCTTAATCTCTCATTTTAAGGATTTCCATATGCAAGGTATTTTCACTAAATATAAGCAAAATCATTCTATGAAAATCCACCTCTTAAGTTAAAAAAAGTCAAACAAAACCAAACAAAACCAAAGCCAAATATGAAAACAAGAAAACAGCTAGAAATTTACTTCCACTTCACTGCACCATTTGGATTGCTAAGAGCAGAGTGACACTAAAAAACAAAAATTTGAGAATACTGTAGCATTTTAAACAGAAGTTTTCTTTAACATTTTCTTCCATTCTGTTTTGAAAGCTACAAAAAGAAATAAAAGTCAACAGTCAAGAAGCAGAAGAAAAAAAAATTCATTTCACTGAACTATTTATCCACATTTAGTATTGCCAAGGAATGGAAACATCAGTTACTCGCACAGCTCCACTCATCATAGCACTCTATAAAGATCAGTGGTCACAGAGCACTCAAGAACTAATAATTAGTTTTTCTCCTTTTTAAGTGGAAAAATGTCCTCGTGTTAATAATCAACAAGAATGTAAGATTTTCCATTAAACTTTCCAGGCTTTGACACGTCTGCAGTATTCTAGCCCTGCAATCCATGGTTTATTGAATATTTTTTGTGGCTTTTTCCCAGAACAGGACTATCACCACTGCTGTGTGTGCCAGCCTTGCTGCCACCATTGTTTGCCAGGCAAGGGCAGGGCTGGTGGCTCCCAGAAAATGCTTTGTTCTGTGTTTCAGAGGTTACTTCACCCAAAAGTGCCACACCCAAAGTGAGCAGGGAGAAAGGAGCTGGGGAAGCGTGGTCTGAGCCAAATGCCTCCCCAGGACCTTGCATGTCATCTCTTCAAAGCAAACAGAGTTCCCACCACCACCAGAACCCCATCCTGGCTGTGCAGGACCATCTCCCTCCCTTCCCCAGCAGGAATTGCACACAGCTTTCTCCTTTAATCCTGCTCCTTTCTGCTAGTTAGTATGAGCAAACAACATCAGTAACAACCAATATGATAAATAACAACTGAGAGGACCCCACAATGCCTTCAACAGAGTCAAATATTGCAAACAACAACACCAACTTTGCAGAACCAAAAGTTTTCCCAGGGGGCCAGGTGTTCTGGGATGGGTTCACAGGTTCTTGGTGATTCTGGTGGAGCAAGGAGCACAGCTCAACCTCAGAAACACAGGCACACAGCACACCACTCAAAAACCTTGCACGTGTCAAATCCCCATTTCAATCACTAGGAACTTCCTTGGAGTAAAAGGAAGAAAAAATTGAATTTTTTTTAAAATTGATCTTAGAAAAAATTGAATCTGTAGTTCAAACATTCAGTGAACTATGGATTCTACTCCCAAGACCTGGGTTCAAAAAGCAGGCAAGGACAAAACCTGCTTTTCTTTGTGTAAAGATGATAAAATATATAAATACATTCTCATTAAATAGTTCCAATACCTCAAATGTTCTCCCTATCCCCCCCTCCCATCCAAATTACACTTAATTAAGCCATCTGATCTTCAGAGGCTTTTTCCCCCCCTGTCAGAAACAATGAAGAAATAAGCAGATTTCTTCTAGAGCCATTGACTTTACTGTATCACGTACAGAGAACAGAAAGAAAAGCCTGGACAGGATGCAGAAACCATGAAGAAAAATTATTAAAGATTTAGGAAAAAGAAAAATCAATCAAGGGAGATACATAAACCTGATTAGGAAAGAAAAGATTGTATGTTCCTATATATAAATATATATATATAGGCATGTTAACGGGTGGCTGGTTCTTCTAAGATTAAAGAAAATAACCTAAGGTTAAATATCCTTTTGAGTTTCTCTGCTACCATCTACAAAACTGGAAACCTGTTTGCCATGGCTCCAAGCAAAGAGCTGATAACAATATTTTTGCAGCTAAATTCTCTCTTTTTCCACCAGCTCCTGAAGTCATGAGACAAATTCACTTGCCAGAAACTGATTGAGTACAGGGGATTTTTCCAAGTCTCTTTTCTGACCCAGATTTGTGTCTTCGTCCTTTCTGAACAGATGGATAAGATGATCATTCTTTAAAGATCCCAACTTAAATGAAAATGTGTTTAGTGGTTCCAGTGCAGGGAAATACAGTAAGCCATTAAACCATGACAAATTTGACACACACAACAACTTCAGGGAAAACAGGCCAAAAAAAAATTGGAATGTCTACCTTACCAAAGCAGAAACTGAATCTGAGTGATTAAAAAAAAAAAAAAAAAAAAAAAAAGCAAGCAGCAAGGGAGATAAGAAAATAGCCATTTGTCCTGTCTGAGCTCACACCACAGCCCACTGCAGGAACAGCACAGCTCCTACCAGCTGCCCCCACCCAGCCTCACCCACCAGCACTGCCAAATTAGCACAGAAACACAAAACTCCCTGCTAGAGATGCAGCAAAGCTCCCTGGAAAAGGCAACGAGGCACATTCTGCTAACTACTCGCCCTCAATTCACAAATGAATATGGTCAGGCTCAGCTAAAGCAAAAAAAAAATGAACCAAGACAACAAAACCCCACTGAATTGTGATTTATAGTAAATCTCTGACATTTTTATGGTTCTCAAACCAATAATGCAAGAAGAAACAGCAGACAGTGAGCTCTTGGCACTGGTATTGACTTCAAGGTCAGTGGAGCACAGAAACCCATTGGTTACTGATAAAATGGCCTCTCCTCCACCCAGCTGCTTCTGGTTTTCAGCAGAAAACTTCTTGGAAACCTGCAGGTGTTTGATATTTCGTGGTACTTAGCTCCCCTACAGCACTTGATAAAATAATTGCGTTGTTTAAACTTTTCAATCAACAGCATTTCTTCTTCCCTTGAGCCTGGATTTGCCTTATTTAGTACCAAGACTAGAGAAAGCAGGTTAACAGCCTGCCTAGTTATTCACATCTATGCAGAAGCCTTTTGTGCTTGAATCAAAAATGGTTTTCTATTATTCTTTCAACTGGTATGTAAGGGTAACGTGATTGTGTCTGTAAGTAACTGCCATACTGAATTTAATCATGCTATTTATTTGCTTTGAATTATCCTGTATTCATTTTTTCTGTACTCTTAGGCATCGATAAAGTGGTTCTTACTATTACAGTAAATTAAATGCACTTTAAAAGATTATCTTTTGCATTTGTCATAACAAGAATTTACATCGATGTTTTTCTCTCTTTAAGTGGGTATAAAGAACTCATGTGCATTTTTTAATTTAGTGTGTAGTATTTATTACACGAAGAACAATTTCTTAACTAATCACAACTCATTAAATTCACAAATTATCCCAAATAGCCCATGGTAAAAGACCTCTTGCATTAGGAACAGGAAAACAATCCCAAATTTTTTTGTCAACAAGCATAACTAATTTTCTGGTTCTTTTCATGGATGAAATTAAGTATTTCAAAATGCAAAAAACTCCATGGGAAGTAAGAGGAGGGGAGCCACCGAGTAAAAAGCAACTGTGGGAAGGATGGAGGATAGATGTGAATGGCACAACTTTAAGCAGAGGAGGAAAATGGAGGCTGATGCTGTGTGCAGGGGAGGAACCTCCCAGCCCTTTCCCTCTCCCCTTGGATCAGTCCTGCTCTCCCTTGCTGCAGTGAAAGGTGTGCTGGGGCTTTTGTGGCCACCCTTCCACAGCCCCATGCCCTGCTGCCTAATGACTGTCACTTAATTGTTGTGTTTCCTGAAGCAGGCAGTCCCTAACGTGATATATGAACTGCACAAGAACCTTCTTTGAACACAGAGCCATTTAAACCTTAGTTATTAAATACTCCATTCACTCTGTCAGTCACTAGCCTTTTTTTTTTTACTTTACATGTGTGGTGTTTTTCACATGTTTAGCACTGAAGCACACATTTGTTTGGACTATACACCTCTGTGTACTTTTTTAATGTAATAAAATTGACAGATGAGTTCTTTTTGCAACAGGTTTGGTAGAAGAAAATGTTTGGGTTTTTTTCCTTGATGGCTGTTTAGACAGCAGTCTTAAAAAATGACTAGTCACTAAAATTCCTCATGCTCATTTCATATTGTGTTGATTCATATTAAATTCATGACAACAAAAAAGCAACTTGAGGCACTTTTGGAAATGACCACTCTTTAGTGCTTCTCTCCTCCAGGCTCGATAGGCCCAGAGTCCATAAAGCTGCCTGCTGTCTTGTGTCATGAAAAGAAACAGCTTTGCCTGGGAATGCCATTACTGTGTAATGAGGCATGCAGCAAAATATACCTTCAGCAGCCACTTGATGAAGGCTTGCTGACACACCAGACCAGACAGAAATGTTTTTTTGTGTGTTCTTCCTTATTTTGTCCATCAATCACATCATTAGTCAAAGCAGACAGCTCTGTCAGCTGGGCACAGATGCAGACTGGCAGGCGATCAGTGGACAGGTGTTAGAGCTCTCCCAAAACAAGATCTTGAAATGAGAAAAGGAGTGAAGACCTTGTTCCAAGGGCTGGAATGTCAATATATTAAAGGAAAAAAAAAAAAAAAAAAAAAGAGACAACCAAAAACCAACATATAAAAAAACCCTGGTACCCAGGAGGGGAAAAGTTCAGAGGGGATGCTCAGAGCTGCTACAGAGAGACTTGGAGGAAAGTTAAAAGGAGCTGCCACTTTGCATTACATTTTCATTTCTGCCTGTATTAGCTGGTGTCAGTGGATAACGGCAACGTCCAGCATTTGCTGTTTTGAATGGAGTCTAAAGGACATTATGTAAACAGTATTGTACTTCAGTTTCATTAGGAAAATCCTCCATGGCACACGGATTTATTTGTCCGAGGCTTCTGTCATTAAGCTGAGACACTAATACCCACAACGAGCATATATACTTTCAGTCTGACGTGCAAAATGGCAGAGGGCTACACGAGGGATCTCATTTTCATTACAAGAACCAAAAACATAAACAGAGTGAGATACATCCGAAGTGCCCCGGTCACAGGGAGTGCTAATCAAGCAGAGGCAAACCTGAGCCCTCAGGCAGGGATAGCCCCCAGAGCTTCACCCAGGCTGTCCTGGGCCAGTCCCCACCCATGTGTGCTTGCTCTGCATGGGGCTACATGCGCAACTGACCCTCAGTGCCCCTGGGGGCTGGTGCCTCTCTCTGGGGATGCCCTGGAGGTGAACCCACTCCTCAGACCCAGATCTGCTTCAGCAAATTGAACAGCATTGTCTTCCTCAGATCTCTCAGCTGTTGGTTTTATTTCTGTAAACTGGAGCTAGTTCTCCTTCACAACATTTTTGTATGAGTCCTTTAAAGCACAGGGTGTTTCATTTCCTTCCCATCCCCTCAAGCTAAGTTTTTGTCTACAGTCACACTTTGAATTCTAGAAGGTTTTTAATAATGAGTCTGGCTAATATTGTTTCTGAACAGCTTTGCATGCATTGTGCACTCTTTTTGAGTAATATTAGATAATTTTCCAGCTCCTTGTCACCAGGCACGTGATAAATCTCCAGCAGAATCTCATTGTTTTGCATCCCAAACCTGGGCAAGAGGGTGCTCTTGTGAGGTCCAAAACAAAATAATTTTATCTATAATGTGCTTCTCTCAATCATTCTATGCTGGAGTTGGCCAAACTGAATTAAATAGCTTTTTATTAATCCCAGATGAACCCAGCTTGGTAGAAAAACAAGCAGCAAATCCCCAGCTAAAATGAGTGGGAGAGACCAACCCTTTGGGAGAAAAACTCTCAAGCAAAGGATGCCATCAGGGCCATGCAAAAAGGGCAAAGATGTTCATGATAAAAGTCTAAGCAGGGATACCTCCTCCAACTGCAGTTGGTTTTAGTCTTATTTTAGCAAGAAAGACAGGCCCCTGGAGTGCAGTGATTTGAACAAAAAAATCAATTAGTGATAATTCCCAGGGAAGTGGAACCAACCAAAGAGCTAACCAGCTTCTTGCTGACAGAAAACAAGTTTGCCAAAATCATGTCACTTTTCAATTAAAAAAAAAAAAATGCAACTAGAAAACTTCCCCTTTAGAAACAGAAGTAAAGTGGTTTGGGGAAAGGGACAGCAAGTCAATTGAACAGGAGACATGTACAGCCCACAGCTGCAAAGCTGCAGTGATAATTAAGGTGTTAAGTTGGATCACAGGTTTTGCTTCAACTTTTGCCTCCCACCCATTGCAGCTGTCTTTAAAATCCTGCAATTACTCAAGGCTTTCCTATTTCCCCCAGGTCTTCACTGTCCCCTTTCTCACATTGCCCCTTTGCTCGTATTTACACTCTTCTTCCTCTGCTTTATTTCAGCCCTCACTAACCCATTATCCCCTCTTGCCTCTTCCCCTGGGCTTTATTTCTTCTTCTCCTTCCCACCTTTAACCAGCCCAATCAAACACCACTTTCTTGGTATTAGTAGAAATCACAATCTAAAGTGAAAACCCCCCAAACATACATATCTGGCATTTAAATGCACTCATCTACTAAAAATAACACAGTGTCTCCTACTGCAACACAGAGCAGAACCATATCCACAGCTCCAAATTTTTCACAATGGGATTGCCCTAGAAAGAGATGATTTCTGGTGAAATATCAAGGTAACCTGGATTTTAACTTGTGCCATAGTTGGTTTTTGTCATTTATTTTAGAAAATATTTGGATTAAAAAAATGGGGGGGGGGGAAAGTCTTTTTCACTTCAATAAGTTATAGGCTGGAGGGAGGGTAGGAGGAAGAAGAAAGGAAGAAAAATTAGGATTGCTGAAAGGTCAGGTGCCTTTATACAGAACAAGGGAAAAGGAGAAGGCTTTCAGATCCTACCAAGAGCTGACCTTTCTAAAGATGTGCTCAGCATGAAGGGGGGTAATACCTGGGACACAGCCACACATCCACCTTTAAATAAGAATTAAAGCCAGATAGGTCTGGAGACACCATTAATCTAAAGATCCTTTAGAGGTCACTGTTGTGCCAAACAGGCCTGGGTGGGGCACATTTATCTGGTGAAAGAAAATACTGGAGTAAAGGAACATTAGTCCACAAAACTTCTAAGCTCTATGAATAAACTCTGCAATTAATTAATTAGCCTTGTTACCTGCCTTTCAAGTGTGGGCATATTGACTCAAACCTCCTGGTTTGAGGTGGCCCAGAAAAATCAAAGTGAAAAACATGAACATTGCCCTTGTGCCAGCCCCTGCCAACAGCCAGGGCTCCTATGGAAATGGTTAAACTCAAGGATCTCAGTTCTCATGAGAATGGAAGGAAGAAAAGTAACATGAACTTGACTCAGGCAGTGGTGATTAGGGTTTTTAAATAGATTTTTTTTTTTTGAGATTCTGAACAAACTACTTCTTCCCCAGTTGAAAACTGGAAATAATTTGAGGCTAGTTTGTGGCTGAATTGATGTTTTAGATTATAAACTGTTCTATGTGATGGCAGCAGGGATCACACAAGGATTTGGAGTGAATTCCTTATGTGGTGTGAGAAATTGCAGAGATGAGAAGGTTGCATTGGAGTTTCCAGGTTCACACAACACAAGTTTCATGCTTATGTTAAGTCCTTACTGGTTATAGCCCTTGGTGGCTTCAGCTTTTCACTTCTTCCAAGAAGAAAAGCAGGTCCACTCAGAGAGTGCATCATTCCTGCTATGGCTGTGCTCCAGTGGCAGCATCCAAAAACCATATAACACATCCCTTTGCTTGTGCAGCCTGGATCCTGTCTCTGCAGCTTTGTCATTGATCTTTCTTCTACATTAGGCTCCTGGGCAGTGCATTGAGGCTGGTTTGTCAATAATTTCAAAGGTTATTCAAACGTTCAAGCTTTATTGTGATTCTTAATGGATCATCTCCACAGAGCAGTTTAGAAGGAGCAGAGAGACAATGTCTGGCTGGTGCCAGTGCTGCTGTAACTTTGCACCACAACACCACGTGGCAGAACCACCATGCCAGACCCTCAACTACATTAGATACAGCAAAACTTTCAAGGAAGGCACCAGCAGTTATGATGATTCAGGAAGAGAGCACCAATTAGTAGGAAACAATGCAAGCAGAAAGGAACCATCAACACCACACTGGAACTCAGCAGAGCTGGATTGTCAGAGGTCTTATAAATGAAGGACAGTGCTTGTCATCCTCCAACCTGTTAAATTAAGAGCATGAGATTCAGGAGAAAAACCCCACAATTTAAGATGAACATGCCCAGGCCGTTCTTGAAGTATGTTCAAAACAAATATCAAACTCCTGGCTCCATCATCATCATCATCATCATTTAGAAACAATACTTAGCAGGGAAATACTTAACATCTCCCTTTACCATCTCCCACCCCCTGACTAAAGATGCTACAGAAATTTGGTCTATTTATGTGCCAACTTATGTGTTTGAAGTGAAAAAAAAAAAAAAATCCAGTGATGCCAGTGGAATCATGTTAACGTAAAAGGTAGTTTTGTCCCACTGGGAGTGGTGTAAAGACAAGATGCACACAGTTGGGAGGGGAAGGAGGAGAGCTCAGGGCACAGCCCAGCAATGTTTGGGAAGCAGGAGCAAGGTGTAGTGCCAATTCCCCATCTACCCAAGTCCCACGAAGCAGGAGATCTGCCATAGCTCCTGGCCACACTAAAGGCAGTGACAACACTCTCACTGAATTTATCTGTTCATCAAAGTGTCAGTCTCTTTTTAAGTGGTCTTAAACTAGAATATTTCATGAGCTGAGAGCTGCCAGTTATAACAGTTACGTTGGGAGGAACTGCAGATTTTATCTAAACCATACAATTACCTCTAGAAAATACATTTTTAAAGTCTATCTATATCTGTAGAGTACACCCAACGCACCTGTCAACCAGATATACTATATGTCAAAGTCATCACAGAATATCAAGTAGATGTCAATCAAATTAGTCTTTAAAAGTAAGAACTTCTGTACAAGAACCACTGAAAAGAGCTGTGTGATTACTGCATAGAAGTACACCTATTTTATAAGACCTACCATATTGTACTAATTCCTGTGTTCACAAGGAGAGTTTTATTAGTACAAATATAGCCATGTCTAAACTAGGACTTGGCTAATGTTCCCTTCTAAAATAAACAAGTCCAGTAATGTTCACATTTTAGATGGCAGCATCTCACTGACCAGAAAAAAAATTTTAATCTGAGAGCAGCAAGACAATATATTCAGAAGTAAACATGTCAATAGAGCACAAATTCCTGAATGTGTCTCATAACCACAATTGGCTTTCCTTGGGTCAGAACTCCTCCTGTGAGCAAAGGTGTCAGGAAAACAGGATCTGTTAGAGGTAAGGATTAAATTTACAGATTATTTGCATCATAATATAAATCTGCAGTGTATTTTACAGTGGAATTTTCTTTTCATACTTTTGCTCCCAAAGTGCTAGGAGGGAAACTCCTCTCATCTGTAAAAATGTGAGATACAAGAGATGTCTTGGCCAAAGCCATGATGAAAACCCAAACTCTCAAATGTATTAATGAATCAAAGTGTGAAATAAAAAGAAAAATTACTCAGTACAAAACAGATAATCTATTAATTTTGAAGCACTTAATTTCTGTTTAAATTATTCTAGGTTTCTTTAAAAAAACTAATTTTAACCTAAATTACAGACATACAGGTTGTCATTCAACCAAATTTTAGGTTTTCTCTAATATTTCTGAGACAAACAAATTTAAATTAGCTTTTATCTATAAACAGGGTAGTTCTGATGAATCAGCATTTTCCAATAAGAAAACATTTCACCAGCAAACACTGAACCAGCTCTACAAATTAATTGCTACTTCACAACATGAAGAAATTTGCGATAGATCTTTCTTTTGTCATTAGAACAAATCAGTGAGATACAGCTTGATTTGAATTGCATGCTGTAAAAGTACAAAAATAATAACATTTATAGGGAACTGACTTTACATCTCAAAGGATTTTTTTTTAATATTACTTTTCTACTTCCAACAGAAGCAGAAAGATTAAAACAATCCTAAAAAAGCCATAAACCCCAAGTATTCTTTAATTACTTTCCTTAGCAAGAGCCACAAATCAGGGACAGCTGCCTGAATTTTCATGCCATTCCCTCTGGAAGATATAACTTCCAAAACTGATTTCCGGATTGAATAATCAGTAATGGATATTTTTGGAAGAAAATCCTTGGATCAAAAATTTATGATGATACCAAACACTGCTAGCTCCCTATTGCTGATGCCAAAGCGAGTTCTCCATCCCATTTTGGAGAATTTGTAATTCCTGCAGTCCAGAAGTACTGAATTTTTATCAAAACAGCTCGGCACAATCCTTTTACTTACTAATGTCAATACTGCTTTTTGCCTCACTTTGTTCTTCTAATTTACAGAGACAATTTAGTCAGGGTAGTTGTAGTTGGACTTTTAAGGGTTTTTTAAACACTGGGACAGCAAAGTGAGATCTATTGCAGTGGTGGGAAGATAGTATGAGTTACAGCACAATTACCACCATTTGGAGCAGCATTGTCATGTAGCTACAATGTAGATTACATTAGGTAAAACAGCTCAAACACTGAATAGAACAATGTGCTGCCTATAAATCTCCACACATCTTCTATTATTAGGAAAACTTCTTAAAATTCATACTTGATAAAGTAATAAACTTGCTTGATGTATAAGACCCCACATACCAACTGCTGAAATACAATGAGGGCTGTTAAAAGGATAAACCTGTTGAATAAATCTGCTATGTAAAAATTTATCTCAATGTTATATATAATGAAACCCTTCTTAAACAAAAACCTGATAAAACAATAAACCTGTTCAAAGATTAAATTTGCTGCACTCTAGGGCTATACTTCTCTGCTGTATTTGGAGCTGCCAGACAACTTTCAACCTGTTTAATTTCAGCAGTCCTGTTTTAACACCATTTTTCCCTATTCTTTTTCAATCACCCCTTTGCTTGTAAAGTCTGGGAAGAGTCCTGCAGTTTGAGTACAATCCTCTATAACATTTCTGCCAATGAAAGTTAACAGATGAACTTTTTCATTTTTTCGTGCTTTCATTTTTCTTGATACAGACACATCTCTAGGCATGAGTAACAGTTGTCCATTAGCTCGTTATAAAGGCATGGGAGAGAGTGGAGATGGAGAGAGATCTATGATGCAGAAACACTGGAGAGTGCCTAGAGCAAATGTTCATCCCACCCTGGACTGCTGAGAGAGGATCTGCACAATCTGTCCCTGTTAGTAATGATGTCCCGGAGGAATAAGACAGTGGGAAGAGGATTTTAGTATTTTTGAAGAAGCAACCACCACTCTGCAGCATTAGACAGTAAGACTGGTTCTTACTCATGAGATTCATGGTCTATTTGCTTGAACAAAAGCTCACAGATTTTGGCCTGGACTCCAGAAAACAAAACTGTAGGCAGGCTAGGAGCTTTGCTAAAAAAATTTTCAGAACACCCATGACTATATCAAGCATCTGGAGTGTTCTTTAATAGTGAGTAATGATATTTCTTTTGTCAGGCAGCTGGCACCTTCTGCCTTCTGACACCCTCTAACATCACTCTTACTTTGAAGGCCTTTGTTAGCTCTCAGCACACCTCCCACCACTCTCCAACTTTCTCTACCTCTGCATTCACCTTGTGAGAAATGCAAGAGAGCCGCTGCCACCCAGGACCTGCCATCATCCAGAAGCTGCTTTCACCTTTCAAGGGCTGATTTTGCACCCGACAACCCCCTTTCAGCTAAGTGTGGAAAGGGAGTTAGAGCAGGAGTTAAATACCCATGGGTTAATTGATTCACTCCCATAGCTAACACATGAAGATCCTGAAAGCTTTCAGGCATCTCTCAGGTGTTGCATCTTTTCAAGGGCAAGCACCAAAACACTCCCCCTGGCTGCTGCTGGCCCCAGGAAGAGCAGCAACCCCTTTCCTCCTCACTGCCAAGGGCAAAACATCTCCCACCTTGAGTATGAGGACAGCCAGACCTCACCTGCTGAGGTGCTTGCCCTCTGCCAGGTGTGGATGGGGATGTTACCCCACCACAAGGATGAGGCTATTCTGGTAATTCTTGAAAAAATCCTTTCCCTTGAAGAATTTTTTAGTGATCTCCCAGTTAATGGTGCTGTGACTGTAGAGGGAAAAAAAAAGTCTTAAGTAACATTTCACCTTTGCTGTGAAATGTTACTTCACCCTATAAGCATTTTCTCACAGGAGCCACCCTCAGTCTCAGATGCAGACTCACATGTGCCCTGGCAGGGTGGTGGATTTCTGCTGAGCCCAGTTCATGCCTCCCATGTGAGGTCTGGGGGAGCTCAGGACACTTGCATCTGTGCTTCCCATGCTGATGGTCAGCTCAGGAGGAAAATACTGACAGCTGGGCATTAAACTCACCAAACGTAGGTGCAGATAGAAACGAACTGTTCAAAAATTGGCATGAAATGCTGCCAGTAATATTCAGGATTCATCATTTTATTTTGGCAGGGATTTGTTTCGCTGTAGGAAAGTACCTCCAGAGTCATCTTCCACTGAAAAATGTGAGATACTTCCAGAAACTGCAGTGAGCAAACCAATTAATCCTCTCTCAACTCCTTACAAGGGACTGTAACAAAGGCCTAATTCCTAGAGACAAGGTCACTCCCCAGGAGCAGTTGGGCTGGCAGAAAACCCTGAAGTGTAGAGGAGGCATGTTTGATGCTGTCTTTGCTCAAACTCTGAGCCAGAAGAGCTTCTTACAAGAACTGATCAAAATTGCACGTTTGAGGAGCTACAGGGACTGCTCTCCCTGACTGCAGGCACCAGACTCCTGTACCTGAGCTAAGTCCCAGGTCTGTCCTTCCATCCTTTCACAGGAAAGTTCTGGCTTGATCTAATCAGTTTTGGAGTTTTATTTTAAGAATCTCCTTTCAAGGAGACAGAGGAGTTCTGTCATGAGCAGCCCAGCTCCTGCAGGTGGGGTTTGGTCACTGTGGGGATACAGAGGAGGGTGTTTGGGAGGTCTGTCCAAGGCATTGACAGTGTGGGACTGGCTCTGCAGAGCCACTGTCAACTCTCTACTACACTCAATGAGGAGACTTTTAACTACCTCTTCTTGTTATTAATGCACTGCTCAAGTCACCTATTCCTTTCCAAAAGTACAAGGTGTACCCAAATAGTGAGTCACAAGGTCACTGTGCGCAGGACCAATCTAAAATCTTCGGTCTTGTGAGCATTGGGAGCATGAGGACAAATCCAGTGTGTCTGTGGTAAGAAATAACCGAGGTAAAGCTGTCAGATACTCAAAATCACAGCTTAAAAGATGTAGAAACTACATTGTGCTCATTGACACTTGACTAAAAAGACAACACTGGTGATGCTGAAAGGACAAATAAAAGGCTGCAGGATGATGCCACCTGTGATACATGACACACACTGGTCTCTAACAATCCTGCTGGTACTAATGAAAAATAGATGTTAAAATGTAACATTAAGATTATCAAGAGCAATTAGCAATAATCATATCTGTGGGTCTCCATAGCAATTAGGAAATAAATTGGATTTCTGTACCATTGTGCAGGACTCTTGTACCTCACCCTCCCTATGGTCCCCTCACATCCCAAAGCACAGGCAGGGGCATGCACCCCTCTGCACACACACACACACACACACACACACAGGCTCTGCCTGTTTGCTGCTCACCTAATGCTTGTTTGTTTTTTTCTCCCCCTTTCCAACAGTAGCTGGACTCAGCTCAGGCACAGTGATCTGTAATCTCGCAGCCATTTTTCTGAACATAAGCAGCTTGCATTTAAAACTCTCCTGCTCATCTGTCTTCATTTGAAGACTGGGTTAAAAAATAAAATTAATGATTGCTATCAGAGAGAAGATGAGCAGCATCACCAGTGAAAAGTAGCACTGCCACATTTTACCAAGGCTAACATTTTTCACTGGCTGGAAATGGCTGGATATACTTGTAAACATTATTAAAAATAATAACTTAATGTTTCCTTCCTGTGACTAGCTAGCATTAGCAAGGTATTTTCAATTAGCATTTCCTCCAAGCAATGTAGGTCTTTTACTTCATTCTATTTAAAAAGGGATTTGTTTTCTAATTTTTTTACTTCTGCTGTTGTCAATAATAGAATTCAGTGGAATGGCTGCAGGTTTTTCCTCCCATCACTTACAGTTTGTAAACCACTGAGAGGGAATGTATGTGTTTGATTTTATTTGCTTTAGCATAGCTGTCCAATGAAAGAAACAGACATAAGTATGCATTTCAATCTGCTGTATAATGTTATGCGAGGCTTTAAAATACAAGTAAATAGCATCACACACTTAAATCAAGTCATTTTATTTTTAGGGAAAATAAACAAATAATAAAGTGATAAAATAATATAGATGCCTTTGCATTTCTTTTTGTAAGAAAACATGCAATATGAGTAAAACCACTATAATCCACTTCATCCAACATTTAACATGCCTAGGTAGTGGAGACTGTTCCAGTTCCAGTTCTAAAAAGCCTTTCCTTGATGGACTAATCTTAATTCATTACAAAAACACTATATATATGGTTTTTAATGATAAATAGGCAAATATTATTGCAAATGCAAAGCTGCTTCATGGCTTTGGCAGCCTCAAGGTGATAATTTCCTTCAACATAAAGTTGTCGATGATTTCAATAGATTGCATTGGGCAATTCTCCATTAATGTAATCAGATTAACATAAAACTTGCATATTCAACATCAATTTCACATGCATTAATCCTGTAATGCCTAAAAAGTTGCATTGCCATATGAGAAGCTCCTAAATGTACTGTGTCTGTTGGCAAACTTTTAAGTAGCACATGCATACATGCACAGAGATTTGTCTAGGGTAACCAATTATCGTCTTGTATTGATAGACAACAACTTCTCAATATATAAATGCATCAATTCCTTATCTGGAAGTAAAGGTCCATGCTCTACATATTCATCAATTCAAAGAGAAAAAAAATTCTCTTCTGTTTGTGCATCTGCCAATTAAAAATTTACTTTTTAAGTGCAACATGAGACCTTCAATATCCTCTAATATTTCATATACCTCTAATAGTAAAGCTCAATGACCCATTCTGTAGTTTGCAGCTGCTTTTGAGATAGGGCCTGATTTGGAAGGCGCAGAAATGCTGACATTTCATCCACTGGTCACAATTTCTAATGTGCTGGTAACAAAACAGTCCTGGAGTACAAGAATCATAAACTCTGTGTATTGATCCATCATCCAGAATTGCTTTCATAAAAGAAACATTAATGTTTCAGCCACCTACATGTGAAGGTAACACCAGACAGCCTTTATACAGCTGGAACCAGTTATATGAGAAGTCAAAGGGTGTTTAACCATGGTTAAACATATTACACACAATAGCAATCCCTTCCCAGGAAACAAAAGCTTGATATGCCACCACAGTTATCAAATGTTAGTCACAAAATGACCATCTAAACACAAGCTAAAATGGATTCAGTGCAACAACCTAGATCCATAGTTATTCCATGGAAATGGAATTATTGACATATTAAAGTTTCAGATTTACTACACACAACAAAGATCAGCATTCCAGAAGGAAAATCTATTGCAGTACTGCTGAGATCCATTTGAAGAGCATTTGTATGTAAAGGATTGGGCCCTAAATCTGGATAGACATTTATATGCAGATATTGTGATATATGGAGCCAGTACAATAAAGTCTTAGAGTGAGACAAAGCATAATAAAGATGGGACAGTTAGAAGATGAGCATATCTGCATATAAAGTATCCAGGTTACAAACACACTCTTCAGTTGTTGCATCAAAATTTATCAAAATTTGGGGTTGAAATTCAGGTTGTGGAGCTGCTGATCAGCAAGGGCATTCCTGGGCTTTGCAATGCCTGTGTCACACTGTAGACAGTGAGCTGGACTCAGTCAGGAGTCAGTCATGCTCTGGCTCCTGCCAGCTCTGAGTTCCTACCTCTTTTGGAGTTAATCCTGCTTAGAGATACATTTCTGTAGTTGTAACCACAAACAAACATTATTTTTTGTTTGGAAATATGTTAAAAATATATGTGTGTGTATGTACTGTGCATGCACACATTTGTTTCCACACTTGCCATAGAGAGGAAACCATTTTATGGCAAGTATCCAACCCTTCACATTATTTCTCTGGCAAACGCTAAAATGTCTGTCAACATCGTGTAAACAGGCTGGCAGGGAATTTTGAAGAAAGAAAATGAAAGCTGCCATTTATTCTGTGCATGACACCATTTAAACATTTTTCAAAACATTAAATGTTGAATTGCCATTTAAAATTTTGAATCATTCATCAACATGACATAAGGTGGCATGCATGTCCTTATAAATTCAAACAGATCAATCCCAGAATGACCTACTAAAAAGCAATCAAGAACCTCAATGCATGTGAAGGTGCTATAAACCATGGCAGATAGCACAGGGATAAGATGATGCTGAACAGCACATCTGGTCGTGGTCTCTACACAAAGCTCAGTTTAATTTTGCAGAATTTAAGGGTGTACAATTGCAGGTTGTCAGTATTTGCTCACTCTGGCTCTGGGGTTTGATGAAGAAACCTTTTCACCCTGCAGACCCGTTTGCAGGCTGGTGTGGCTTTGCAGGTCGGTTGTTTGGGAATGGCCCATCCAGGAAGGGATGTCAGAAACGCTGTGCTGCATCTGATGGAATCCCAGCAGATGCTGGGGGAGGCATTTCCCCACCTCAGTGTGCCCACCTGCCCTCTGATTCCAGCCTGACACAAACAATCTCTGAAGTTTTGGTAAGAACTTCAGCAAGGAATAACATCATTTAAACATTCCTTTGAATACATCCTGCTGATCCCAGTGATTTGTTGGGCATCTCACTGTTTGTTGTGTGACAAGTTGGACTTTGGACAAGGTCAGCTCTTGAATCTTGATGATGTTTTTTTCCCCTTGAGCCAGAAGACATTGATTTGTACATCTAGTTTACCTTGTTTTCTTAGCCATTTGTGACACAGTACAACAGTTCCCATCGAAAAAAGTGTCATGTAAATAAATTACAACTTAGGACGTATACATTAAATAATTTTATAAATGAACTTTAAAAATGAAGGAATAAAAAATGCCAGTCCCAACTTCTATGGCTGCAGTGATTATTCTGATCATGTTGTCATGTGTAATGAAGCACAGTCCCATCATTAATCAAAAGAACCAATCAGATAACTAATTTAGGCAATATTCTTTACCACAGGACATGTCGGTCAGTAAAAATGCATTAAAATAGCAAAAGATCAATAGTAGACACTAGGGACTGTGTTTACAAACCAGTCTTAAACTTTAGGGTATTATATTCTCAGTCATACCGGGCATCTGATTTTTTTAAGGATAAAATAACATGTAAGATAAATGCTGAGATTTTATTTTCAGTTAATAACGTGCATTAGAAGCTGTCTGCTGCAAATGTATGAATTGCTGCGTTATTTAATGATTTCCACAAAAGTGTGTTTAGCTACTTTCTAAATACACTCTAACTAGACTGGAGTGACACTGCACAGGAGAGAGTTGGCAGGTTCAGGATTTACCGATGTGTGCCTTCAATACCTTATGTGGAAGCCCACATCAAACACTGTGCCTGGCAAACACTATTTATGTTCTTCCTTGGGCAGCCTTGTGTTTTACATAGTCAATACCTTTATTTAAATGCAGATTGAAGGGACTTTGTTGCAAGTAGAGGCATACTTGCACTTTTTCTAACTTGGATCTTTTTATTCCTTAGGAATGAGACTTTTTTTTTTTTTTTTTTTTTTGGCAAATTGTTCCGATAATGAGAAAGTGCATCTCAGATGTGAAATATTTCCGTTGGGTTTAATCCTTTCAGGATGCTAAAGGAAAAGTAGAACAGGGCCTTAGAGTAACTGTGGCACAGGCAGGTAAGGTCTGCTGCCCAGCTGCACCTGTAGCATCCCCCTGGAGAGCCATTCCCCATGCCTGCACAGCTGTTCCCAGCTCCAGTGACAGCCTAGAGAGCCACTTACTTGCTAAGAGTAGTGTAAAACCACAAAGGACTTATGCATGGTCTCAGTTCTTACCAAAACCATCATAGCTGCATCATCCACCTTTCACACCCAGGACTCATGAACAGAGGGAGTGCTCAAACAGGATGCCTTCAAGGATGGGAACATCATATCAGGCAGATGCAACATTTATAGGATCTCTGTTTCAGAAAGCACATCTCATTTTCAAAAATACTCAAGAGCTTCTCAACCTGCAGTAGACATAGAGCTGTTAGCAGCAGTGCATTGGGGAGAGACAATTGGCACCTTCATCAAATGTAATGTAGTTTGGCCTGCACAACAGCAGTCCAGCTGAATTGTTAAAAGTTGTTTCCACCAGCCTGGCCTTGTAGCAGCCTCTCCAACATTGTTCTGTGGCCACATGGGAAAGGAGGAATGGATGACACAGTCATACTTTGCTATTTTCATGGAAAAAAGAAATCCTACCATTTGGAAGAATAAACATAGAATCACAGAACCACAGAACAGCCTTGAAGATCATTCAGGTCTTGAAAAGAAAAAACAAAACCACCTCAGCACAACAAACCATGTCACAATTATTCCAAAGGACAGCAGGATGCAGGATACACCCCACGTGAGGAGTACCTGCAGACCAGCCAGGTCCTGCTGCCAACAGGTTGTGATTTGTGGCAGTCATATCTGCAGCTGCAAATCTGGTTGCACTCAGTGGACTATATGCACTTTACAATATTGAATTCCTGGTCAAATTACTTGTACTTCTGGTCTCCACAGTATTCTGTGTGCTGAGATTCTGTGATGATGGGTTGAAAAAAACCCAAGGGCTTTTTTTCTCCTCCCTGTTTCACATAACACCTATTAGTTCTTGAACAACCCTTCCCACCTCTCTGTTTTGCACACCTCTCATCTTCTTGTGCCCATCTCTTTTCTAAGCCAAAAAGTGCTGATCTATTTAATCTTTCTTCACCCAGGAAGCTATTTGGTGTCTTGTGGTCTTCCTCAGACCCTTGTCCAGTTGAGAGATAAAGCTGGTCCTTCCAAGGTGGCCTATAAACATGGAAATACTGAGGATGTCCCCCAAAAAACCCTCCAAAATCACAATTTACTGCTGTGCTGCTGGCATGGGGACCAGACACCAGCCAGAACTGTCCCACAGAACACTTTAGGCAGTTGGTTGGGATGGGTTTTAATGCTCGAGTGCTTAACAGTAAGCATATGCTTAAACATTTTAACACCTGACAGGTTTGATAAATGAGCTGATAGAAGGTTACTACTGTAGTCAAAAATACATCTAGTAGTTCTTTCAGAGAATCATAAAACCATCTGAGATATTTGAACTGCAAAAGACCCTTGCATTCTGTTTTTTCAAGAGATTTTTATGAGATAGTATTTGCTGATGTTTTTTCTTAAAAACACAGAACCTTATTTTATTTTATATAATTCAATTACTTCTTTCTATCCAATAAAATAAGCTCATTCAAATAAAATCAGAATTACTTCCCTCTTTTGGCTAGGGTACAGCATCTTTTGTACCCAGCTAAGCAATCTTCACAGTGCTTGGCAATAATCCTGCTTAGAAGGGCAGGATTTAGAACAGATGCAGACTTCTCCATGTTGGGGTGCTACCAAGTTCTCTGTTGATTAGTAGGGTGCATAATTGGGTATGACAGAATATAGATTTCTGGCAGAAAATAATTTCTAATGGGAGAAGCCACTTGCTGAGGACACCCACTTCAATTAAAGGTAGACCAAGACTCTAAGTTAGGATGTTAACCCTATGACTTCTGCCAGACTTGCTATTTCTTCTGTTAGAAGCTGAGATTCATTGTCTGGTTGTGTCATTAACACAAGAACAAACGCAAAAATAATGTACAAACGTAGAAGTGGAAACAAGGACTCACCTGAAAATAGTTTGCTGAATCTGTCTTATGTGCAGCAATAACCTTTGATCATAAAATACTATATAAATATTGTGCAAACACCATATTCTGACATACACTAACTTCCAGTTAAACAAAAGATCGCAAAAACATTTATTTTTTAAACTAATCATTGATGGGGAGGGGGGAAGTTACACTCTTTGTGTGCACTGTGTTGGCCCTCTGTGCATATTGTCCTTGTGAGTGCCTCCCACACTGAAATGAAAGGAGTGAAAAAACAAATTCTGACTCATCACTGAAGTTCTGAGGAGATAAGGGTCTGTTTAGATGCCATGATACCTATTACAAAGCCCACATAAGTCACACAGAGCCTTTCTATTGGCTTAAATTTTACCTATGTTTTCATTAAACTGGTCTCAAAGCAACAAGTCTTCTGTGTTTTAATGCCTTCATCTGCTTATTTTGTCTCAGCCAGCATGTTCACCTCACTGCAAAGCAAACAAAAGGGTGAAGCAGCCTGTGTTACAGACAGGCATGGGGATATGAGGTTGCCATGAACCAGATCTGAGTCCCTGCTTTAGCATGTGTTTATCTCCTTGAAATCAGCAATAATCCTTATGTGCTTAACGTAAGGCATGTGCTCAAGTGCTTCATTTGATTAAAGCCTGACTGATTGGGTAAAGGCTTTTGATCTTGGCCTCTTCTTTGGAAAGAAAAAGAAAGAAAACAGAGATCAGTCCTAGACAATCCTATTTACAGCAGCGTGTGTGCCACTGTAGCTGCTCAGGGGAGAGATGAGCTCACCTGCCAGGCAAGGAGCCTGCCTGGCCCTGCAGCTTTGAGCATGGTGGGGGCAATGTCCTGAGACAGACCCCCAGCTGGGCCATGGGGGCAATGTCCTGAGACAGACCCTTAGCTGGGCCATGGGGGTCACATCCCAACACAGACCCCCGCTGGGCCATGGGGGCAATGTCCTGAGACAGACCCCAGCTGGGCCATGGGGGCAATGTCCTGAGACAGACCCCCAGCTGGGCCATGGGGGCAATGTCCTGACAGAGACCCCCAGCTGGGCCATGGGGGCAATGTCCTGAGACAGACCCCCAGCTGGGCCATGGGGGCAATGTCCTGAGACAGACCCCCAGCTGGGCCATGGGGGTCACACCCCAACACAGACCCCCAGCTGGGCCATGGGGGATGGCTGTCAGTTGTTTCCTGCAGCTGATGGAAAGGGCACAGGCTGGCTCTGGCATGGGGTGTAGAGCTTCATCTGCACCAGGGTTCCCCTGAGCACTGCACACACAACCAGGGCCTGGGCTTGGCACTGGGAAGGTGCACAGCCAGGGGAATTGGCCAGGCAGGATGGGGAGAGACCTCAGAGGTGCTTGGCACTGCTACTTGCTCCTGGGCTACTGCACTTTCCCAAAGGAATCTCCCAAAAGCTGCCACCAAAGTCCCCACAGCTTTCCTCTGTGCCACATCCTTGTCTCTGGGTGGTTGGGAATTCCCCATAAGGGTTACAGATCCAAATGGGACAGCAGGGAGGAGTGCAAGGACAAAGAGTTGTACAACTTACACATTGCACACTTACACAAAACTTCTGGAGTTTTTCCACAATGTCTGTATCAACTTTTTCTTGCACAAAAGGTTTCGCTCTGAGGCTTTTGAAAAGTGTTGGCCTACGATCACAGACAAGACTCACATGGAGAATGCAGCAATTCCTAAGAGTCAAAAATGTCAGCTGCTTAACACTACACAGCAACAGTACAAACCAAGATGGGAAACATTTTGAGCTGGAGCTACAGGGGAATTTCAGGCATAAAACGTAATTGCTCTAACTGGAGTTTAGCCAGCACACCAGGATTCACACCCCTGTCCTGCAAAAATAATGCAATGAGGTGTGTGAACTGCAAATAGTCATGACCTCAAATTTATGACTAACAGACATCTAAGCATGGTTTTTCCAGCAACACTGTCCTCTCCCAGCACCCTTTGGTGCATGTGGTCTGTGCTCACTCAGAGAGGAGGATATTGCCCTCTGATTTACCAGCACCACTATGCAAAGTGTGATGAGACTCTTTGCAGGTCCCTTACTCAAATAATGATACCTTGCAGTTTGTGAGATTTAACAACATCACAGCATTAATTGGCATAATTGCAACTGCAGCACAAAGATCCTGTACTTCCCAAAATACCTTTTTAAGGTATTAATTTAAGCTTTTCATATATACCAGATATATTTTATTGTAATTTTGAACATTACAGTAATAAACACAGATAATAATTTGTAGAGAGAGTATGAAGAGAAATACAGCAAACTATTAAATTCCTTATTACATCTACATTGAAATTTGTGTCCCAGAAAAAAAAAAAAATTCAATCTTAACTTACTGCCATGATTCCCTTCATATTAAAAAGATTTTATGGTACCACAGATCTAACCTTATCCATCAAAGTGTTTTCAAAAAAATTCACATTTGTTCTGTGGAAAATGTGTCAAGGAGATATTTCCTTTCCTTAAGGAATAAAATAATAATAATTTTAAAAAATATGGAAATTGAAGAATCAAAATATACCATGACAGAAAAAAAAAACCTTCTCTCAGAAAACCTTTAGGAAATTTATAGTAGAGGATATGTATTGGTCCTCTCAAGAGAAGATAGAGGTTCTTGTTCTCCTGCAGTACATACAACACTCCTATGTTGATATACTTTGGGGATCTAAATAAACCAAAAAAGGCATTTGTGACAAAAGAATTTTTTCAATTGTATTCTTTGGACAAATTTTCGTGTCTAGCCAATACCTTAAAGTAGGTATTTTTAAACACAACACTAATGTTGCAGCTCACTGACCTGTAAACCAGTGAGAGCAAAAGAACAGTGAGGATTCAAACCATTTTAAATCCCTCCAGCTCTCACTGATACACTACACTCAGAGAAAATACAAGGGGATACATTTACACCACGTTCCATCCTCATTTTTAAATGATTCCATAACATGTACAAACTCCAGCACATTGGATAGTTATTTTTGATCTGTGCTGCATTTTAAACACAACAGTTTTTAAAGGAATCTGATTAACTCAGTGTTACAACTGACAGAAAAGTGACAAGGTCCAGCAGAAACAGATGTTCCCTGCAACTTGCTTCTTCCATCCCACGTGTCTTTTAAGCTACATTCAGATTCCATTTGGCACTTCTCCCAATATTTTTTCCCCATCTTTAATGCAATTGTAGGAAAATTTGACGCTTATCTCACTGCTATAAATTTAATAGCAATATTAAAGAACATCACTCACATTAAATCTAAGAAAGTGAGACCATGATAATGTACATAGTTTTATGCTAATCCCTTACCAGTACTCTTGTGTGCTCTCTTTTGCTTGCATTAGTTCTCTGCTCAAAGTAGATTAGTCTGAGCAAACCTGCCATGCTGCTGCCCTGTGCCCAAGGTGTCACCCTGCCTGTGGAGCAGCACAGCCACACCGAGCTGCCATGGGCAGCTTGGAGCCCTGCTGTGGAATTCCAGCTGGAATCTGGGCCTGTGGCTCATACCTGCACTCCCTGCTGTGTTCACTCTGTCCTGGTTTCAGCTGCAGAAGAGTTCCTTTCCTTCCCAGTAGCTGTTACAGTGCTGTGTTTTGGATTTAGGGTAACAATGATAGTGGCATGCTGATGTTTCAGCTGTGCAGAGCAGCTCATGCTGCCCTGCTAGCAAGGGGGCATGAGAAGCTCAGAGGGGATGCAGCCAGGACAGCAGACCCCAGCTGGCCAAAAGATATCCCATAGTACATGGCATCATGCTCACCAGAAAAACTGGGGGAAAGCTGGCCAGGGTCCACTGCTTAGGAACAGGCTGGGCATCCTTTGGTGGGTGGTGAGCAGGTGCTTTTTATCTGCATCACTTGTTTTTCATGGGTTTTGTTTCTCCCTCTCTTTTTATTTTTCTTCTCGTTATCATTTAGTATTATTGTTGTCATCACCATCATTGTTTTATTTCAATTATTATACTGTTCTCAGTGCACAAGTTTTCTCTGATTCTCTTATCCATCCCATCAAGAGGGCAGTGAGCAAGCATTTGTGTGGGGCTTAGATATTTTCTGGAGTTAAATCATGACAAACTGGAAACATGAGTCACTGCAAATCAAAAGGCATGTCAGTTATAAAAGTATTAGCACAAAGAAGTATAAGTGTATTATAAGGAATCCTAAATAAATGTACAGTATAGAAAAGCAAAAGAATTTAGATAGGAAGTTCCCAACCCCATCATCATATCAGCTCAATGTGAAAAGCTTTAAAAACAAAAGAAGGGAATGTATGTGTGTATATCATGCAGTTTAATAACTCTGCTGTAAGTACAAATTAATTCAAATCTTGTACTTGCATTAAAAATGAACTCTATCTATTTTATGTTGATCATTAACTAAGAATATTTCACACTAGAGATTTGTCATATTAAGGAGAATTGAAACCACTTATATCAATTAATTGTATTATACATAATCTTTACATAGATTATCAAAAATACTTTAGATTCTATATTAAGGAAATATTAAATATGAATTCTGCAAGGAGTCATGACCCAAAGTCCTGCCTAAATAATATTTTGAGATTGGTAAAGAAATGTAAAAAACAAAGGTGTAAATGAAAAGGTGATTGTGAGAACTCTTCAGTGAAATTTCTCCATTGAAAAATGCACTGTAATACAACAGAAATGTTTCCTGTACTCATGTTACTGTCCTTAGGGACAGGGGCTCAGAGGTAGGAGGGAGAAGGAGGGGTTATAGCATGGTGGTAGCAACAAGTTCAAGAAATAGGAGGCCCTAAATCCATCAGGATGAGAACCTGAAGCTAGTTCTCCTCCTTTCCAAACTCTTGTTTTGGACTATCCTCACTCCATTCCTCCTTTCTAAGATAACACCACTTTTAACATGCCGCCACAACAATATCAGTTTTTAATTTTCAATATTAAAAAAAACTTTCAAGACTTTGAAGTCTTAGTATTTCTACCCCATTTTCATTTTTCATGGATAAATTCATCCTACTACCCTATGTAAATAGTCCAAAAAGAGACAGAGTGAAAGAAAGATAGGACGAGGCAAAGCAGTCCAGGAGCACGAGTTTATACAATTAAGGGACTTTTGAACATCACCAGCACCTACAACCCAGTCAATGCCAAAACCTTTGTGAGTACTGCCCCAACTTTCATCTCTGTATGGTACCTGGCAAACACTTCAAAGCAGCAGGAAGAGCTTCAGCAATGGGAGGGGATTACAGGAGCTGGAGCACCCCAAGACATGAAGTGCATTAGAAACCACCAGAAGTCCAGAAAAAAAACCATAATGATCTAAAATGAATTGTATCGTTCCCTCTGGTTCTGCATCATGGCAGGACTCTTGGCATGAGAAAAGGGAAATATATACTCATTTAATAACTGGTTATCTCTTCAATAAAATGAGCTTTGAACACAGTTAACAAAAAGAAGTCTAAATTAACTGTGATTTTTTTATTTTGGGGCTGTAGCAGCTCAGGTGAGCTGAAAGATCCACACAAGACAACACCAGCAATATTACTTAGAGGATACCTATTTTTCTCAAGCCAGGGAAGGCAATAACCTACTCAACACAAGACAGCACTGATGCACAACCTCAGAGTTACCATGTCTGCCTTTACAGACCAGTAATATTTCATATATAACTGTCATAATGCTTCCACAAAAATGCATATCTCCTGCATGTCAAAATACAGAGCTTTAAGACTGCTTATCTTCCCTCAGAGGAAGAAATAGTGAGCCTCTGCCACAGCAGCCTCCATGGGAGCATGTCCATTATCATGTTTTGGCACAGTGCAGTGCCTGGCATTCTTCACACAACCTGCAGATAGCCCAGATACTTCTTGGAAAGAGATTTCAGTACAAACCTCCCCAGAATGTTATTGGAGCCCCACTCACTTCTGGCTATAACCTTGAAATAACCGATAAAAGGTTTTTGACATGCTAACTACCAGATTTACAAGCAGTAAGTGTACATGTTATAGATCAAATTCCAATAATGTTATAACCTTCTTCCAGAAGGAAATATAAGCTTAGCCAAATATTTCTGATTTTGTAAGAGTTCCACAATCACCAAGCAGTCCACAAAGAGAATTCCTAAAGATAAAATAAATTACTAACTTTACCTCTGAATAATTCTGTGCATCAGTGCCATATTATCCTCAAATCTGTCATTACCCCGTGCCTTTTCCACACAGGACAAACTGAAGCTTCAAAAGTCCCAAAACCCCCTGGATGTCAGGACCCCATGCGCTGCCAGAGAGATGTCTCAGCATGTTGCAAATGCAATTTGAGATTTCTGGATTTGGAAATGGGCTGCTTAGCTCCGGGATGATGCAGAGAATCCATTAATTAACAAGTGACAGGAGACATACCCATCTCCTCACTTCACCATCCCACCAGGAAGCGAGGGGAGCGCTGAGCATCCCCCAGAGCACAGAGGCAGCCTGTGGGGCTGGGGAGTGTGACTGCAGCTCCACTCGCTGCTGTGCAACTCCCACCTTTCAGAGGAGCTGAGACTTCAGCAGCTTCTGCTTCTGCCAGTCAGCTGAGACTTTTCTCACCGTCAGAAGTGCAGAAAAGAAAGGGAAAGCAGCAATGCCATGCCAAGGGAAGGGCTGCTTGTCACATTACCATAAACAAAGGCACCAGAGACAGACCATATTAAATAGGAATATTTTTTCATTGAGGAAAGTTGCAGACAATTTAATCCATTCTGATACAATTTTTAATGCACCTGGTATTTTACCTTATGATTAAACTTGAAAACAATCAGCAGAACACAAATGAGAGTATTTGCAAAACCTGGAACAGCGCTCAGCCTCAAAACTTCAAACATTCTGGAAAAAGACCTTTTCAAACTTTTCTATCTAGTAAGCATGCCTAGTACTGCCTGTCCAGGAGCAGGCAGTGTGACCAGCCTGTCACAGAGCCAGGGAGCCCAGACCTGAGCAGTGTTAACACCAGCTCTCTTCAACTTCCCTCCAGCCACACTCAGGGAGGGCACAGTGACCAACGTGGTGGAAGTGGCTGTGCTTCACCAGCAGGGAATGCATCTCCTTATCTCCAGATACAGCAACTTAACAAAAGGCTTCCACCAGTTACACAGTGAAAACTTTGCTTCAGAAAAATTAAGGGAATTAAAAATTCCCGGCACACAGCTGAGCTCTGCTGAGCAGTCCAACCCAGCTTGGGCTCCATCTCTTCGCTCGAGGCACATGGATAAAATTAGAAGCATGCACATAATAGTGATCTTCACTCAAACAGTTCCTTGTTTACCCTCTGCCACCTACTTTGTCTACAGCTTTCTCTCAAGTAAATCATACAATTACTCTTTCCCACCCACTCTACATTTTAAGTGACATTTGATTAACAAATAAACTAACCCTTAATAAGAAAACTATTGTCTAAATAAGCACTAATACTTTAAATTAAGTACTTTAAATACACCTAATTATGTATTTAATCAGGATTAACAGGACATGCATAGTATGCTAACTAAACACAAAAATTAGATTACTTAAAAGGTATTTATTAAGTTTGAGAATTACATAAAAAGAAGAATTATATAGAAAAGAAGAATTTTTTACCAGCTGGCATATATGCTAATTTCAATTTACTTTAACAATCACTAATTAAATAAATGCTTCAGTCCAGTAATATAACTTGTACTTTCTTTCTGTATAAATACACTTGTGTCACAAAAATAAGATTGCTTCCATATGATGTACATAAACATACTTAACCTGGAAGCATACAGCTGGCTTTCCATACCCCACATCTCTACCTTGGAGCCTCACTGGCTTGTTTCTACTGGAATTTGGGAATTTGTGGTCTGCAGAAAACATGAGCACTTTGAAATAATTTTCCAGTCAAATTCAGATCAATATTTTATTTAATACCCCCTCCCCCAATTTTTTTCCTCCCCATTCTGTCTTGCCTGAACTTTTTACAGAATGGAAATCCATCAGAGCTGCCCAGGGCTATGCCTGCTGGAAGCCTGAGGGTCTGTCTGGGAATTCTCCTTGTGTTCAGGGCTGGGGTGTTGCGGTGCAGATGTGAATGCAGAGCGAGGCCTGGGATGTGGGGCAGGCGTTCTGGTGTGGCTACCTTCGAGCTGCAAGTGCTGGCAGGCAGCCACGGAGCCACGCAGGTGACCTGGCAGGGAACCAGACAGATTTACAATGAAAATCTGCTTAGCAGGCTAGGTTCTCTGGGAAGATTCATTGAAAGCCAGATGTTTTTGTGAAATGTTTTGCTTTTGACGAATCGGCATTTTCTGACGGAAAAAAAAAAAAAAAAAAAAAAAAAAAAAACAAACTTTCTCTCCAAAAACTTCCTCTGAGCTCTGCTGGCAGCTGCTGCTGCTGCCAGGAGGAGCCAACAGCAATACAGCAAGGTTGGGGACAGTGTCCCAGGGCCTCCCAGCCCCTGATCCCCTCCCTGTCACCAGTTGCCCCCACAGCTGGGGTTCCAGGAGGGTCCTGCTGTTCTCCATCCACCGCAGCAGTGGGAGCTGGCCCAGGACAGCCATCCCCAGCACTGGTGTTCAGACACAAGCAGTGGCTCCACACCAAGCACAGCAGCACACACTCCAGTATCTTCAGGACCTCTGAGAAACCCTCTGTGCTGAAACCAGCCCCAGTGTGGACACTCAGCAGGCTGGCAATCCCCTTGGAATGGATGTTCCTGGTGTGAGCACCACACCTGCCTTCTCTCATGCCCCAGTGCTGCAGTTCAGGGCACAGGGAGCTGTTGTTGGGGTGCCCCTGCCTCAGGCTGTGTCCCCAGCAAACCTAGCACAGCCCTGGTGGCAGCACACCAGGAACCTGACGAGCTGTAGCTTCAGCCCTTCCTGCCACCTTCTGCTGTCTGCTGACACGAGCAGCACAAGGCAGCCGGCGCTTGACAGCTGAACACAGCTCAGACGGATAACGGCTTGTGTCTAACAAAGCCATTCCTAATAAAAGAAATAGGCATAAAAGCAGAGAAAGGACTGTGCTGCACGCAGGGCTTGGGGACTGACTGAACGGTGGTGCTTCTTTCATACCATGAGTTATCTGGAAGTGCCACTGAAGGCGAGCACATGAAAAGTGCTGATGAAAACTCTGCTTTAAAGACTTCTTTTTCTCAGGCAAGAAATGCCGTATGTCTTTCTCTCAGCAGCAAGCCAGACCTACTACTTTATTTCTGGTGCTAAGTAAATGGTACCCATTAAATAGTCACTAGGTCTTCAGAAACTTCACCCCCAATATTATTTTAAAGAAGTTTCAGCTACAAAAAGCAATGTAGTTTGATTTTCCAGACATATCTATCTTTAAAATTAAAGGTTTTATTTTTTGATACACAAAGTTTAAAAAAAAATCTCTTGAATCTGATACATTCAGAACATCTGTCTGTCCCAAAGTCTCAAAACATTAACACATTCTTTGACTGTAAATATGTTAGAATATCCAAATAACTGTGTGTCAAATATGACACTTTCTTGTGCTAGTGAAACCCAGATGAAATTCATCAACTTCAGTAGATTGCAGATTTAGAGTTCTGTAAATAGGGGAAAAAATTGGCCCTGCACTTTAATTAACATTTTAAATCAAATCTGCATTTGAAAATGTGCCAGAATTGGAAGAGATCATAAATAACCTTGGTCTGCAATATTATACTAGAACATACTTGTGCCTTCTCTGCTTAAAAAAAAAAAAAAAAAAGTGTTTTTTTATCAATTGATAATTATGGCTGTGCTTGAAATGATCTCCCCTAAATTCTTCAGGAAGGTTACACGAATGAAATGGCTGAATATTAATATTTTCCCTTTAGTCAGGGATTCAAAACAATTCCCAAGAAAACATGAGGGCCGGCAGATTTGGAGGGCTGTGTCATTAACAGCCGCTGTCATTATTCTGCTTACATGCTTGTTCGGCAGAGACCGTATTTTCAGTAATAAATAATGTTTTGAAACAAACAGGTGATTTCTGTAAGAAGAATCGACAGTATTTTTTGAAGGCAGTGGTTTCTGTAGAAACCTTTCCTCTCTTTGTCCTCTCCTATCTGCAGGGTATTGACAGCTCTGACAAGACTTTGATTATCTAGTCAGCAGGAGCCTGAGACTTGTCACTTGTCAGGTGTGAGCCGGCAGTCACGCCGCTGATGAAACAATTGAAAGGAGATAGGCTGAGCATGAGGAGGATCAGGGTCATCAAGCCCAAAATGTACGCCTGTCTAGTAAGGGGATGGCTTACACCCTCATTAATGACTCCAATAAGGCAGGAGAGGGAGGCAGGGAGGAGCTCGAGCAGGGAAATAAGAAACGCAAAGGTTGGGGATGGTGGAGAAACTCCACTTGTCGCCATCTGTTTGCTGCCCACGGTTCTGCAGTGACCAGAGCCCAGCAGCCCCAGGAGAAGCTGCAGAGCCACCAGCACATTGCCACTCTGCACCCTTCCCCTCCCTGCTGTGGGCCAGGGGTAAGGAGAAGGTGGCAATCTGCCTGTCCTCCCACGCCAGGTTTCCAAACTGCACTGCCCAGCGGTGAGAGTGAAAGCCAGGGTGGGTCTCCTGCTGGACCTGTAACATGCTGCTACCCTGCAGATTCATCCCCACTGGAAAATTAACAGCAAGCCTACCACTTCCAAATGACTGTGCTTCAACTGCCTCTGGCATTAGATGGAAATCCCAGCTGTGACAAATGCCTGTGGTCTGTGACTGAGAGGTCTGGGCACACGGGGTGACGTCGGCTGCCCTTGGTGAGAGCTGCTGTCCCACCTCTGCTGAGGACACCTGTGCAGTCATCTGAGCTCCTGCACTGCACAACTGACACTGCAAGAGAGGCACAGACTAATCCAGAGACAGCTTAGCCAGAGAGGCCAATATAGAACAATAGCCCTTGTCTGGCAATTGGCAGGACTTAACAAAATGCTTTGTACAAAGATGTCTGTAATCCATAACTAATATCCTGTCTGTGTATATCATACACAAACGGTGGGTCAGTTGATAGAAGCTTATCCTAAGAACATTTCACACAAAACTGGATTAGTACAATATGCTTTGCGCTGGAAAATCATTCACAAACTTCAGCTCATGTAAAACCCAGGACTTTTTTTGGTTGGTTCTTCACACATCATACACTACTTGTTTTACTGTGATCTGCATTACTTACCTATTCATATTAAAATGTTGTTCAAAGTATGTTTCATAAGAATTAACAGGCAAAATACTGCTGCCCAGAAAGTCTCTCTTTTAAATTTAAATGACAGCATAAATTATTATGCACATTTAGTTAAAGCCACAGGAAAAATCAAGAGTATCAAGGACACAATCTGTCAGTTAAACGCATGAAAACATGCAATCATTTAATTGATTTCAGGCCTTTCTCTTCAAGATACAAGGCCACTGACATCATAGTTTGGGGTCCCATCACCAAAAAAAAATTGTGAGCTGCATTTACTAGTTTATCTGAGCCCCAAACCTTTGCAAAAAGTTTGGGAGTTGTCTGCTGTCCCTTATAAAACTGATTACTGGTGTTCCTTAAATCTCTGGGATATTTAGATGTATGGATAAGATAAGCATGGATTAGCAATGTCTGACTATGCATATCAATTGAGGAGAAAATTCTGCTCTGAGATAAGGCTGCAGTGAAAATCCACAAGGCAGGAGGGGAAGAAGCACAGAGGAGAGGAGACTGAAGGTTTCTGTCACTGTCACATGATGGGACACACCATGGCAGGGAAAAGGTGGCTGGCTAACTGAGGACAGGCAGGAAGAGACACAGCTGTGATAGTCAGTGTGAAATGTCAGAGGCAGACAGACCAATTTAAACTTTTTTTTTTTTTTTTTTTTTTTTTTTTTTTTTTTTTTTTTTTTAGTAACCCTGCACAGCAACTTCCTTTATTGACATAAATGGGGAGCCCGAAGCCCCATGCAGCAGAGGGGGGTGCATAGCACCATCCCTGTGGAGTGAGGGATGGGTAAAACCTTTCCTGCACAGCTGAGCAGTTATCACCCACTTGGCCAATCCAACAGTGAGAAAATTTTCACTGAGGGATTTCAAAGCCCTTCTTAGGAGTTTGTTGCAAGTATCCCAACCACAATTGTCTATGCCTGAAGGAGAGAGCATTAATGCACTGAGGGCTGCACAATCACTGTAATTCCCTATGTCTAAATATAGAAGTTTATGGAGTTACCATTGCTCAAAACTGGAATACAGCTTAGAAAATATCATGTGCAAAGTTACTTATGTTGTAGTTTATCATGGTAAAATGATACTTGAATTTCTTCATAGGAGAACCAGCTCTGGACTGCTAACCATGGATCCAGAATGGAATGGATCCTTGATAGGAGAGAGTGTGATAAATAAAGTGCTCACCAAGAATACCAGGGAGGAATGAGTGACAGACACTGATCAATGGACTATCAAGCATGTTTTCAGCCATCAGTTTATTGTTATTAATACTTTAACTTAATCTCCAGCTTTAAAATAAACAATAATGCATTCACTGCTGTCTTTCAAATTTGATTTCTCATCTTAAAACATTGAATCAGAAACACAACACGAGGATGACAGATTTTTGCCAATGTCATAAACCCTTTGAAATGAATTACTTATGCCATTCTTGGGAAGGGACTGGGTTTGGCTGAACAAAGGAAGGTGTTGTCTCACCTGCCCACCCTGAGGCCCCACACTTCCCTACTGTCACCTGAAAAAGTAAATAGTGGCCTCTTGAGACTAAACCTCACTATGCAGTTAGTGAACATTCAGTTACAAACACCACCAAGGAGCAGGTCTGAAACTGGGTGATGCTCAGACATTGCCACACTGCTTTCTAACTCATTGACCTCCCAGTGGAAAGCCATACCCTGCACTTGCTCCCACCTCAACATTATCTGAAGTAAGTGACATTAAGATTTTGGCTGCATTTGGCTGGCTGCTAGGTTGCAGCAGCATAGTGATTCAGTGAAGTGCAGAGGTTACCTAATTATTCTGATATTGCCAATAATTTCCTGAGCAATATGCCAAGGGCTCTACAACACTAATAAGAATTCAGTCTCTTCATCACTCAGGAAAATCCCATATTATAATGCCAGGATTGGATTTCATGTTATGATTTTTTTACCTTTATTTGAGTTCTGCTTTGTTGGGATTTTTTGGTTTTGTTTTTGTTTAAATGGGAACACTTCTTTACTGCATTCAAACCTGAAAAACTGTATTAGCTCCAAGTAAAGCAAAGCTTCCTTCAGCTTCAGCCAAAATACTGAAACATCTCATCCGTGGAAGAGAGTCCTATCCCCATCTACTGCCAATCATAATAATTCATAAAGGGTGCCACAGAGATTTAAATGTACCATTTGATCACTTTTTCAGTTCTTACCAGTGTGTTACAAAAACAGAGTTTGCAAGAAGATCAAACCAGAAAACTATCAATGCTTACGTATCAATATACATATTTGCTAGAATATACAAAATCCTCCAGTTAATATAAAATAATTGTGAAAATTGTTGGCCAATTAAAGATGGTTGTTATAGATTCCAAAAATATTTTTGCTTTCAGCAAAATACATTTTTAATTACTTTCCTACTAGCTGTCATTTTTCATAAACCAGTCTAGACAACTCGTGCCAAATCATGCAAAAACTGATCTCAATGAAATGCTTTCCTTTAGCACCAAAGACCAGAAAATATTCTCCTTTTCTCTTTTTTTTCTTTTTCTTTTTTTCACACGTGAATCTTAATAAAACACTTCTAGATTAATTTTTCTTTTTGTGGAGTGTTCAAGTAATGTCAAAACTTCCCTTTAAAAATTGGGTCTATTTAAATATCAAATAATACCAAATAATTATTTTTCCAGTTTAGAAATAAACTTGAAATTATAAATATACTCATCCATGCCACATTTTTATTCTCCTCTGAATTCAAACCTTTTCTCAAGGCATATTGTTATGAACTTCATCCTAGCAAAATCTGCACAACACTTACAAGATGTACATACATGTTTCCACCACGCCTTCTGTCTCATTCATGTTGAGCATACTGGAAAGGAAGGAGAAATCATGAAAAATAATCTGAATTTCTATTTCTTTTCCACTTTTAACTGGAATTATTAAACTGAGCTATAGCATTCAGAAGTAAGGAATTATGTATAGTAAAGAAAGTAGATTTTGCTTTTAGCATCATAATCAATGTCCAAATCTAAAATTGATATAATTGACTATTAATTAATTCCCTTGATATTTTCATTAGCACATCCAAGCAACAAGTCTTCTGTTTGGCACTTCTGAATTATTCAGGAAGTACTCAGATTGCTATAATGAAGGCGTTACTGCCTGATACTGTGCTGGCTAATGCAGTTTAATTCAAGGCATGCTTTTATTTTTCTATTCTGATTGGGCAACCAAAGATTTCCCTAAAGATATGTAAAATGCAATTTCATAGACACACACACACACCAAAAAATGTCTAAAAAAACCCAAAAAATGTCTAAAAATATTTTTGGTGAAAAAAATCCAGCTCTATACTTTCGATAATTTCTCCTGAGTCCTGTAACACTACAATGAGGAGGGTTGCTGTGGGTGGCACCCAAATCTGTTTTGAAGGCTCCTTATGTTGCAGGAATTGCCCTGGAGTCCTCCAGAGCCCAAAATATTTGCAGCAGCCTAACTGCTTGAATGAGAAACAGTGATTTACCAGTGCCATTCCCTTTCTATCTGTCTCTCCATTAGCAATGTGACCACAATACTCACAAATACTGCTAAAAATCCCTGAGGAAACACCAGGGGCTTCATCCAGGTAAATCCTGTCCGATGTTGAATGTTGATTTTTGCTGGGGAGAGACTCCAGCACTAGTCTAACCAGGAGAAATTTAGGAGTACTCTTTCTGGATTCCTTGGTTGGTGGTGGTGTCAAAAGCCAGGAAAGCTGGTAGGGCATGTGCCAAACGTGGCAGTTTTGTATCCTGTCTTAAGACTGGGGTTTCTTTTCTTGTAAGGTACTAAGTGGCAGGAATCCCATAAATCTTGCCATTCCAAAAAGAAAAAGCTTGAGGGGACTGGGTGGTACATTTGATGGATGCACTGTCCTTAATGCACTAGCCTTTTCCCTAAGGGATTATGGTTTTGAATTTAGTGCAGAGAATGAGCAGTTCCTCAACTGATGGCAGTAAAAGTTTATCAGCAAAGGATAGTTTTACCTTTCAGATCATCACTGTGTTCTCTGACACGATCTTACTCTGTACAGATCCTTCAATGCCACTCACAAAACCAATAAACAGCAACTACACAGGCAACTCAGAACCCAGGTTGTTTTTTCTTTTTCTTCTTCTTCTTTATTTTTTAATTTTTTTTTAATTTTTTTAAAAATTTTATTTATTTTTTAACCAGAATGCTACTAGTCCTAATTAATTTAATATTTGTCACTTGGGCACTATCTCCCATACGACAATCTCCAAAGACTTACAAAGATTAACGACAGCCCATTGTATCAATGAAGCAGAAAGAATGAGTTCCCCCCATCACAGAAATGCACTCTCATCTGGGGGAGAGCACAACATCCTCTTAAAGTGTTATAACATGGAGGAATTGGGCCTTGGGGAATGAAGAACCACCCACCTACTGTGAGTGAAACACTGGTCCTACAACAATGAGGTTGCTGTTATCAGGGGCTGGTCACAGAATGGGTCTGTGCTTGCCAAGCCTCCTGTGGGGTCCTGTGGCTGCAGGAAGACATGGCACAGCTGAAATGGAGGAAAGTGGTGGAAGTTTTCTGGTAGTCTCTAAGAAGGAGACTTCAGTATCACAAATTGACATTGACAGGGACCCGGGGCAGACACTGCCCTGAGAAGTAGAACTAAATTCTGGTTTTTTAAACAGAATGTGAAAAAAAGTGACACCTTCAACCATTGAAATCACCTTGTCCCTGTGCAGAAGACTAAATCACAATCCATGTGATTACCACCCTGGTGAAAAAGCTCAAGGAAGCAGTTCAGGAGATTCCATGTCACCATTCCTGCCTAGCCTTCAGGAAAAGGGCTCTCTTACATGGGGAATTGCCTTGGGCTAGCATGGAGGGGTTGTGCTGGTTGGAGGAGAGGAGGAACCCTCTGCACTTTGAAATATAAAAACTATACCATTCAATGTTTAGAAAAGAGCTTCTTAATGCACACCGGACAGCTTTATCAGTTAATTTGAACTTGCTGAAAAAAAAAGCCACATTTTTAGATTTGATCCTCCTGGTCTTAAAATATTAATCAGGCACATGCTCGGTATTTCTTTTAATCCAACTGTCTCTAGAATGCTTATTGACAATTTACAAAAAGAGGTTAGAAAATAGTAAAGGGAAATATGTAAGTAATTATGGTTCTAGTATTGCGGGGCCAAATGAAGTAAATTAAGGTAATGCAAACATTTTGTGGATTTGTTTAATTATTTGCAAGTACAATTAAATCTGCAAGTACAATTAAATCATAGTGCAGTAGATGGGGGGTTATAAATGGGAATGTTCCTAATGAGTCTTTTCAGAACACTCAAAATTCTTTGCAAAATACAGATATATTTCCTGGCTCTTTATATCCACTTGCTGAATAGATGACTGCATGCAGCTGTAGCTACGTTCCAAAAACTTGGGAACAACTTTCAGTTAGCTACCAATGAAATTCCCCTTATGCCAGTGATCATCAGAAGGCCTTTCCCCCTTTATTTCCAATGGATCTTCCCTAAGGAGCTGATGAAGACTCTGTGGAGATTTGTGTAGGCCAGCGGAGCAAAATGGGCCAAAGGGAATTTCACTGGCTCTGGGTGGTACCTACAGTGATTTCTGATCTGCTCGAGGAGTTACTGGATTCTGGATACCCACCAGGGTATTCATATTCCAAATCTAAGAATACACAAATCTTGGAGAGTCCCTGAAAAGCTGCAATATTACAACTGTGCCACCACTGGAGTCAATGACTTCATCCCAGAGCTCACAGGGAGCAGAGACAGACCAGTGCTTACAACTTTAGAGAATTCAATCCTAAATTACTACAGTGTCAAGCAAAACTAATTAACTACTTTTGTTTATATATATATATATATATATGATTATATAGTTCTCCTGCTAAACTGAAAATAATATGACAAACAAAGAATTTTATTTTCTGAAATATACTGCAATCAGCAATTTAATGCCCTGAAATTGTAGTTCAGATATTTATATTCAAATACTGTATAATTTTTCCTCTTTTTCATTAAGAATTACAAGAAAAAAAACACTGGCCCAGAAGGTATTATGAGAGGTATCCAACATGTCTTGAACTCCAAACAGTCAAAATAATCCCAAACCTAAAGGATATTTCATTACATTTGTACCTGTCTGAGCACTGTATAGCATGAAATACCCCCTGTGCAATGGAACTCATCTAGATCTTTCTGTCTGCAACTCTCAGAGTTGAGACATGTTTTGAAAATGCATCTTTGACTTTGGTTCTTCAAAGAAATCCTGAGAAGAGGTGAAAACGGAGAGACTGCTCGAAACACTCCAAAAGGCCTGTGTTCTTCCAGAGACTATTAATTACCAACTGAGCTGCCAATCCCTTCAGAAATGGATCAAAAAGCCACAGAAAGCAGTGACTTAGCAAAAAGAAGCAACTTCCCATGTTTTGTTTTATTTAGAGGGAAAATTTTTTTCTTTTTTTTCTTTGCATTTCCAGGAATTTCACAACTAGTGGCAGATGTTCTGTGTTGCATGGCTCTTACGGGGATGAGCAAACATGCATAATATTCAATAATGCATAGGAATGTCATACCTTTCAGGCATTGCCTCACCCCTGTGAGGCCATCAGCCCTTTGATATTTCTAGGTTTAATATTACTTGAGACCAATCAACCACAAAATTTGCTTTTTCTTGATCTTTCTCCAAAATTCACAGCATATCAGCATTACTGATTACAGCTTGGCACCATTTCGGGTGGTTACTCCACTCATGCTGGGTGGGGATTTGGAGGGAGATGGGTGGCTTGGTTATTTTTTTTTATGAGGAGAAAAAATCTTGACCCTTGACCCTAAGGAACCCAGCTTTGTGCTGCTGAGGTTTTGGTGTGCCAAAAAAAGCTGGAGACAGAGCAGGAGTCCTGCCTGCCTGGCTGAGTGTTGATTGACCTGCGGGAGGATGTGTGTGAGCCTGCCTGTGGGGGAGGGAGATTATCAGCAAGTGAGGGATCTGCTACTAGCCTTTAAATTGAAAGCTTTATAAAAGCTCTGTGCTTTTATAAGTGATGTTTTATAGATGTAAAGTGTTTGCAGCCTCGGTGACAGCATCCACCATACCTTTCTGAAATGAACAGGCACCTGACCTCAGCTGGGTCTTTGAAGTGGTGGCTTCAGCTCTCACTATGTAAATATGTTTATTTGCTACAGAAGCCAGTTCTTTAGGATGAATGATTATGAGTCCTCCCCCATAGGGATATGGGGAGCATGGGGGCACTTTCCACAAGCTGAAGTCTCTCTGACCACTTGTATTTTGTGCATCTTAGATAGAAACCACTATTCAAAACACTACTGAGTGTCACATGTGCATGTTGTTTCCTATCTACTTCCCTACATACACTGTTTCACCAGTCCAGAAACTTAGATAAGCTCCTTCCACCCAGTTCTATGCCACACTGATATGGAATAAGATTTTAAATAATGTGAAAAACAATTTTAAGGAAACCCCACTTCATTTTTAAAACATTTCCAATAAATAGTGCTTTAGAGGTCACTCATAAGACCAAGATTATTTTAAATTGATTGCTGTTTCCAAAAATCAATACTACCCACACACCCCCCCAGGTATTACTCTCCACTAGGACACAGGCCAGATTCCCACTTCTCCCAAAGATTTTTGCAGAATTAGGACTAAAAATACAAAAGATCTGTTTGCAATGCTATTAAAGCAATGCAGGTGTAATAAAGCACCTAGGATGTCACACAAGGAATCAATGGGTTAAAGAGATCTTTTTCCAGGTCTAGGATTTGTATGAGGAAATGATCTACATGTAGCCAGGCACCAGCCGAGGGCATGGCGTGCACTCTGACAATGGCTTTTCTCCTTATCTAGAATCTTTTAATAAAGTGTTAATTATAAAGGCTTCTCAACTCATTGTTTAGAGTCCTAAAGCGAAGCACACTTTTCCTGTCAAACATGAAGGGTTTGCAGCAAGTGAATTTGTCTTGTAGCAGTAAGCTGTATTTTCCTGGCAAGTGATTAATTTAAATGGGCTGGAGCTGCCCTGATGTCCTGCAGGCTCCAGTGCTTCCTGCTCTAAAAAAGACCACAGCAAACCATGCCAGAGACTTGCCACTGGTGCTTTGCAGAATTTTATAGGTAGGACAGATGCCCATGTTGAGCCTTTTGCTAGCAAGACCCATGACCAACCACTGCCCAGGGAAAGGGCAAAGAACCAGCACAATTAATCCTTGCACAAGTCTGGAAGTCTCTGATCTTGTGTTTGGTGAGGGATGGTGTGCAAGTCACCTCCTCTACAATATTCATTACTATAAACATCTTTACCATGTCTTCTGGTGTCACTGGTGGAGTAAACAGGTTGGCAGATTAATACAAAATGACCTGTAATAGAGGTATCAATATGAACTTCCATTAACTTCAGCCAAAAAGGAATGAAGAGTGTGGGGGAAAGGAAAAAAATGCATCTGAAAGCAGCACTGTCTCTAGCATGACATGCTGTGTAAAGTGAATCTTCAAAGGAAAAATAATATCACTTTGTAATGCTGATATTTTGCTGACTTATTTATTTTATGACAAAAAAAGCATTGTGCTATGTGAACAAATATGAATTTACTACTTTTAAATAAGCAAATAAGAAAACAAAAGTAGATCACTATAGAAAACTTCCTGCAATGCCTTCAATAGATGATCACAAAAAGCAATTAACTGGGGAAAAATCTGGGTTATTCTATTATTTTCCCTGACCTGTTAGAGTATCACCTTAACTCCATGGCCAGGTGTTCATTGCTAAGAGCAGACAGTCCCTGCATGCTTCCATTTCCTTCATGTCAGACATGAGCAGCCCAACTCCTCTTTCTCACTCTGCTGCTGGAAGGTGAGTGGGGTTCAGCCAGCCCAGTGCCAAAGAACAGCAGTGCCCTGGGGTTCAAAGCTCTGAGTCATCAGCTCCAAGAATTCTCAGAAAAAGACATTAATTGCAACTTCAATTTTGACATCAATAAGGGGAAACAAAATAGAATTGGTCAAGAAAGAAAAACAGCTAAGGCTTTGGAGATGTCTGAACTTCAATGTTTCTTCTTTTTTTTTTTTTTTTTTTTTTTCTTCCAAATGGAGAACTAGAGGAGCAGGGCATGTTTCTGAGACCCATATGGGCACCAGGATTGTTGTTCTTCACCTTTGAACCAATTAACTGCATCTGCACACTTTTTGTTTTTACCAGTGCAGAAGAGCATAGCAGGAAAACCTTTGAAAGAGTGGTCTTGAAAAAGCAGGGTAAGAGCAAAACTGCCTTTTAAAGATAGTTTTATATTGCTGATCTCACAAACCCATGCCATACAGTTTCTGTTGCCAAATTTATTCCTGCATATTTTGCACCATTAGAGGCAGTTATTGGTAGAGGATTGTTATACAGTTCTGTTGCAGCAGCACCCAGACAGTGCAGACAAAGAGCAAGTCACCTCTGCACAAGGTGGGAACCCTCTGGAAAATGGTAGTTCCTGTTGGAGGCATTCACAGCATGCCTTAAATTGGGTCTGAGGGATATAGGCTTAATTCACACAATGGATGATGGATACAAACACTTGCATGCTATTCAGGCAAATATTCAAACACACTGCTAAGTGACTTACTGAACTGAGAGATGGCTGACCAGAATCACTTAATTGTGTAAATGTGAATGCCTCTGTTTTAACCCCAGTTTGACTCTCCCAGCTACTACATCTTAATCAGATACAGAAATCTGTGTTCCTCTCCAGATTCACTGCTCTCTGATCAGTACAATGAACCAGAAAAAAAGTTTGCAAACACAATCTAATTCACATTTAAGGACACCTGAGGAGCCCCAGCGCCCTCTATTTGCAACAAACCATTTTGCTAAGAACATTTGCTGTTAATGATCCTTGCTATTAAAATATGCCCATTTTGGCATGGTAACTCTTTCTGTGCCTGAGGTTTGTACTTCCACCAGGCTGTCATCTTTATTCACAACATGTTTTTCACCACACTTCCAGATGTTGCAATGGTAGACATCATTTTCTCTTGAACTTTTAGGACAAGATCTCTTACATATTTGCCCCAAATGTCACACTGGGAATAGGCTCATCATCCTCTAAGACATGCCATCACAAAATAGAAGCTGACAGTGCTGCATTCCCCAACATCTGCTGCTGCAAGGACTCTGCAAAAAGGCACTTCAGAGCATGTCATCCAGAAGGGCTGCAGTGACAGTCCTAACCCATGTGTTGCAACTGAAGTTATTGAGTAATTTTTACAACTACTAGAGATACTGCACATATTTTATATTAAAGATGAGAAAGATTGCTGTATACATTATGCCTGTACATGGATGTTTCATGAACTCTTCTGTTGTTTGCCTTTCAGTACTAGCAGATAAGCATTGTGATTCTACCCCAGGTTTTTTATTGAGCAATGCTATGAAAAGATTAATTAATTTGCATACAATATAAATCCACATTCATCTTCTATTATTGCACAATCAGGGAGCTTTAATGTAACAAATTGAAGTACTACATGCTTTGATTGCTCTTTGTAAAAATACTTAAATACCACTCAATTGGAAAGAATCTTGTGGAAGTTTTCTGAGTGATATACATGCCATTTGGGAAAACTTTCCTTATAAAATCTGTGCAAGATTAGGATTTCTAATATTCCAAATTCTTTAGGTGCTGAGTGTGTCATCAAGAAGAGTGATTATAAATGTTTTAATTTAAAATGACCAAACTAAACAATGGAAAGAAAAATGAAAAATTAGCTGATACTTGGAATATATGGTCTATCACAAATAGAGGTGTAAGTAATAATTTAAAATACAATTCTGGTTTTGCTAGAGAGCTTAAATTATTACTAGAGTACATAATACTCATTCTATTTAAGACTATCATTAAGAGCATGACTTGCAATAACCACTAACCCCCCTTTAGATATAAATTCAGAAAAGTTATTTGAAAGTTTATATAAATAACCTTATAAGGTATTATAACTAAGGAAGTAAAAAAAAAAAAAGCTGGAGAAATGCAATCTAAGTTAGAAACATCTTACATGAAAAAATCAAACCAGATTTCTTTTAAGTACAACACACTAGTCTGTTTCTTTTCATAACTTTCCAAATAAAAATATTATTTCTGGGAAGCATCTTTCAGTGCAATAAGGTTTCCTTCTGCACACTTTCTTTTGGGCTCTTGCAAGAACAACAACACATCATAAATAAAAAAGACAAATCAGCTTAAGAAGAAGCAGCATTTCTACTTTGCCTAAAATTTCCAGCCCGGTTTTTAAACTTGAAGAAATTTAGATGAGGGTTGGAAAGGATACTGACATTTTGAGTGATTAGCTGAAGAGCACTGAAATATCTTAATTACTTACTGGTAGCAGGGTATTGGTAACTGCAGCTCTGTAAAGGAAGGGGGAGATAAAATGCTTTCTTAAGCACATATGTGATTCTATGTAAATCTGAACTGCTGCCTGAAATGTTTGCCAATAAAGATGAAAGTCCCACAACATAGTCACAACATGATATCTATCATATGGCTTCCTGGCTGTTGTGTATGTTTTTGCTGTGTGTAATTGACTGTGTTGGTGTTTGCACTACCTAGAATTTGCATATTAGCTCAAACACTGTGTTCTTGGTGGGCCGGATCCGGCGAGCTCTCCCAGAGGGATCCAGCTGCCCCGAATCCAAGGGAATCCAAGGGCTCTCAGGAGGTGCTGAGTGCTGCATCCATGTTCCCACATTTGTCATCCATGGAACAGAAGGTGGGCAAACACACCCGTTTGGAGCAGCACAAGAGGAAATGTTGACTTCAGACTGAAAATAACTCAGCTCAGGAGATGACAAAACACGGGCTCCACCACAGCCAAGGTTTGGGTTATTCTAGAGGCAGACTTGTGATGGATACAGGAGTATTGCTCTAGAGTCAGTTTACTTCCCAAATGCCACCACGGATGAGAGTTTCTCCCTTCCCAACCTTTTCTCTTTTATAATCTAAAATACGCAATCCTGTATTTCTGGAAATCAGATTGGAAATTTCTGTGAATTGATTCATCCAACAAAGCCAGTGAGAACAGGGAATTTAATGTGGAAATCCAGCAGCTACCATCTCTTACAACAAACACAAAGTCAGGATCAGCTTATTACCCTCACTGAAGTGATTTCAACCCAAGCACTCATGCTCTGCTGTCAGTCCTGGGCTATCCAGTAATCATCCGTCTGTTCTCCTACACTTCCTCTGCTCACACTAGTAGCACAAAGCATCTGTGATGAATCAGGGCTACAAAAAGAGATTTTATCCACTAAGCAAGTACAAATCATTAATAGAAATTACCTTAGTGTATGACTTGGCTGCTTCTTGTGATGCAGCTACATATGTCGCAGCATGTAGGAGAAAGAGGCACAGCAGATGCTACTGGAAGCAAAATCCTGAGAAGGAAAGATGGCATGTTGCTAGCAGCTCTGGTTAGAGAGGGATGAAAGAAGAAAATGCAGCACTTACTGGACCTGCTGCTGTTGCTGTTGAAGCATCTGCTCCATTACCATGATTAAAGAATGTGTTTCCACTTCTACTGCTGCTGCTTCCCTGTTTTGCTGTTTCTATGCTTCATTTTTTTATTATTTTCCCATGAATGAAAGGAAATCTATAAGGTCTCTAAACAGGTTCACATTATGGGCACACAGGGAGGGTGCAGGGATGGGAGGAAAGGATTCCTACGCAGAGTTGCATCAACACTCTCCTTGAGGATGTAACAAATTAACGACCCATTTAAAAATAAAATCTTGACCACCAGTTAATAAGGCCTCCTATAGCAAATTCCAGCACAAACAAACACTCTTAGAGCAAGTGTGAAGTTCAGGGTAGGGTCAGAGTATTTAAGGCAGATAAGTGGGAAATCTGGATTCTAGTCCATACTTTCCCAGACTGAAGCATCCTAAAATATCATATCTAATTAATCAGAACATCTTTCTGACTCACTCCTCAACAATTACCCAGGCAGGGAGAAATAGCATGTAATCAAAGGCTGTGAAAGGGTCCTCCTGTATTCTGTGCCTATCATTGAGAACACAAAACATAATTTAGTTTGTGACTAGATGCAGACTGCAAAGATATCAGGTTAAAGCAGGAGAATATGGTAAATTTTCAGTGGTGGGATAGTAAAGTCAGTGAGTTGAAATTTGCGTGTGCTGGTCTGTACCAGAGCAAACAGAGTGTCAACCTTCCCAACAAAGACCTGCTGACAAAAATCAGGGCTCAGGCCTGATGGCACCTGCAGGGAAAGGTCCCAATAGCAGAAACCAGTGACAATGTCCAGTGCATAAAGCTCAGCCTCCCTGTCCCCAAAGGAGCAGCTGCTCATCACAACAGTGAAGGTGGCCAGAAAACTGAATTGGCTTTTATTTATAAGGTTTTTGATGATTTTTTTCCCTGCAGCCTGTGTGTATGCATCTTCACACACACATTAACATATCCTCCCACACTACCTACATGAAAGCATCTTAAAATCACAGCCCCAGCTGCCCAGCTATGAGTGGTGTGGGTGATGGGGCTCAGACATCCGGGGTGGAAACTTTGCTACACACAGACCTCACTCCAGAAAAATGAATGAGTTAGAGGTGTCCTGACACATGTCCCCAGGGATATGTCCTGCAAGGGCTACTAGCATGGAACAGCACATTTAAAGCAAATGTATAACTCCTCTGAATTACACCATGATACCTGAAAAGGTCTTAAACCACTTTGGGTCCAGAACAACTCTAATGACATTAACTCCTTAATGTGGTTAAGGCTCTCGTTTGCCATGAGGGCCTGATCCAAAGCCCAGCAAAATCCCTTAAATTATTTCCATTGACTCCAATAGGATTTGCATCAAGGTCTAAATCCTTAAAGCAAAGCTTGAAGCAAAAGCTCTGCCCTGGAGCTTTTAAATCCTTTAGCAGTCTTAAAGGAAGCTTTGACTTGATTTGTTAATCACAATGAAGTAAAAACCATGCCAGGTGCCATTGCTAAACCCCAAACTACTTTTGAAGATATAGTTTTCCTTTGTCTTTATTTGCTTCCTTCATGGTTTATAAAAAAACCCCAAGCAGCCGAGAAAACTAATTAGAACCCCAGATATGCAACATTCATATGCTTAATTTTAATCAAGTGAGAAACTTTCCGGAATAAGTAAGTTATACAAAATTAAGCACATACTTAATTAAGAAGTCATATGATCAGGACAACTAGGGGAAAAGCAGTGACACTGCACATACACAGAATGCTGCTACATGTAAATAATCCAAAAAAAAAAGGGTAACAATGGGTTTAGCTCACTGTCATCAGTTCCAGCAGCTGCAGGTGAGACCTACAAACACAGGTGGGACAAAATAGGTTTTTAAGAGTGTCCCTGTAAGTTCTTGCTACCGAAAAACTTCAATGTTTTGCAGGATTTGGGCTAAACATAAGATCAACAAGACCTTACTGGAGAAACAAAGATCCCCAGTTTCTACTGGGTCCATATTACACAACCTCTGTTGAAATAATTGCCCCTGATTTGGTGCAAGCTGAGCATTTCCCCTGTGTGCTTTTAGTAATAGGGTGATCTGGAATTTAACACCAATATGAGTGAGATATCTGCCCAAATGACATCTCTATTTTACCGTGATTTTACCAAGTCTTTTTTTTTTTTTTTATTTACTGCACTGCTTCTGTTTCATACATTGACACAGAAAGTACAGCGGGAAAAGGGAATTTTCATGTAAGTTACAAGTTAATTTGCTCCTCAGAGAATTTGGTCTGCAAATGAGTGATAAATGCACAAAAAGAGATACCCAGAAAGTATGAAAGATGATAGATGGGAAATGATCCCAGTTATCTGAAACAATCTGAAAGCATCACCTCTTATTTCTCCAGACAATGTTCTCCTGGCCAAACAGGCTATACTTCCCCTTTCCAACAGGCTGAACAGGAGCTTTGTAGAGTTCCATTTTGACATACGTGCCTACATCCTCTCAGATGCCTAAGTCCTTGTGTGGTTATTGGTCTTGTCTCAGGGATGAAGTGATCCAATTAACTTCTAGGGCATAACCCCACTGCACAGACACAGGAAGCAGAGACAGCCAGGGTAGGAGGGTTGACTGATCTGTGCTAATGTGCTTTCTGGAACAAGCACATTTCCTCACCAGCATTGGATTATGTTATGAGGACAGCAGAAGTTGGATGTTTTTGCCTCCCTTTCCATTACATGGTATAAAGTGTCCAAATAGACTCCACATAACAGCCTTGTGCCTGTGCAGGCAGCACTGGTGCTTGTCTGCAACAGAGAAGAAGCCAAAGTTATTTTAATGACTGATGGATTCAATTTCTATGGCCATTTTTATTACCTGGGTACTGCGATGAAAATCAACCACAGGAAGAACTCAATTTTGTTTTTCATTAATATTCACTTTGTTGATATGAACAGATGATTTTGGGGAGCTCAGATGCCCTTTTAATTTATATCTTTGCAATGTGGAACAGCTATCTTCCACTTTCAAGTATGTAAATCCTGCATCTCACTTCTTATGGGGTTTTTTTTTTTTATTTTATTACAAATGGAACTCAGTCTTCTAAATTTTCAACAAAAAAAAGATGTGGAGGGAAGTAAATACCCTTTAAAAAAAGACAGCTAATGTTATAAGCGGATATTAGTCATTAAATATCATAGTTCTGTCCTAATTTCTAGAAATAATAGGAAAAACAAAGCTGAAACATATGCTTGATAGAAATTGCTATCAGATCTGAGACCTACAATGTTCCCTTGAGTTCTGGCCAGGAGCTGCACTCCTCTTCACATCATGAAGCTTTCTGTAGAGTATGGCTAAGGTTTTTCTTGATAGCTGTACATTAAGATATGTGGATTTTTGGAGAGATCAATACAACACCCCCCAAATTCAACCTTCTCTTCTATTCACAGTGATCTTCAGGTCTTATGGGAGAAACACTACTTTTCACCTGGATGTAATGCATTTTGGAACTATTTTCTTCCTTCTTAAACCTCATTTTATATTTTTGACACATCCAGCTGCTAGTTGGATTGGTTCAGAAGTGACCTGAGCCTACTAAGGTGACAGAAATAAGTCACTTTCTTTCTGCTCTAGATCAGAAAGTGAGCAGCAGTTTTATGACCCTCACATCTTTTGTACTATTACTAGCTAAGTCACATCAGGAGAAATTCCTAAAAAACATTACATTTCCACTCAGTGGAAAACACCTAAGATTGAAGTGATATAACATCCTTAGTATCTTGTTACATTTTGATCTATATAATATATATTGTTTGGTTCATTGTATAATCATGCTGAGCTAAAAAAGGACAAGGCTAGCTGGTTGTATCAGCTAGGAGAATAATTGACACTAACGGCTTTGTCTGCATTTAAAATTCAGGGCAATTGCATATTGCTGTTTAGGAAAATGTATTTTAGAAGTGGCTATTTTTCCAGTTGATTCAAAATGAAATTATTCCCCCTTAACTGTGTCCATTTGCTTCATGAGCTCATGAATGAACCCCTTGGTTTCACTCTCCCACAGGAAAGTTAAGTCATGAGAATGCAGACTGGACACGCTGTCTGCTCCTGAACTTTAGGGTTACCAGGTACAGACAGGACATTTCCAAATCCCAAATACATTTAGAATACCATCATCTTTCAGGTTCTGGAGACTGTTCAGTCTTTCTATAAATTCCTCAACTCTAACACTGAAATGAAGCCATTCTGTCTTTGATGTCTAACATAGCCTGTAGTGCCATGCTGAAATAATTTAGATCAGAGCCCAAGGACTATGACAGGACGAGTTTTGTTATCTGAGTCTAAAGGTTAAGGAACAATATTGTAGCCCACATCATCCAGAAGAAAGAAAAAAATTCCACAAGGACTAAGCCCACAGGATTATTTCCCAATAAGCATTTTACCACACCTTGGCATCTTCCCAGGGATATCCCTGCCTAAGTAATGATGACAAAGCAAAGAGGATCTCTCTTCTTTTTGGAGAGGTTAACCCTCAGTTAGTGGAGGCAGCTGGGCTGCCCATCTGATTCAATGTGGTAATTTTTTTAGGTGACAAGGTAAGAAACTGGAGCAGAAAAAAGCCCTGGTAGGATAAAATACAATCTGATGAGAAGAATGACAAAGTGCTGTGTCAATTGCTGTCCTCACCACAACAACAGACAATGGTGTGCTGGTTATCAGTCTGGCCACCATACCATTAGAACCAGAACATCACTGCCTAAATAACTGTTACATAAAGATTGTACAGATATCTGAAAATCATACTATTCAGAGCCACCTGCCTTTTCAGAAGATGAAAGGCAGAAATGATGAGTAGATAACCACCATGGAGGTGCACTGAGACATCACTGCTGAGGAGCAGGAATCTCCCCCTGCAAGCTCTTCAGCTCAGCTCTGAACAGTGGTACTTATGATTCAGCTCATATTCACTCTATCGTCATTTATAAGATAAATAATTTTGAGATGTATCTAAAATTACTTTACAACCTTTTAATCACTGAAAATTGTGTATAATTATTATACCTGCACTCGGGTGCCAAGATCTGCTGTGAAATACTTGGCTGCTCAAAGTGTGTGGAGGAAATGCTTCAATTCCACATTAATTAATGAATTTTTATCCCCACTCCTGTCCATTAACAGCCACCATGCTTTTGCTGTGAATGGTCATTATTACAGACTGAAATAGGAACATAAATTTACTGATAATGAAAGTGTCACTTGGAGGGGCAGTCCATCATCCTGTGTGCTGATATGGTGAGACCTTTTTTTGCTGTCTAGCATCTTTGCCGTGTTTCTGAAGGGCTGGCATATAAGGAAGGGATCTGTTATTTGTAGACACCCACTAAACATCCCTTTAAATAAAGTAGGAATTATTTTCAGTATTCCAGGAAATATTGCATTGATTTTAAAATTGCCCTCTCTTCTTATCAGCCATTGCAGGTCTTCATCAGGAGACCATCCCTGACCTCCTTGCTCTTGAGATTGTTAGCCAGGTTGGTTTGCTGTTGGTGCTCTTTGTTGACTTATTTTTTTGACAAGGAATGTTGTTGACTCTTGAAGCAAATTACCTGGTTGACTTAATCCTTGTGCACCACTAAAAAAGAGAGATTTCAGTTGATGCTCTGTATCTCTGGACCATATGGAACCATGCTCAAGTTGTCACATTTTCTATGTTTTAACTATTTAACTCATTAAATTCAGTGGATGGGCTCTCATGGTATCTTATCTGTTAATTACTTTATTAGATACAGTGTATGATATGATGCACATGGCATGAAAATTCATAAAAACAGGCCTTAGTGTAAAAGCATTGCATTAGCACATCTCAAAACATAAAAAATGCAATACAGATAAAAATAATCTTGAAGAGAATCTCCATTTTACACTGTGCTCATGTACTGTTAGTTTTTTATATAGTATATAACTACACAATTAGTATTATCTAAATTATCAAGTGCTTGAAAAGGTCCTCTTTCAAGTTGAAGTGTCTGGATGAAACCTGGTGGCTTTCCAAAGCCTGTTCAGTTTGCATGCACCTGGACACTTATATTTAAAAACATTACCCATATGCAACTGAATAGAGCAAATTGCCAGTTTTCCTTTTAAACCAGGCACATCATACACCAATCATGTTAAAATATCAGCAGCCAGACTAGTGCCTACATACATATATGTTTTTCTAAATGCACCTGAGCTTTACCCAGTACCCCTTGCCTGAAACTACATTATTGAGATTAAGATATTCCTTTCCCAGTCAAAGCAATGAGAGTGATGAGACAGCTGCAGAGGCCAGCAGCAAGTTCCACAACAGCCAACCTCTGCACCCATGCAGTGTTCAGCCAACTTCAGAGCCTAAATCACACTTCATGAGAGCTGCTTACCTCTCAAGGAAATAGTTAAGAACCAATTTGATGTTTGAAAAAGCACGATAATCAATAAATTGTGAGAGAAAGGGAGCTGTTTGCAGGATTCTTTCTACTGGCTTTCTTAAACAGTGAGATGTGGCACAACTATACACATGCTATGTGCATGTCTAAGATTTTCCCAGCAGGTCTTGGCCAAAATGCCCCTGTTCTTCAGTAGTGTGTGCCTTAACTTTAAACCACAGGAGTAGTTACCTGAACCCTGTGGCTATATCCAGCATATAAAGAACACCAAAACATTTAAAGTGTTTACCCAAACACCCAAATACTGAAGCACAACACTAAGGCTCCCCAGCACATTAAGGCACCTGGTATTTTGGAACAAAACCTCTGGCCTGAATTCTTGTGAATAAAGCCTCTGGATTGAAAAATAGTTCAAGCAAGTTAATTTAACCACCTTGGTCTACTCAAATAATTCTTATTGCCTCAGCATGGCACAGGCAGCCAGGCAGCTGTGGGAGGGGGCAGGCACCTGAGCCCCAAAATCAAGTGTCCCACCCTGTGCACCAGACCCAGGGACTCTGGAAAGTCACCTGTGGCCTCACTGGCTCCTGACCACCAGCAGCAAAAACTGGATCGTGATTATTACTGCTCTCTCTGTGGGGCTGGGAAAGGAAAGTCAGTGCTTGTGGAGCTGCTGGGTACCATGACAACTGAGCTCCCAGAGAAACAGCTCCCAGAAAGACCCACATTTGGTACAGGGGGTACTTTTTTCACAGGTTGAGGTTATGTGGTAAAACTGGAATGCAAATATTATCACCCAAAGTTGAGATGGCTCCTGGGAAAATTATAATTGACATTCTGTGTCTGAAAGTAGATGTAGGAACTGCCTCATGAAGTTCATCCTCATGGTTTTGCCAGACTTCAGAGGCCATCAAAGTCCACAGCTTACTGAGAGTGATGAACACTTTTGCAGCGTGTTCAATAGATTTAGGATGTAAAAAGACTCTCTCAGATGTGGTTGAACTCTGCACTGGACAGGCAGCTCCAGCAGAGGATGTAGGACAAAGGAGATGCTGTGCCCTGCGGACACTGTTTGATGGAAGCTGAGCGCAAAGGATACAAAAAAGGACAGAAGAAAGGAAGTATCAAAAAGCAGGAGTGTCCCTTCACACGGGGTGCGTTTGGGGGCAAGGGAGGAGGCAGAGCAGGACCAGCTCTCCTGCACTAGGCATACCGAATAACAGCAAGGAACATCCTCAGCAAGACTCTCCCTGCTGCCTTTGGTACTGGGGCACGGCTGGAGCAGTCAGAGGACAAGAAAGTAACCTAACATATTTCACAGAACTGCACAGTTTTCTCATAGCATAACTGAGTAAATATCATTAAAATATGCATTTTTTACAGTTCTTCATTAACAAGTAAGATAGCATGTGGTTAGACCAGTACTGTATAAGTAAGATCTTTTTCCTTGTCAATTTACATTATAAAAACATCTCATGCATATAAAAAGTGGGGGGGTTATACCAGTGGAATTATATACAGTAGTGTGTGTTTCCATAGACTCAGGTTAGTACATATTTACACGTACAATGCACACAGGATTATGCTGGGGCCAAACACTAAAAGAAAACATGCGGTAAATGGTTGCTTTAATAAGTCCTGTTCCATTGAAAGGAAATAAAACCTGAGTATTAATGAGATATAATTATATATTTAAAATCTTTTCCCTTGTGCAGTATACAGAATTAATGCCAGTAAACTCACAAACTGCAACATTCTACTCCATTACATCTGCAATGATTAGAGATAGTTTGAACATCTGGCATATAATCTGTGATAGAAAACAGCATTCTGCACTTTAATGGACGTCTGGAGGCTACACATATCTGATTTTATTTCTTTGTGTTAACTCTTTCCTGGGAGGAAGAGAAGATCCAGTGCTTGAGCACCTTCTTTCTGTCTTTTGATGAAGTTGCATGTAGTACTGATATTTAGCTGCTTTCAGGCTACTTATGTTTTAAATATCTAAACTAAAAAGGGACCCACAGAGATTTCTTAGAGGCTATTTATAACTTAGACAATTGAGCATCATAAATATTAATGTGTTAAAACCCAAGAAAGTCATCCAATGAAAGTGACAATATTTTCCTCATTTTCAGTGACTTCAGAACATAAAAATGAAGCGGCATTTGCTGTTTCTTCATTATTTCAAAGACTTTGCAAATATCCTCCCTTAATTTGGTTTTCTTCTAGAATCTTGTACATGATAAACTGGGGTTACCAATATTTGTACATTTTTGATGTACCCTAACTGTAAGTATGTAAAAGCTTCTTTGACTGGCACTGACTTTCATTGAAAAAATTAGATTATTTCTCAGCTTTTGCAGGGTGTGTTTTGCCCCAAGCTAAACAAGAAGGTTTTAGCCCTACTGTGTTCTGCAGGGAAAAGAGAGATACGAACTTGAAAGGCGAATGAGACTGACAGTGTTATCTTTTGCTTTACTTACTGAATATTAGCTAACACCAACACCTAAAAAGACCTTGAAATTAGACTCTGAGTAGTAATTAAGAGTGATTGAAGCATGGCATCAGAAGAGATCTGTGTCACTGCTGAAAGGATTCAGCATTTAGAGTGACCTGACAAGTGTTCTGTATGAGCATATTTAGGTAAGAGGAAGAATATCCACTGCAGGGAAAGTGCTGGTGCTAGGCAGAGTTTGTAACCTGATCATGTGCATGTCAGGGGCTTGCTCAGCTGCCTGGGTGTAACAAAAGCTGCAGTTACTCGGTAGCTCCTGTTGAGGACTAATAGTTAGCCTTAAACATGGGTGCATTAAGCAGTCCTCAGGTCCTGAGGACCTTACAGCAGAGGTTCACAAGGGCAGCAGGAAGTTCTACTGGCTGCATTACCACACAGAAACACTTACACCACACACATGCTATGCACAGGGAAGAACAGAAAGCCTGGAGATAATCATTTAAGGCCTAAAACTACCTAAATATGAAGCATGTGCAATGCATTACTACTGAATGGATTCATGTATTGCTGGGCAGTGGAAAGCTTGCAGTCTATGGAGGGGAGAGGAAAAAAAAAGGAAAGAACCACCTCCCACCCCACCCACCAGTGTTCATTTGTAAACCAGATTGAACCCATTTCAACAAAGATAAGAAAAATTGGCCTAAATATGGATGATGATCTAATACAATTTGGCCATATTTAACTCAAGTCAGAAACAGAAAGTTGCATGTTACTTCAAGTTCCAATATCTGGACTAATGGATCAGTGATTTCTCAAGTACTTAGCTCGTCACGTATTTGTCACTTCTTAAAAAGTTTATTAGATTCAACATCTGAAGAACATTGAAAGATAACTTGGAATCACCATTTCTTGGGGAATCCCCATCCAGGTCTAATGAAACCCAGGAAAGTATCTGGAAACAGGTCAAGCAAGTTTTACCAAAGTATCTACATTGTCTTTTATTTGCTCAAATTTTTTGTCAATAACATCAAATGCAACGATCAGCTCTGCATCTGTAGAGATCAGTCCTGCTCCACTTTCAATCAATGAGACTCAGTGGAAAAGCAGGCTGGTTTAGACCCCAAAGGAGTAAGCTTCCCTTTGATGATAGTCTGGCAAAGGGCCAGAGAAGTTCTGTCAGAATGAGGGGCATATTTAACCTGGATTTGCTTGACATTCTATACCTAGAACTGTAAGTACAGATCTTAGCAGGCATAATTCACTGGATAAAATCATGAACTGATTTTTTTTCAGTGGTAAATTTCAGTGTGAGGGATTGACTTGGGAGGTCCATACAATTCCACCTTTCCAAGCCAGTTATTCAAAGAATATTCAGAATTTCCAAGTCATTTAGCACACAAACTTGGAAAACTGAATGTGAGACATAGATCAAATAAAACCATCTGAAGTTCATGTTGGTGAGAAGCATGAGAAGGAAAGGGCTGAAACAGTTGGGAAAGCCCTTAAACAAGAGAAAGGATATTTTAGAACTGCAAGGAGTGTTTAAAACAGATTTTAGGTTTCCCCTGCTTGGACTAAGCAGCTTCTTTTTGGGGTGTTTCATGGTCCAAGTGTCCCCCTCTGTTCCCAGATGGTGCCTGTGGACAATGCAGGACTGAGGTGCCCATCATGGTTTTCCTCCTGCCTACTGAGGAGGACACAAGAGAACCATTAAAAGCTCCCCACAGAACAAATTAGGCACTTGTGGCTGTCAAGGTAAGGGAAAAGGTCCAAATCCATCTGACTTGGTGAGAGGATGGTGCAAATTAGACTGAGACCATTAAGACTGTTGGTTTAAGCATTATACTTTCGAGCTTCCTACTGGAGTGATGAAACTTTGGAAAAAAGGACCATGTCACACACACCATTCACCTATTAGTTATTATATATTCTGTCCCCAAGAAGTCCTCTGCAATGAGTCATCAAAAAAACCACATCACAGTGACACTTACCCCATCTGTCCTGTCACTGCACAGCACCTGCTTTACTTGGTGTATGAGCCAGAGAACTTTGGGGGACGGTGGCACTTGATTGCAGCAGACAGCCTGTGCAAAACCATCAAAAACAAACCCCTGGCCTTTCTTTCCAGGGCCTCAGACTTTAATCTGCTGAAACAGCACATTTGACCTTAAAGGTAGATGAAAACTTTAAGATGTCTACAGGCTCCCAACTACAGCTGATGAACCTGGAAATTTTGTAGCATGAAATGAGCAGGCTTCTGTAGCTTAATAAACAAGGAATTACACCAAGCCAGAACAGGAGAAGAAGACATGGTTTGGGATTTAGTTACTTTTGTTCTTGAAAAAATTAAATCTAGTTAACTTACAGCATTAATTATCTTTTGCATTAACATAAAGCTGTAATTGAACAACTTAACCAGTAAAGATGAAAAACAGACTTGCCACATAGTGCGTAAAACAGCAGAGTGGAAAAGTCTTGCACCTTGCAAAGAGTCCTACTGGCTATCCCAACTAGATATGCTCTAGTAATACTCAGTTGCACATATTCACAGAGCTTGTGGGTATGTGGTGGAGGCTAAATTCATGCCAACGGCTCCAGATATAGATAGAAAATTAAGTTGAAAAGCTTTTTTCTCAATAATTCCACCAAGAGATTTGGAGCAACAAACCAATTACTTTTCCTCAAACTCTGCAGGCCTTTAAAGATGTAATAACTCTCAGTACTTGGACTCTAAAGGGAATAACTCACTACACAAAGCAGAGAGCTACAGGGCAAAGCCAACACCAAAGAGTATTTCAGGTGTTTCTGCTATAGTGTGCCTCAGGTTCGAAGACCCCCTGGAATTGAGGTGATCTTCAAGGGAGCAGCAGCCTGCCACAGGTCAGAAAACTCCTCAGACTGGAAAAACATAGAAAAGATGCTGCAAATTCTTTCTATCTGCAATGGTTTTGTGGCATATTCTGGTAGCCATTTATTCTGAAGAATCCACGTGGAACACACTCCCTCCTTGTAAGCCACAGACGGCTCTTTCCTCTGTCTCCAAATAAATGCCACCATACCTTGGGGATCAGTTGTCCCCATACAATTGATCTACTTAGATCCCAAGTCTGAGACCTACTTTTTTTTTGGAGAGGTAGTCATCCAGCTGACAGTGGTAAAGAAGCTTTAGCTTGCAGCCAGTATATCCTAAAGGGTCAAAAAAGAAGGGTGCTTCCTATCTTTCCACATAATCTCATGCTTCCTAAACCAGATTTAGGAGTGTCTCATATTCAGAACTGGCAGGACTTTAGACCATGTTATAAACAGAGATGAGGGAGAGGAAAGTTCCTGGATACAGAGGTGCAAAGCCCTGGCCTTCACAGCTGCTGGAGGGACTGGCCAGTGCTGAGAGGTCCCCTCTCACAAGTGATCCCAGCCCACACCTCTGAGGAAGGGGCTCTCCGTGTGCTCCTGCTACCTCCTGTCCTTGGCAGACAGCCAAGGGGATGGAGCCAGGGGAGTTTGGGAGCACTGGACTCCTGCCTGCCCTGTCCACAGGCTGCTCCCCAGCACAATTCCCAGGGGCTGCCTCTCACTCACAGACATCCCCAGAGCAGGCAGAAGCTCTCCATTATCCACCTCACTGGGAGACTCATTCCCCTAGGCGCATAAACGAGTGCTAAGAAGCAAAGAAAACTCCCAAAACCAGACAGAAACTGCAGAATTGTATTTCCCTCTCAGAGAGGGATCTTCGTTTTCATTAATTAATATATCAGAAGAAACCAGTAGAGAAGCATGTCTTGTTATCTGGCTTCTTAGACGGTAGCCTTTGGTTCATTAGCCTGAAAGCCTATCAACTGGATAACAGTATTTATTCCATACAGAGTAATGATCTACTTTAAAGGAATATGGTATTGCCCATGCAGGAATAAATTCAACCATTATTCACAGCTTAAACACACACTAACCCATGTAAGTGAGAGATGCAGATATTAAAGGATTCAAAAAAGTAGGTCCTGGGAAAAAAGGCAAAAATCTAGGTACCCATACCCTGGAGCTACTATAGATCTGACTGTACATTAATTACCCATTAGCTTCAAGTTGCACTACACAGATTCAGAGCTTTGCTCTTTAGCCATATTTAAAGGAAGAAACAAAATGAAAGCTAAGCATGGTCAGCCCCACTTTGGAGGTCAATAAGAATACTAACATTAGATTCGAAGCTTTCTGTCTAGTTGGGAAAAAAACCTGTTGTACTGATATTTAAAGCACACAGTCATTGAATTAGTTCAGAGCTATGCAGTAGCAGATAGTTCAACAGACACTTTAACAGCCCTTTCAGAAATACTATGATTTTAATCTTGCAAGCCTGCAAGAGCAATATCTATGCTGTGCTCAACCTATATTGTTGACAATAAAATTATAAAAAAGACACTTTAAATATACAGTAGCTGTGTCTGAAAATTAAATATATCAGCCATTAATTTTCCCCCAAATTACTAAAAAGCAACAGTCCACACTAAAGACTAACTGTTTGTAAAATTGGATTTTTAAAGATGAAGCCTTTTTTAAACCAGGACTGGTCAAAAGAAGCACTAGAACAATTCTACAACTGGAAAAAATAAAGCTGCTTAGCTAATTCACCTCGCTAAACCAAAAATGGATTTATGCTGCTCACATCAGTGTTTCAGATATTGCAGTTTTAAAGAGTGGGGATAATACATTAAACCCCACAAAATGTAAGGCTCTGGAGAAGCAGGACCATAGGTAATGAGATATTGATCCTCCCACCTGAAGGTGAGAGCACACACGGGGGGAAGCTGGGCCTGACCATGGCCAAGCCCATAAACCAACTGGGCAGTGGCCCCAGAGCAAGAGCCCTGAGCTGCAGGGGACACCTCCTCCTGCACAGGTAGCACATGGGAGTGAAGACAAACGCCCTTATGGCAACTCATTTCCCCAACGAGGTCTGGGCAGGGAGAGCTCCATGATCCCATCCCCATCTGCCTCTGCTGCTCTCTGTACATGGGTGCAGAGCCCTGGCTGTGCTGGGGACATGAATGCTCAGCAGAGCCGCTCCAGCTGCACTCAGGCAGCTTAACACTTCTTAGTGGGAGAAAACTACCTCTTGGCACTTGAAATTTCAAAGAAAATTGTTTTCCAACCAGCCAGCTTACAACTTCTTTAACAGAGCACAGTTGTGCCCCCAGTGCCAGTTCAAAACCTGACCTCCCAGAGGCTCCCCAAGAGCCACCCTCCCTTCCCTTTGCTGTGCTGGTGAGAAGCCACATCAGCTGCTAAGTGGCCTAATGCAAACTGATGTGGCAGTTTCAATTCAATTGCCACTGCACAAGTAACGCTGTCGCAAAAGTCACCACGGTGATTGGCGTCAGCGGGAAGCATTATTGCCACCCGTCATGCAGTGTCATCCAGGGGCACCAGCCTTGTTATTGTCACCCCCCACAAAGTGCCATTGTGGGGCCCTGTTACTGTCACCCCTCACACAGTGCCATTGTGGGGCCCTGTTACTGTCACCCTCACACAGTGCCATTGTGGGGCACCAGCCTTGTTATTGTCACCCCTCACACAGTGCCATTTTGGGGCCTTGTTACTGTCACCCCTCACACAGTGCCATTGTGGGGCCCTGTTACTGTCACCCCCCACACAGTGCCATTGTGGGGCCCTGTTACTGTCACCCTCACACAGTGCCATTGTGGGGCCCTGTTACTGTCACCCCCCACACAGTGCCATTGTGGGGCCCTGTTACTGTCACCCTCACACAGTGCCATTGTGGGGCCCTGTTACTGTCACCCCTCACACAGTGCCATTGTGGGGCCCTGTTACTGTCACCCCCCCCACAGTGCCATTGTGGGGCCCTGTTACTGTCACCCTCACACAGTGCCATTGTGGGGCCCTGTTACTGTCACCCCCCACACAGTGCCATTGTGGGGCCCTGTTACTGTCACCCTCACACAGTGCCATTGTGGGGCCCTGTTACTGTCACCCCTCACACAGTGCCATTGTGGGGCCCTGTTACTGTCACCCTCACACAGTGCCATTGTGGGGCCCTGTTACTGTCACCCTCACACAGTGCCATTGTGGGGCACCAGCCTTGTTATTGTCACCCCTCACACAGTGCCATTTTGGGGCCTTGTTACTGTCACCCTCACACAGTGCCATTGTGGGGCACCAGCCTTGCTGCCTCCGCCACTGAGCGCTGCAGAGGATGTGGCTCCATCACGCACTGTCACAGCAGCACACGCTGTCCCCAGGCTGAGGTGGAAGGGAGGACTTCAGGCCAGTGAGCCTGCTCCCTCTCACAGCTGCTAAAACTTCAGACAGCATCCCTGCACCGCAACTGAAACAGAGAAGGCTGAGATTTGAGTTTCTGGAAGTGTTTCAGGGAAAGGAGCTGTACCAGGTTATTCTCGCTCCAGGGGTTGGGTAGTGAGGCCCAGTTTCTTATTTTTTTTTTAAATCATTAAAGTGCTAAGGATGGCACACAACACTACTGGTATGTAGGCATCTGCGGTTGCTTCCTGTGTTATAACTATTAGCTGGCTCTTAACTAATTACAGTTTGTAAGTTCTGAGAGATTAAGCAGCAGCTGCACAAGCAGGCCAGTGCAGGCGTGTCCCCCACAGCCACGGCAGGTGAGCTCAGAGCCCCCAGCCCCACAGCACAGCCACAGCCACGGCAGGTGAGCTCAGAGCGCCCAGCCCCACAGCACAGCCACAGCCACAGCAGGTGAGCTCAGAGCCCCCAGTTCCACAGCACAGCCACAGCCACGGCAGGTGAGCTCAGAGCCCCCGGCCCCACAGCACAGCCACAGCCACGGCAGGTGAGCTCAGAGCGCCCAGCCCCACAGCACAGCCACAGCCACAGCAGGTGAGCTCAGAGCCCCCAGCCCCACAGCACAGCCACAGCCACAGCAGGTGAGCTCAGAGCCCCCAGCCCCACAGCACGGCCACAGCCATAGCAGGTGAGCTGAGCCCCCAGCCCCACAGCACAGCCACAGCCACAGCAGGTGAGCTCAGAGCCCCCAGCCCCACAGCATGGCCACAGCCATAGCAGGTGATCTCAGAGCCCCCAGCCCCACAGCACAGCCACAGCCACAGCAGGTGAGCTCAGAGCCCCCAGCCTCACAGCACAGCCACAGCCACAGCAGGTGAGTGAGGAGCAGCCGGCCCCACGGCACAGCCACAGCTACAGCAGGTGAAGGAGGAGCAGCCGGCCCCACAGCACAGCCACAGCCACAGCCACAGCCACAGCCACAGCCACAGCCACAGCCACAGCCACAGCCACAGCAGGTGATCTCAGAGCCCCCAGCCCCACAGCACAGCCACAGCCACAGCAGGTGAGCTCAGAGCCCCCAGCCCCACAGCACAGCCACAGCCACAGCAGGTGAGCGAGGAGCCCCCAGCCCCACAGCACAGCCACAGCCACAGCAGGTGAGCTCAGAGCCCCCGGCCCCACAGCACAGCCACAGCCACAGCAGGTGAGCGAGGAGCCCCCAGCCCCACAGCACAGCCACAGCCACAGCAGGTGAGCGAGGAGCCCCCAGCCCCACAGCACAGCCACAGCCACAGCAGGCAGCAGCAGCCGCCCAGGAGGGAGCTCAGAGCCCCCAGCACTCTTCTGCCCCTCTTCCTTCAGGCATGCTACTCCCTCTTGTATCCAGTCTAATTTTAAGTCACTGGAGTGACTGCACATCTACCGGCTCTCCGGGGAGCTTATTAAAGAATTTGGAAGAGCTGCATTTGGGAAGTTTGCCTTTACTCAATTTTATCTCATTGTTCCTGGAGTCTTTCAGACCATCTACACGTAGCTCACTTCCCTCTTAATTTTAGTATTTAGGCACTTAGCAGCGTTGCCAGCAAGCTATTCACTGTGTCAGTGACACCTCTGGGGGATCCACACCTGGGAGCAGCCGCTTTGTCCCGTCATGGCAGCAGGACAGCCCTGTAGCCTGTCCACACCTCTGCCAGCAGCCAGGCTCTGCTCAGTGATCATCACCCTTTTATCACTGGGGCTTTGCCACTGCCATGCCTGGGCAGCATGGGGAGCTGCCCCCAGCCCAGCGTTCTGGGGACATACTGCTGCTGCTCTTGGCACGCTTCTAGATTCAAGACAAGGGGTTCATGCTTTCCCTTTTTAAAAAAAGTAAAAATGTCATTTCCCATTGCTCTCTGCTACTGAGGGATACCGAGGTTGCTGATGTCCCTCAAAACTCCCACACTCTTCCCAGCCCCTGCCCAAGGGCTCCTACCTGCATCCCCAGGAAACTTAGCTGTGTTTTCTTGCTTGCCCCAGTCCCCTCATTTTTACTGCTTCTGCGTTTCTACTATTGCTTGCATAAACATGGAGTAATTTTGCTTTCAGACCTGAATTTGTGTTTCTCCAGGTTAAATTTTTTTACTCTTGCCCATAATTTCCTCTGTTATTTCTGTCTTCGGTGATGTTTGCAATAGCTACTAATGCACTGTCATTTGCAAATGCAATTAGTGTGTTTAGTTCTTTCTTTCTTTAGCTCATTAATAAAGATGTTAAATAAAAATATGCCTTCCTCTGCTAACAACATCCTTGAAATAGTTAGGAAGATGGGATCCAAAGGTAATAAAGAACTGTATTATTGGACAAGACTCTTCCTTGCATCTTTCAGCATTTGCTATGCTCATTATGGGCAATTAAAACATAAAACAACTTGTTCACTTCACACCCAAAATAGTCCTCCTTCCTGTTCTTTGTTTGGATGTATAGAATGCATGGATAAAGAGCAAGACCAGGCATCAGCTGGTAGCCTGTTATAGCAGAAGCAGCTAAGTTTTCTCTGGTTTACATGCAGAGGAGTGAAGTGTAGCCATTTGTTAACCTTTTTATGTACATGATCATTGTTTCCAACAAAGGATGGGAGCATGAGTGCTTTTAAAACCTTACTTACTGTGATTACTGTAGCTGTGTCCTGGAACAACAGCTTGTACATTTATTACACAACCATAATTCAGCATATTGGCTGTATCCACTAATGCATCCAGTATTTCCCATGACTCGCTAGCCATCCTTGTTCCTTTGATTTTTGACAGGTCTGGGAACACTCAGCAGTTCATGGCACTGGCTCACTGTTGGGACAAAAGGCTGTGCACTTCTTTTCACCTTCAGGAAAATGTGTTGAAATTAACTCATGGCTCTAGTGAGTTGAAGTGAAATGTAATAATACCGGTTCACCTTAGTTTTCTATCTGCTGAAGAGACAGTAAAGAAAAAACAAATGTTTATGTAAACAACAGCTACAAACCACAAAAAGAAACAAACAAAAATCCTCACAAAAAAAAAAAAAAAAAAAAAACAAAAAACAAAAACAAAAAAAAAACACCAAGGAAAAGAAGAGAAACAATCCCAAGAATATTCAGGGGCTAGTTTATCAAATTAATCTCATTTTTTCATCTCATGCTCAGCTATTTAAACAGAATTTAAATAATATATTTGCTGAAAGGAGAGTCTTATTTCTGAGGGCCTTCTGGCATTAAGGTGTGGGGAAACAGAAGTTGTCTTTTTTCTTTGCAAAGTATGAAGGAAGACTTAAGATCACTGGATACACATTTGGGTAATCATAAATTAATTGTAATATAAACTTTCACAACATCTTCAGCGCATGTTGAGATTTTGTTTGATTTTGAATTGCTCCAAAATGACATCTAATTATATACCAGTGATTAACATGTTGGTTGCTACTAAGAAATAGCAACCAAGCTAACATTACAATTCAATATTTAATTTACTGTAGGTTGGATTTGTTGGGTATTTTACCTATTTTTTTTTTGTTTTTAATTCACAGAAGAAACATGGTGTTAAATTCAAATACTTAGATGCTGAGGCTGTTTTTCCTCATTTGTGAAAATTAGGGATTGTATCACTATCATTGATGGCTCCCTTTCTCTTCTTTCTACCTTTTCCTTCTCCTGCCTTTCTGCCCCCCTCCTGGGACACAGCTGAGTACAGGACCTGCCCTGCAGGAGTGGGGCTGCCTCTGCTGTTGGAAGCTCAAGCTCTCTCTGGGGCACAAGGCAGGAGCTGGAGCTCAGCACTGTGCCTAGGTTATCGTGCCATGGCTCAGCAGTGCTCCTGCCCAGGGCAGGGGACATGTAGGGGCACACAGGCAGTGCCACCTGGGCCAGCTCAACCTTCCCTTCACCTGCAGAAGCCCCATCCTGAGTCTCTCTCCTCATTCCTGGCAGTTTGCCATTTCCCCAGGAAGACTTCTCTCCTTTGACCTGAAGCCTTCTCAGCACTGAAAGCAGCTCTGGGTCTTTGGCACTGAGTGATTCATCAGTTCTTCATTTCATGTTTCCACCCTTTGTGGTTTGGATGAAATTATTCAACCAAATAGGACAAATTAGTACAGTTAGAACAATATGTACTGTATTCTGATTTTTTTTTTTCTTTAATAAAATGGAAAGTGTGTGTGTGCTCCTTGGCTGCAGCAAAAAGCTGGCTACCTGGTCTGAGAGAGTGCTGGAGGTGAGGAGATGGTCAGCATACAGGGCTAAAGCATTTGCATGCATGTAGCATTTACTCTGTTATCTCTCATTTAGTGCCGTACTTCTTTGAAATAAAAGTTTCTGAAGCATTAAACTATTTTTGGTGTGAACTGTAAATAAAGATTTAATGAGGACTGATTTTCATCTCTGAGTCAAATGCTGTCCCACATTACCTCACTTTTCCATTCTCACTGGACTGAGAATCACTGCCCCCCAGCCCTAGTGCTTTTGATGTTAGCTGGAGATTAGCAGCGGTCTGAAATGGAAGAAATGAGGGCTGGGTGTTCTGTGGAGACACTGCTCTCCAATTTGGGTTAAGTGAACTGCTCATGTGTCCTTACACTGACTGTGTTTGGGTGATTGCTGTCACATCTGGAGTGCCACAGGCTGTGCTGGGTGGTACTGGCATGGGCAACACATCACCTGCCCAAGCACAGAATCACACAACCACAAAACCACAGAATACAAAATCAACTAGGTGGCAAAAACTTTGGAGATCATCAAGCAATAGGAGTTTCACCAAGGCAAGCCACACCTTTAGGTGTCCTCCCATCCAACAGGAATCCAAAGCACTGGACAGCCTTTCCAACTTCTTCCCACTCCTGTCAAACAGAAATATTGACAGGATCAATCATTTTTTTTGGCATTAGTTTAAGCATTTATGATTTAATTGCAAATGCATGAGGTTGTTCACCTGACTCTTGCTCAGATGCAGATTACTGAACTCCTTGCAGTGCACTGAACATGGCCATGAGACTGTGGGAAGGTGGCAGTGTTTCCTCTAAAGCAAATGCCACTGACCACCAAGAAGACACTCAGGTCATGGCTCTGCTCCTTCTGAACATCAGAAATGTTTTGACATACACTCAGGAAGGAGTAAGCGTTAAAGAATCAACACACATGATACTACATCAAGGTGTTTCTCCTATAAATCAACAGCATTTGGAGGCTTAGCTCAGTGGAAGAATAGGTTGGATCAATAGCCTAGGAAAAGCTTTACAAGACTTTCAGTGTTTCAAAGCTAATTGAAAATTAACTTCTTCCTTACTCTACAGGCAAACTGGGTTTGGTGATGCCAGGACCACCAGTACAGCTTGAGAGGAGACAGCCAAATGGAACATCTGCTCCACAGGAAAAATATACTGTGCTTCAGAGCAGCAATGCAAACACTGAATACCAGTAGCTTTGGAGACACCCACACTTTTCATGGACACTCCTTTATGGAAAAATGTAAGTTGGCTACCCCAGGAGCAGCCCCTCACTGAATGATGCTCCCATGGCACTGGGCCTTGGCATAAAACCAGCAGCACAGCCAGGACAATCACAAATCAGGAGCAGTGGTTCCCCAGAGAAGGATGTACCACAGTCACAGGTATTCTGTGAGAGACCTTTAACAAAAGAGAGATTTTCTCTGTTGGCATGAATAGCTCCATTTTTCTTTATTACCCCATGTGTGTTTCACTCATTTGTGCATCAGTTCTTTCAAACAGAAAACAAGTGAGAAAATCATCTCCCAAGAATAAAATATATATATATATATATATTTGGGTATATGCACTCAAAGTCACATGCATAAACATGATTATCAATTTAAATCCTTTAAAATTTAAAACATTTCAGCTTTCATTCATAATCCCATGTTCATCACCTTTTATAAAGATCGAATTTTCCTTCAACCTCATCTATTGAGATGTAACTTACCTGCTACTACTGTCTGCAGATGAGGCAAAGCTTGAGGTGTCTGTCTGTACAAATAATTGATGTGTAATAAACAGAAGAAACTCTTGTTTCCAGCCTTCTTCATGTTGTGAGAAGCAAGTAAGGTTTACTGGCTGGTGATTTCATGGACTTCTTTGCAATATCAGTAAATGAACATTCTCAAGTGCATATGTTGAACAATGCAGGGCTGGTATGATTTTAAATCATCAAAATTCTGGGGAAAGCATAAATAATTGACCCTAAAGAGAGGAGTGCTTGCACCTATGATAAAAAAAATAAATTATCAGTATTCCAAATCCTGGGGGCAGATCTCCCCCTGGGGTGATAAAGTGGATGGCGTTTGATTTACAGCATCAGTGGAGAGCCCCTCAGCTCCTGAGTGTGTCAAGTTGGGCTTCTCTGCCTGCACTCAGCATCCTTCCATGTGGCTTTGTGGATCAGTAATATAAATTCTAGTCATAAACAAAGGAAAAAACAGACTGACAGAGAATGTGATGAACAATTTACATCTGTGCACAATTTTTCCCTCTGTTTGTGCCACTGCAATTCATGATCTTTTATCTTTAGTCTTCAGTTTGCCTTCCCAGTCCTCTTGGTTGCAAGCAATGCTGTAAAACCCTTAAAATATTAAGAAAATTACATCTGCTACATCTTGCTTTAAATATGGTGTTCAGTCTTCCTAAGTGTTACTTTGTACAATAAATGAATAGCTTGCCCACCAGGTATAGGACATTTTGTTGCTTACCATGTCTGTCTCTGTACAACATGTAGTACAGGGGCATAAATAACAGTGTGTTATATAAATAATTACATATATGAAGGGCTGTAAAACACCGAAGATATATTTGTACTTTTACTTATGAGAACGTTTTAAAAATGATTGCTTTGTTCACTGCGTGGTTTTTATGTGTTGAATGTGGTGCACGCAGAGAACATTTTCCAAAGTTGTTTTTTTTTTTTTTCCCTTTCCTCCAGGTCACACTAGCGTTATAGTTAGCAAATTGATAAGGTTCCACTGTTAAGCTTTATTACTTGTGACATGAGCCTATGACACTTTATAAAAAGAAGTAATCCAGAACAATCTCTAGGTAATTAACACCTAGATAAACAAACATAAATTTCTATATTGCATTTATTTGGACTACCACTCAAATACGCGTGAACCATGCTTTTTTAATTAAAAGATAAATCTATGTGACACTTAGCCTCAAACTTAATTATTCAGCATAGTATAATAAAAAATAGAGCCCATTAAATGTGTCTTGCTCTGTATTTCTGTATTAACAGCAAAACAGTTCACTCTGGGATCATTTAAATTTTCTTCTTCCTCTTTTCCTGTGATTTCCCTATTCACCGAAAACCTTTGGTTAAAAAAATAATACCACAACAAAAAGCCCCCAAACAATACCCTGAACAGCACCAACAGGTGAGGAGCCACAGAACTTCTCACAGCCCCTAAGAACACTCAGCTGGGTGACATTTCTAATACAACATTACACCACAGCTTTATTCTCTCCCTCCTTCCCCTCCCTGGGCTTCCCGATGGAAACATACTGTGGTGGATCACGCCAAGCAGTGATATCCAGAAATGGAAATCACAATAGTTAGGAATAATTTCACTGGGAGCATGCTTACAATACACAAGGTGAGGTTTTTATAATATACTGTTACAATACAGATGTTAAACAGAGAGGGGAAAATTTTCAATTCCCAAATTACAATAGACAGTGGGCTTAAAGTCCTTATAAAAGTTTCAACAAGAAATGTTATCTTAGAGCTGGGAGCAGCTTTCTGATGTTGGGTGGGAAGACACAGGACATCCAGCATCTGTGTGAGGAAGGCAGCCCATCAGCTCTGGGAAACAAAACCCCACAGACTTCAGTGACACAGCCCCTGTCTCTTCCCATCTGCCTGCACAGGTGATGCAACCTCACACTTGGTACATGGCCACTGGTGGTCATTTTTAGATTTCCTGGAGGATTGTATGTACAGTGTAATGCATGTTCTCAGCAGAAATCCAGGACCATAAAGGAGACTATAAGAATTTCCATTGAAGGCAACCTTACTCAGGTTTTCAAATTTTCCTTTACTGTCTACTGAAACCAGAAGGCAGGAAAATCCTTGGGAAACACCCCCCACCACCACTGTCCCCAGACAGTTCTTTTCCCCTGGATCCAGGACACAGCAATTTCCTGAAAGGACAATGATCCTGTAGTGAGGCAGAGCTCAGCTCGGAGCCTGGAGCTCATCCCTCCTCAAGACACATTTTTACACGCTAACATTTTATGCCTAAGAAGGGTTGTTTTCCCCAAGAGAGGGTGTGACACACACACACACACACAAAAATTAACTGCTTGGATTCTGATTAAAATTTGATGCATTGCAGTGCAGATTTTATTCTCTGTGGATGAAGAGATCTGTGGCATTTGCCCACAGACCAGGGAGTTTGGCAGCAGCTTCGTAACTCCCCTGGCTGCAGAGCCTTTCCACCAGTTCACCAGTAACAGCAACTCCTCACTATGAGCTTCAGCCATTGAATAACTGAATTTCTATGATCCTGTGCTTTAATTCTTTACCCTTCTGACAATTTTCGTGCCTTTTCCTTCTGGAGAATTCAAGTTGGAATATAACTTTATTATTGTGGGTACGACTGGCTTAATTTAATATTAAAATTTCTGTTTTCTAAACATGTTGGCTTTCTCAGTTTTTCTTGGAGAAAGGCCACTCCAAGAAATTATTCTCTCCTCCCCATATTTGCTATAGTTTCTCAGATTTGGTGCATTTTTTTATTTTTTTTTTTTAATGTTAATCATCCTTACTTGTCTATGTGAAAAATCCTTTAATTTATTTGCTTTCAAATGTGCAGATAAAACCTTAAAGGGGAAGAATAAAGATTCACCCAGGAGAATGGGAGCACTCTTGCTCTTGTACATTCTTTGAAGTGTGAGCAGCTTTCTTAACATGGACCATAACAATAAACCTCACAATTTTCTAAAGCCAAATATATGATCTATACAAACAATCTTTTTTAATGTGAAAACATGACTTTATACATCATAGTGTATGATACACACTTCAAACACTTTCAAATCAAAGCTTGATAGACCCCAAGACTTTTTCTATAGTACATAAGTAGTAGTATATAAAACAATTATTACTACATGCTAAAACAGATTTCCACAGTCTTTTAATTAAGCACAATATATATAATATATATCTGTATATACTGTATATAGATTTGTTCAGATTAATAAGTGGACTGAGCACACACACCCAGCATAATACACTCCAGTAACTGCCTAACAACTGTGAATTTACTGGCATTATTTTTTTTTTAATCTGACAAAGCTGAAGAAAATAATGTTTTAACTGCTCCTAATAAACATAAGCAAGTAGGAAAACTTTTTTTTTCAGAGGTAGAGGTTTTATTGCGTAAAACACTGGATAAAACTGTACTGCTTCAAAGACATTTTTATTCTAACAGCAGAAAGAAAACAGTCATTGCTGAAAAAACAACTTTTAATACTTCTATACCAGAATAAAGTTCTGTCAACTGATGTATTATAATAATAAATAATGACCAAGAATAAACTTTAAATACAAAGTTTTCTAATTGTTACAAGCATAGCAACAAAATCCTCTACTCTATTGATCTCAGATTTCCTCCAAGATAGAAATTTTTCTTTGTGTAGGAATGTAGACAGTATTATGACCAGTATCACAGACTACAGAAGTTACAGAGAAAAAACTTGACATGTTTAGATATGAGAAGCATGATGATATTCAGAAACTGACAATGCATCACTGCTGCTGTCACTTGTTTGTATTACAAGTTACAAATGTTCTGGAAAAAAGGGCTATGTCAGAGGGGAGGATAGGGACAGTAGCACCCGACCAAATGGAATCAACACACACATCACAAGGAGCGGGAGATGTTTCCAGTGTCACAAACAGAATTATTGCCTGTCGTATCTGAAAATGCTCAGAAGACACAAAAGAATACTGAAAGAGCTCAAAAAGTGCAAGAAATGGAATGTGGGGGGGTGTTTTTTTTTTTTTTCTCTCTTTTTTTTTCTTTTTTTTTTTTTTTTTTTTTTTTGCTAAGATACCGAAGGCGGCGCAAACACACAAAGCAAGCGACTGACACAGTCACCAAACACAGTAGTGCAGTTAAAATCCTAAAGCTTACTACAGTCAGAAAGGTTCAGTAACATTTCAATCCTTTATCTAGGATCATAGAAACAGTTGCATTAAGTTTATCAACTCGATTTAAGTAAGGCAGTGAGAACTATACTAGAAAAACAAGAAAAGCAGCTTGCTCTGTGCCAGATGGGTCCAAGTTACACAGTGACCTCATTTAAACTGAAACTTCAGTTGGATGACATCCTTTCCGACAGCATATGCAAACCGTATTCCTTATTAGCCTGAGATTTTTTTTCCAGTCTCAGGGTAGCGCTAAGAATTTTATTTACATTGATTGCAGTTTAGTATTTTTTGTAAACTGCTTTAGGCAGAGCTGAAGTTTTAAGGCCCTGGGGTTTTACTCTGTGCTCCCAGCCTGCAAAGAAATATTGGATTTTTTTTAACATTTTTCTTTTTTTTTTTTTTTTTTAAGTCTGGATGATTTTGCTTTAGAAGTTAATACTTCTCTACCATCACAATAAACAGCACCAATTTTGCTTCTATCAAAAGAAGTACATTAGAAGGATAAAATTTTATGCCATTCAGAGAATTTCAGAATAAACCTTTAGTTATTTTTCTTACATTTTTATGTGGTTTGTTATAGTCTCTCAAAAGCTTCCTATGTGGCAAAGACCTTACTAAATTTGGAGCATCCAATCAGTAAAAAAGCTAAAATCTGCAAAAATATAGAACACATTTGTTTTACAAAACCAAAGAAATATAATCTAAAACACTTTTTTCTTTCATTAGAGACAAAGAGCAGAAAGTTTGGATTCATATTTTAGGTCAAGCTACTTTATAAGGGCTTGCTCCAGAAGAAACTTCTGCACTGTGTCTGTAACACTTACAAAAACTAATACATGAAAATTAACCATGACCAGGGAATCCTTCATTCAAGTGTACAAAAAAAAAAAAAAATTGAGAGGAAGATTGAAAAAAACCCAATAAGACAAGTAAAGAACAAACGAAAAAATTACCAACCTCCTATGTAATAAAATTCTGTTTCTTACCAGCACCTTCTATAGATAAGGCTGACTAGTTTCACTAAACAATATTTCTATATATTGTACTTCTACATTTATAGCAACTTGTTCAACAAGGAAAAAAAAAAAAAAGAATAAAAACATTTCCCTCAATACTGCAAGATGATTACAAAAAATGAAATTACATTTCAAATCTGCAATCACACATCGGGCTGCAGATTTTTTTTTTCTAAGCATTGATTCATTTGGCTGCATATTAAAAAAAAAAAAAAAAAAGAAAAGAAAATGTAATATCACAATACTTTTCAAAATAGGTCAGTACTGACCCCAGCTTATGGGCCGTCTAAGGTTTCTCCTACACTGCAGTTGCAACACCACTTGAATTGATTTTCTCTGCAATGACAGCTCCAGTCAGACTGGCACCATGGCAGTCTACCAAGACATCTCATTACTATGCTAGGCAAATGACAGCAGCTGGTGTCATATTATAAAGGTGTTTTCAACAATGAAAACACAGCCCCTCAATCTTCAAGGCAACACTAAATCGTTTCGAGGGTATCATTTTTCTGTAAAGAGCATTATTTTTGGACAAAGACCACTTTTAAGTTTGAAACTGCCCTGTTTTTTTAAATAACTAATGACCTTCTAACATTTTTAAATCATTTTATTATCCCACCTACATTGTTTGGAAGTACTAGTTGCCAGGTAACTGTTTAGCAGCCATTTTCAAGGGCTGGAAATTTATTTTGCATGTGTAAGATATATATTTACACACACACACACATATGGAATGTGTGTATTTTGTGTGTGTGTGCGTATGTAGATATATATTCAGTGTGGGTATGACTGGATATCTCTGTGTCTGTAAATATATATATATATGTACATATGTGTGGGTACATGTACATATACATACATTTGAATGTTTTCAGCATTCTGGACCCTTCTGGGAACTTGCACGCCATCCCTTTCCTCGGAAGGGGTTTCAGCCAGCCCTCACCAAGCTGGTGTCCAAAGCCAGGGCTCCAGGCTGCTGCAGAGCAGGCTGGGCATCACTCCTGTGCCTTGGTGCCCTCCTCAGCCAGCTCTGCCGAGCTGCCCTTGGCCGCCGCCGGCTCCTCCGAGTTCCCGGCAGCTTCCGAGTCCACTCTGGAGCGCTTGAACCTGCGGTCGGGGTACTGGCTGTTGTCGAAAGGCATGCGATGGACACAGAGCACGTGGGTCTTCAGGTTTCCCTTCTGAGAGGCACTGTAGGGGCAGTATCTGCACTGGAAAGGCCGGTGACCTGCGTGACAGACGACAGCCCGGTTAGTTTTTGCTTTAGCCCATGGACATTGAACAGCCTGGATAAACTCCGGAGCCCCTCTCCTGCTGGGAGGGGACATGGCTCAAGGGCCTCTGAGAGAACAAGAAATCTGTGCTCTTCCTCAATAAACTGCATTTTAAAAATTCTCTGCTTAGGATTGCCAGAGCAGTGCAGCTAATCCATCTCCCTCCTCAGCCCCAGCTGTAAATCCTTCAGCCCACGATCCAAACTCTTGTAAATACAGCGTGTACGAAGCTGTCTTCTTTTACATTTGTTAATTATCTTTTTTATTGAAGTGCAATTCAAGGATGACAATGTGCAGACCCTCAGTCTAATAAACATACTTTGTCTTTGGGTGGGTTTCTGGGTAAAGAATTGTATGTTTTATTTCAATCGCACAGATTACTTTTTAATGGAAAGAAATAATGGATTGAGATAGCCAAGGCCTCAAACCTGCAAACATTTACTCCAGTGAGATTACTCCTTTGAGTAAAGATATGCAAGCATGTAAGTGTTTGCTGGACCAGGGCCCAAGGTTATCATCAGCTTTAAAATAAAATGTCCAAGTCAGATTAGAAAAGGAATGTTAATGCACAAAATCTGATGGATGCACTCCTTAGCAATCGACCGTGTAACAAAGGCATGAATGAAAGATATCACTTCTCAGTAGGGCTTATCAATATGCTCTCCTATATTTTTCAGATTATTGTGACTTCAAATCTCCATGCTGTATCTGGTTTTGGAGGTTATGTTTCAACAATCACATTTCAACCTATGCTGGGAAGTTGTTGATGTGTTTTACTGGAACTTTATGAGCTTTGTCTCTCAAATTAACTTAAACCAGGACCATCTGAGGTCAAATGCGCTTAGCTTGCTTTAATTTGCTCAAATAAATGAATAAATAAATGTGCCAGACCATCTACATAAAGCCAGGATAAGTGAAAAACAATACCCTATCTCCACATTTGAAGAGCACATTTTCCCTTGCTGCTGTGGTACTACTTAGCAGGCATAAAACAGATGCTGGGGCAGCAGAGGAGGAGGATTATGCTTCCAGCTATGGAGAAGGGACTGGGCCCTCTCCCCTTGGTTTTAGGTGGCAATTTATCAGCTAAACAAATAGACACCTGTTGCTCTGATGTCACCTGGATTGGAGATGCTGCCATGGTCCTCCCAGCAGAGATGGGAGCACAGGAGCACAGGAGGCTGGCATAGGAGCATGAGCATCTCTGTAGCAGAGTGAATTCACTTGAACCAGCATTAGTGCCCTGGGCTGCTCAAGCAACTTGCCATTTTTACTGGAATATCAACACCACCACCTGAAGGCTGAATCCCCCAAAGCATGCTGCTTGCTACCCAGGGGAAAGACACTCAGCGTCCTAAGCCCTTGCCCCAGGAATGCAGCCTTGTTTCCTTCCTCAAGGATGGAAAGGTCCCCATCATCCTTTGTTTTCATAAGCTGAAGATTGCCAGAAGTGTGACCACCCCCCAAACCCTCCAACAGCAAGGATGTGGAGCTGTTAGAGTGAGACCTGAGGAGGAACCAAGAGGATCAGAGGGATGGAGAATTTTTCCTGTATGGGAAGGATGACAGAATTGGGATGGTTCAGCCTGGAGAAGAGGAAGCTCTGGGGTCATCTAATTGTGGCCTTTCAGTACCTGAAGAGGCTGACAAGAAATATGGACAGGGCTTATTTACAAGGACCTAGAGTGACAGGACAAGGGGGAATGGCTTCAAACTGACAGACAGTGGGTTTAGATTGGATATTTGAAAAAAAATTCTTTCCTGTGAGGTTGGTGAGGCCCTGGCACAAGGTGCCCAGAGAAGCAGTGGCTGCCCCATCCCTAGAAGTGTTCAAGGCCAGGCTGGATGGATTTGGACAGCCTGGGATAGTGGAAGGTGTCCCTGCCCGCAGCAGGAGGGTTGGAATGAGATGATTTTTAGAGTCCCTTCCCTCCCAAACCATTCCATGATGCTATGATCTCACCAACTGGCTCTTAATACTATACCCACAAGCAACTCTTAATAAACAGCCATCCTAATTCTTTCCTGCAAAGAACAAATTCTAAGCAAGGAATGCACAAAGCATGGCTGGAGCTAACCACCTCACATGCACCAGACTAAAAGCAAACTCTTTTTGCCCACCACTGAACCAAGTTCAAGCCCGTGTTCAAAATTCCATGCAGAGAATGTAATTTATTAATTCAACGCACTTTAATAAATCAGACAATATAAAGTGCACCTACAAGGATTCAGTTCTGCATTGCCTCCCCCACGACTTACTTTTTCAGGCCATCAAAATTTCACATCACTGCCTTGTGAAAAGTAAGTACACAATAAGTTAATTTGTATTGTCACTATGCAGTACAACTGTGGTAAAGAGCACATTCATTTTTAATCCGATATGAATAATATATAAATATGTATACAGAGTGAGGGTCATAGGAAAGCAAGCAGTACATTGTTTACAGCAGAAGCAGTACAAAAAGTAGAGATTATTCTTGCTTGCAAAGATAACAATATCTGCAATTTGCTTGTTACTAAGTGGTGAAGGAAAATTCCCATTTCTTTTAGGTATCCCCATTCATTAATTTTAGCTCCAAAACTTGTTGTGGGCAGCAGGCTCTTAAAATAACCCTTCCCAGATAAGTTGGCAATAAATTTATAATGTTTTATCTAGGAGTGGTTGGTAGGTCCTTTCTTAGCAAGCTATAGTTCATGTGTATTTTACCCACTATATATCTCCCAACAAAATTATATGAAAGCCCTTAAAAAAAAAAAAAAAAAAAAAAAAAAAAAGAAGAAGAAGAAGAAAATAAAGGAATCTTCCTGATAGTTCAAGAGATGTAATAGGCATTGCACTCATAGCAAAAAGAATTAGACTGAAAGTGGGTGGATTAGGGGGGGCAAATTATGGTGTGCATCTTTCTCTGATCAAAAATTGAGCATAGAGGACAATATATTATTTCCTGCTGAAATAATCCTGTTGTGGAGCTATGCTCTATGAGGTCTATGATGAGCATGTGAAGATACTTTGCAATCCTCTGAATGGAGTTTTACTGTTTAAGGAAGGGAACAGCACAAAATAATACTCAAAATTAACTAAAATTACAACAATGATGGCTGGACTCAAAGAACACTTTTAGCATGTATGGATTTCCACAGGAGAGGTGATCACTTCCAGCACCTGCTGGAGCCTCTCCTCTAAAAGTGATTTAAACCTCCCAGGATCAGACCCAGGAAGGGGTGACCCAGGCTCATCATCTTCTCTAGTTTTGACTGAATTTTAGGGAGCACAAAGAGCATGGATAAGAGATACCTTCTGGCCAGGGTGGAGAAGTTTTCTGCAGGCCCATATTAAGAAAAATCCCTGTTTGAAACTAGTCCACCTTTTTAAAAATATATGCTGCTTCATTAATTTAGGCTTCGAGGGGAAAAAAAGAGTAAAGTTTGTTTTCTTTTCTTTCAAGTTTGTGATGTGATATGTTGCTTTGTGACACTTCCTGTCAGGCTGCATCAGTCACATCATGTTAGGTTTCATAACATGGCATGACTGATGCAGCCCAACATGGTGCATCAGCTGAACAGTCAGAAACTGCAGGTTTTGAGAAAGACATGGATCTCAGTCCGGGGCTCAGGGCCACTTAAATGAAAGTTTATCTCAAGTAAAGGCCTTGGATTTAAACAAAGCCATTGCCCAAAAGTTGTTAAAGATTCAAGTACATGCCAAACCTTATTTTGCTTTGTCTACTCTTTGAAACTCAAAATGTATTATTGGAACACATAAAAAGTCAATGTCAATGAAGTGGCACTGGGTTACTCACTGTAATCCAAACACTGCTAATAGTTACTAATTTATTAACTTTGATATGGATCCATTATTTAAGATTAGCACAAAGGAATACACAAACGAGAGAGAGAAAGAGTGATGAATACTAAAGTCTTTTTCATTAAAAAAATCATTTACATGGTCAAGCCGCATTAATTCTCCACTTCTAAAAATATTTGATCAGCATCCAAATTCTATAAAATTTCCACAAAGAAACATCTTATTTTTGTGGTATTACAGGCACATATGTAGGGGCTTGAACTAAAATGTAAAAATGGGCATTGAACTAGTCACATGAATAAGATCAGGAATTTATTCCAGATTGTTAAAAGTGTACTAATCACAGCGAAATCATGGCTTTCTCCCAAAGCAGCAAGAAAATGGTAATTTGAAAGAAAAATGCCAATAATACATCACACACAAGCCGTCTGTTGTCCCCACTACACCACTTTGTATTATATTGCATATGTGTACATATACACACAGATACACGCATACAGACACACACACACACACGATTTAATGCATAAATTTAGGGGAAAGACAGAAGAGCAATAACATGATGAACAGAAAACAAATGCTGTGCAATGTACTATAAATTATAATTAAGCCCTGAATAAAATGTGTTTCTTAGATATGACATTTGTTCCCTTAAAATGCAAAAATGGCCATGATTATCTGACAGAATGTTTTTCCTTAGATGGCCAATGGCTATAGCACTTACTGAGATGCAATACGGCAAACTCATTTCAGATTTCTTTGCCTGGTTTAAGAATTTCCTTTTGGTAAAAATCAAAAATAACAGCAATTACCTCTTTAAAACAAATTATTCCCTCGCAAAGAGATGTCTGAAAAAGCCTCAAAGGCTTGAATTTCTCGGAAACAAATCTCTTTAGCTGGGATGCTGGACAGTGAAGATCTGGACTGGGCTTGCTGGGCCACTGCAGCAATCCCCCAGGGCCAGGGCAGCTCTGGCCAGGCCTGGGCACTGGAGCAGGACGGGCTGCAGAGGCTCAGGATGGATGGGCACTGCCTGCTGCACGGGGATGCTTGGTCCCACAACGTTGCTGGTGGAATGGTCCATGTAATCACACATCTGCTGCCCAGCAAAGCCTACACTCACACCTTCAGTAAGCCCAAACCTCCCCAGAGCTGCTTTGAGCCCTTTTTCCCCACACAGGTTGTATTTGAGGTACAATCCTCTCTAAGCACATGAAGTGTGTGCTGCCTCAGAATTGACAGCAGGCAACAATGGCCGGGTGCTTTCTGTGTTTGAAGAGAAGCTTTTTGAGCATCTCCAGCTCCCTGGCAGTGACTGCTGGGCTGAGCTCATGCCTCTCTCAGACCACAGTCTCCAGGTCCCAGGCATCTTGGTGAACATTGCCATTTGAAAGTATATTAGAGCATAATAACAGACATTTGCAAAGGGAAAACTATTTTCATTTAAATCTTGGCTAGTGCAATTTCCTTTTTTTAACGTATAAATTTTCATAAATACATTTCCTATCCACGGCAAACATCCCAAGTACTGCCTGCATTACCCAGGAGAGCAGAATGGCTCTAAAGCAGCCATCGGATCTGGAGCATAACAATATGGATGGGAAAATGCTGAATAAATATATTTGTCCAATAGACAATAATGGCTCTGATTGAGCCATTCCACTTTATTGGTCTCAAAATATGCATTTTATGAAACTCCCCAAATACCAGACAGATTAAAGTACACCCAATCAGGTTCGTATCTGTAATAAAAGTTTTTATAAAACAATTGAAAAGTATATGTTTATTTACACACAGGTCCAAGACCAACCAAGATGATCTTCTGGGAAAATTTCAATATTCTGTGAAGTATATATGTTACTTGGATTACAAAAAACCCCCACAAAATTAAATTTTAAAAACTCTTTTTCATGTTGACCAAGAAAGTCATAAAACCAAAAAGCTTTATCTAAGGCTTTTTTGGTGATTTTGTGTGGAACAATGTTTTTTAAAAATGCAGAGATATTTGGGTTTTGGGAAGGCCAGGAAACATTTCCAGCTACGAAGGCTAAGGCTTTGGGTTACATGTTTTCACTGGGACTCCTAAAGCAAGGGCAACCCCATGATCACCCTCCATTCAGCTGAATTTCTTCATTATTGGGCTCAATCCTGCAAAGAGTCCTTAGAGGTCATCACATAAATTGCTCATGGCACTAGTCTGGTTACTTAAATCCCTCCTTACTAGTACTGAGTGCTTCAGAGCAGCTCAGGTCCCAATATACACACTGCCCCCTGGAAGAGCCTTTCTCTTGCTGTGAGTCACCAGAAAGATCTTAATTAGGGGAGCATAATTTGGGGTAAGACTCAGCACATGACAAAACACAGCCACCAGCCTGATCCTAAATAAATGAAATAAGGATATCTAGAAAAAGGAAAACCCATCCCAAAGCCACCAAGTGACACTGGTGTCCTGCAGAAATGGACTCTCAGTGTACCTGCAACAGCAGCATGGCAATTCACTGAACTATCACTGGCTGCAGAAGAGCTGGAAAATGAAGATCTAATCTGTAACTAATTTTATCAAAGATTTTTACTTGAACAAAAAACTTCAATCATGGGATTGAATTAAACCTACATGGCTTTTCTGAAATGTAACCAAGGGTGGAGTCTATTCTTAAGTTAGTGCCTTACACAGTGCTTGGTGTTTCCAAATAATTATTTCAGCTTGCTGATGAGTCCACTAAAATATTAAATGATGACACAGAAAGGCAAAAGTTGATGCTACACTTTGCCTTTAACATGTTAAAATATTACATTTAACATTATTAAAATATTACGTGAATCTCACACATTCCCCCTAAAATAAAGACTGTTCTTATAGGAATTATTCAATTCCTGTCTCAAAAGGCTGCAATTACTAATTATCACACTCTGAAGTTTCCTCTAAAAGCAAAACAAGTAAAAACCACCAACAAATCAACCCTGCTATGTAAAACAGCCGAGTTCAGATTGGCCTGACACAGAGATTAACAGTCACCTGGGCACTCCTGATAAATTATACTGTTGTCCTTCATCTATATGGTTTCTTACTGAATCAATCACTCTTAAAATTATGGAAACTATCACTAATTTAGCATTTTTTTTCTTTGGTATATGGAACATGGAAACTATATTTATTTTGAGGTAGAGTGTGGAACTTGTTAGCCATTTGTAGTGCACTTAATACAAGGGAATTAGGAAATGGCTGGTGAAATCACTGATAGTGTAACAGAGACTAGCAAGTTCTGGGAAAACAAACATTTCCCATTTCTTGCAGAGCTGGTAAAACAACAGAATTACTCAGCTCCAGCCACTCAGCACAGAATTTGTTTCTTTTTCAGGAGAAGCTATTCACGCAGGAACTTTTGATTTAGAAGGGAAATGGATCTGTTCTCGGAAGAAAGGAATAGCCTCAGCAGAACAGTGTAAAAGGTCTTCCTAAACAAATATTAAACTTTATGGGAACCCTGTGAAGCTAAAATTCAGAGATAAAGGCAGAAGACTGTGCTTTCTCAGGATCTGTGTGTCTCAGAGCACGGATGGTGGGTGCACACACGGTGCCCTGTGCACAATGGCATCAGTTCAGGTTCTGACATGACAAACATGAGTTACGAGCCCGGAGCCTCAGCGGGCTCCAAACGAGGTTAGTGGGAATGCTGTCATTGACTGAGCTTGAAATGCCAGACTATCATTGTCCCATGCTCTGAGAAATTTAATTACATTTAATTTTACATATTTATTTACTTTGGTTTATACACATAAGTAGAGGACAGAGTTTTTATCAAGGGCACTAGATACCTGTTGTAAAGAGCAGGCAAATTCTGATTGAAGTCATAATGGCAATGATTACAGAAATCATAATCCTTTTCATAATCCTAAACTCACAGCAGCTTGTCTTTTTGGCCAAGCTTTCATTTCCAGACATTTCCTTCCCTCTGGTGCCAATCCCTGTTCTTCCAAAGCCTGATGTGTCCCTTCATCTCTGCAGCCTGGGTCTCTCCACATGAGAGGGGAGAGGTACCCGAGCCCAGGGAGTGAGCAGGTCCTCACAGCCTTCTCTTTCTCTCATGCTTTGGGGAGACTGCAACTAAGGAAACACATTTTGAAGTGGCAGACTTTTCTTTAATATTAACTAACCCCAAGTTCTTCTGATCATCAAAATTGCATGCTCAGAGTCCCACCTTTGCCTTTACTTACATATTTCAATTAATTGCTATGTCTATTCACTCCTCTACTTGTTTTAATCACTTCAATAACATTACATTCCCATTCTAACCCCCTTGAGCAAAATATCTCAGTTTTCCTACTAGGTCATTCACAAGTTTTCTCGTTAATGTTCTGTCATATTTTTTAATTGTCTCAGTAAATATTTATTATTTCAGGGAGCATTTACGACTTTTTGAATGAAGCTGTATTTGAATTTAATGTACCTATGATTTCCCAGAATAAATGCTATACTGGGTGGCACTGGAATTTTAGTAAAGACAACATTCAATTCAGAAGCTAATAGGAAAGACCTTGTTAGTGATGGTATTTTGTTAACAAATATCCTTTATTCTGCCTAGCAATTCATAAATACAATAGAATTTTCTCTTTCACTCTGGGAAACTTTCTTGAGTTTATTTATTTTATTTGGCAAAATAGAATTTTAAAAATCCTATACTCAGCTTTCTAAATCTTTCCTGCCGACATTTGGAAGTGTCACATCCTCAGCTGGTGTCAAACTGGACAGTCACACAAACTGAGCTATGCAAAGACCTGCCCTCTGTGCACAGCCCTGTAAGGACACCCAGTCACCCCATCAGTTCCATGGTCCATAAATCACCTGGGTGGGAAAGGATGGAATAATCCAGGTGCTACAAGGTTTGCTGAGGTAAGACCCAAAGCTAGAATATCTGTTTTCTACATGTATGAGGTCACTTAGACTAACTATGTTCTCCTCTCATTTTAGTTGTTGCTTTTTCACATAAATGGGGTCATTTAGATGGTATTTTGTCACATTATCACTTGTCATGTACCTCACAATTCTCTAACTCCAGTGTTGTGTTAGTAGAGAGACTGAAGAACAAAACACATTAAGTAAATAAATATCTAGCTCACTTATAGCTAATATTTCAAATTATCCAGGAGTACTCACAACCCCACTAATCATTCTGCTAAAACATCACTATTATCTGTTTATGGGATTTGGTGAGTGTAGTTCTCAGAACCACTCATTAGTGGCAATGTTTCTGCATTATGTGCCATCACAGCACAGAATTACCATGAATACAGCCTGAGTGGGAACTCACAGCAACCCACCTTTCACCAGACACATCTCCAATGTAGTTGTACATATAGCTAATGTTTCCATAAAAAAAATAAACCAACATGTTTTTTATCATATCCCGTTCAACAAACCAGGAGATCAAACAATAAAAATTAAAAGGCTGCAAAGAGTAAATTGAGCATCAACTTTGCAGGACCTCTCCCTCTGTAAAGTGCTGTTGGTGTTGTCACAGAATAAAAGTGTCTTTTTTATCAAGTCACAAAGGAAATGCTTTCTCCCCTTCTCCTTTTCTTTTCTATAAAAGGCTCTCTAAAATGAAAGGTGTCAGACTTTGCTTTTTCTTCTTGGCATGATCCAGAATGTATGGCTGAGGAATGACAGATGTCTGCAACCAGCTGCAATGAAGCATGCTAAGTTTCAGTCTAATCCACTATTGCACTGCAGTCACGTAAACCAAAACAAATGGGCAGTGCCTTACATTATAAAAACACAGCAGCATTACTTTGTTGCATAATGTAGCTGATACGCCATCTTTTTATCATTTTTCCTACTGCAGAAAGAATTCACCTCTTTATTAAAAACAGCCCCTGAAAGTTCTCCCATTCTGCTTGCCTCTATTTTTTTCTTTTAGTGTCACAGCAGTCTTGCGATGCTCCATGCATTACTCAATATGTGGCTATTATAAAAACACCGTCATATTTTTCCAGGGAAGACTGCTTTTGTTTTCAAAAACGTGATGCAATTCAGAAGCCACCGGGCCTAATTCTGCTCTCTCACCCTTGCTGCCAGCCAGCAGCTTGAACAGATCTGTACTGCTCTGAGTCAGGATAGGATCTGCCATCAGAGCAGTGCATGTTTCATCTGTGCAAAAGCCAAATCACAAATGCACCAAGCACTTACCTTAACGGGTAAAAAACCCCCACGTGTCTGTTTTCTACTGATCAAACTGGAAATGTCATCAGAGACACAACTAATAGCCTTAATCTACCCGACTAACCTCATTCAAAACCCTCCCATTTTAATGAGGAGGGAGACCCACTGCCAGTGTGTTTCCCGAAGCCCCGAACACCCCCCCTGTTTCGTTATGCCAGAGGGAGTATAACCTAAGTGAACATGGCATCGCTTCCTGGGAAGGGAGACCCTGCCTCACTCCACCATGTAGTGCAGCAACCTTTTGAACCCTCCCCTCTTTAATCCTTGTATGGAAAGGGAAAGGATGAGGAGTCATGTGGCTCCCTCCCCGCCAGCAGTTCCAACAGCTGGGAAGCACTCTTTCAGCGCAATTCATAAAAAAAGATGTGTTGGATTTCGCCGATGGCAGAATGGTGTACGATTTCTGGCCCTTCAGGCTAAAACAATAAATGCAAAGAGGAAAATTTGAGATTTCCCCCCTTAAACTTCCCACAATAACCTCAGCAAAACCACATGACTTGTCTTGTACAATCTCCCTGGTGTTTTCAGTGCTACTTTGGCAGGAAATCAGAATTACTGTTATATAAATTCCATCTGATGCCAGAGCTACCATCTGTGAGTAAAACTGCTTCACCTACGTCTGCCGGCAAAGCCACTCTCCCAGAGACAAGGGAGAAGGGGAAAAAAAAAATTGATTAATTTGCAGAATGCTTGTGATTTGCTCATATATTATTATAACTGCTCATCAGCACATGACAAATTCCCAGCACTCCGCACAGGAACCCGTTCAGTTTCAGCAGTTTTTTGCGTCGGCACCTGACAGACTGCAGAGCCACTAATGACTTTCAGATGCTTACAAACAGTAATTCTATCTTCAGAATAAAAAGAAAAATCCGTAGGAAGAAAAGAGTAGAGTTAGTCTATTCCATTTCCTTCCTGTATATCAACATGATTTAACTCTTCGGGGCAGCAGTGGTTCCAGGATCACAACACGGCTGCTCCTTGCCTGTAAAAGACAAAGACTGCCAATCTCAGGGGAAAGGTGGAAGCAAGAGCCGGTCTCCGAAGGCTCTCGCTGCACCGCAGAGAGCCAGATACAAAGCAGGTAGCCTAGCAAAAGGCACACCTACCCTGCAGTACAGGCAGAAAATACATGCTCTTCCTGGCGCTCCCGAATTCCGTGCCTATTTCCCTATTTTAATACTTCTGATAACCTTTTACATTTTCAGGGAACACATCTGCTTCCTAACTGCAGCTGAAATGTTTTTTTCCCCCTTTAAAAGTATGATTATGCTTTCTGAAGCACTGTCTGTGTGCTTGATTGCCTGTTTTAGATTAGAGATTTTAGCAAGGAAACAAAGACTTCAGAGTGCACATCAGTCCTGCATATGAGAAACCACAGAAGGAATAAGCAATAAAATGTGATGCACCATCTGTCCACAAACAATAACCTGGATGTTCTGAAGGCTTACAAATTATTTAGCACACAACCTCACCGAATTATAGGACCCTTAAATAGAGCAATAGACTGGGAATGAGAACCTCTTTGATGTCCTTTTGTATTTTTTTTTTTCCCAACTCAGCCCTCGATTGATTGCTATCTGTTGAGGTATTCTCAATGACTATTGGAGCAAGTTGATATTTATTAAGTAGCTCTCTGTAGAATATTTTGCCACAGATTTGAACAGTGGGGTATACACTGCCTCCCTGGCCCTAGCCTGCTGCAAACAGATTGTTAATCAAAAGACAGTCTAAAAGAATAGTCAGTTGGGAAATTCAGTCCTAAGGGCAAAATGCTGCCCTCGGTACTCATGCACAACTCCCGCTGGCTTCCATGGGAGCTCACGGGAATGCTCAGGGAGGAATTTGACTTCATTAAGCACCAGAAGCTTTCTGACTGGACTCCTGTAGAACAATTCTCTAAAAAGGAATGCGATTTTAATTTTTGATTTTTTTTTCTCCCCCAAACTGCGTCCTGCTGCAATTAAAAATAAAATGACATTTTTCCTAGCTGTCATGCTGAAGCACAGTGATCTTGCATGCAAAACACATTAGCAACTGAGCACACTCCAGGTACTGTAAACCAGAGCATGTCAAAGCTACTGGATCCCTAGACAAACCTGGCATCCCCCATCAATATGCTCACATACCAAAATCTAGATATTGAGAGACCTGTGTTTGGGATAAAGGATTTTGGCTCGCCATATTTAAATGTGAAATCATGTTTTAAAAAATCAGCCATACAAACACTAAAAATATTTCTTTTTTAATATATAGTGAACTACAAAATTTCTGGATCTACTGTTTCACTCAATCTCTTGTCTGCATTACAAATTCCTGTGTTTTTAGTGAACATTAGAATTTGTTTTTTCCAACTGAAGCATGCCTCTAAACCCACACTCCAAAATAAATCAGCATCCCTTAAAGCCACCCACTTAATTTTTAAAAGGAAGAGCCTGACCGAAATATTTCTTTTGCTTTGGTTTCCATAGAATTTTTTCTGCAAATTTTCTTAACACAACATTTCCCACGCTGGCTCTCAGCTCACAAACATCCAGACCCACCTACCAAAGTTCTTCTCAATGTGGTCTTTACTCTTTTGTCTAGATGGCAGATCAAAATTCAAATGAAAATAGGTATTAGAAGACAGAGGATTTTTTTTTTTATCATATTCTTTTTGACAAACAGGCCAAGAGGGAGGTAACTGTATAATTAACTTTAGATGTGCCTAATGTAACTCCATTATCATTGATGGGTCTTATGAAGAGACACCGAGAGGGAAATGTGCCTTCTAGAGTTTCATAGTGAAGCCAGAACTATTGAAGAATATTTCAGTATTTAGGCCCTGATTCAGCAAATTGCTGAAGGTTATGCATGCTACAAAGCCTGTAAGTCATGCCACAGATGTGTGAGGGAATGCACAGGAGCTTACACAACACACAAGCCCACGTTGTTCCTGAGCTGGGGTCTCGGTGCTTGGCCCTCACTTACAAAGATTCATAAAAGAGACATGAAAATTTGCCTGGGAGTAAAAGCTGGCACATTCCATTGTCTCATTGTGAATCTGTGCTCCTTTTTGCATTTATTCTTGCATTTATTTCTATGTGGTGCTTGCTCAGGTGCAGGAGGGACGGCGGGCTGCGAGAACGCGGGGCAGGTGAGGGTCCAGCAGCCCAGCACCCACAGCCACCCCGAGCTCTCCTAAGCAGGGGAAGGCAATTTCACCATCACTGAGGGCACAGGGAGCTGGCTGGTTGTTCTATGGGTTACACGCAGAACAACACTCAACACCCAGAGCTGGATGTCCCTCAAGCCACGTGTTGCCACCCAGGGAAAGGACACAACATGAACGTGCAGCAAAACCCTTAGTTGTCAAAAGAAACAAAACCAAAGTCCCCTTCCAACAACTCCTGTGGCAGTCAGCATGCAGAGGAACAGATGCTATTGAGGATTTTATTTAAAAAAAATTGGAGAAGTCCAAATTTCTACAGGCAGTGAGACACTGTATCCATTTATAAAGGGTGTCTAGGTATTTTTTCAATTATTTAGAATCAAGGAGCTCCCTACCTATCTCTGAAGAACTTATTCAAATCACAGCATGTCAGGTGTGTCAGGCAAATGTCCCTGCCAGCAGCACCCAGCACACCAAAGCCTTGCTCCTGCTGCCTGCAGGAGAGCCACTCAATCCCATGGAAGCTTCATTGACTTCCACTGACTTCCAGGGAGAAGATTTACTTATATGAAATCAATGGCAGGCTCTGGGCTTTCAAGCAAACTGATACCCACTGGGGCTTCTCTGTGTATAAACCAAAACCATTTTGCAACAAAACTAATACATACAGTGGTTAGAGGGGGCCAAAATATTTTGCCTTCTGGAGAAGGGATGCAATTTCTCTGATTTCAACAAATAATCTGAGGCAGGTAACTTTCCTCTATCTACCGTTATGCTAATCAGAACAGAGAGGTCTATAAATGTACTTAAAGAGACAACTAAAAAAAAAATTAATCTGTGGTTTAACTTAAAGGTCAACTCAATACATATTGAGAAGTCAACTGAAATTCTGCCATTAAATATAATCACCGCTTCTAGGGTGGTAAATACAGTGTGGAAATATCCATCAGGAGCCAAATTCTGATGTCAGACAAGCACATGGATGGAAGAGGGCAGCGCTGATCTTGCATACAGAGTCCTTCCATCTGAGCCTTTAAGTATCAAGACCCAGGCCACTGGATAACTCCTTTAAATTCCATAGGATATGATTAATATAGCGTGATATATAAAAAAAAAATATATATTTCAAAAATCTTGGTGGAAGGGGTGTTTGGGTTTCTGATTGCTTTTCTGTAACCTGAAAAGCTAGAGAGTTCCTTTCTTACAAAAAGAACAGAGAGAGATTTTCCTATAATCACATGGCTACCACGGTGAAAGCCTTTCAGATATAGAAACTGCCCCAGCCATTACAGTAAAATCAGCAAGAGCAAGAGCAGCCCCTGCTCTGCTCCTCAGCTCTGGGGCAGGCATCAATCCCAAGCCCTTATTTGCCTCACAATTGTTCACAACCTCAAATCACTTTTCCTATCCTTAACAGAAAGAAGTAAATTAAAAAAGGCTTAACTAGAATTTTATATGTGTGCAAAATTATACTTTAAATTTTAATATATGGAAGGTACATATAGGCATTTTCTTCTGAAATGATGTCAAAGATTTGGGGAGGGAAGGCACAAAGGTCAGATTTAAACCCTGAAGGTAGCATAAAAAATTTAGAAAACACTGTTTGTATATATTTTTGCATAGCATGTGTCCTGACAGTGTCACCATCAGCATGGACTCTAGAATTCATAATCCACTGTGCTATTTTTTAAAATAGTTTGATTTGTTTATTAACTGTGCTTTCCTATTTCCATGAGATATAGACATCGACAGTGAATAGACCTTTTCTAATTGAACTGATAGCTTGAAAGTGAACATGTCCTTGAATTTACACTGAAAGATAGACAGTGATTATTTATAATAAGGGATTTAGTCAACTGCCTTTCCATTTGTACAGCAAGGACTTTATCAACAGACCATGTTTAGGTAAATAGTGCCAAATAAGATAAATTTTGTATTAAAGGACGAATGTCTCACAGTGTCAGATGTACAAGGAAGAGACATTTGGCTGATGATATGTCCTGTAAGTATAAAAGAGAGTATTAAGATAACACTTTATGCTAGCATTAATACATCAAAGTTCTGGACTGACCTGTTTCATCCAAAGTGAAAGCGAGGATGCTCTTAATTCCTATCTAAGATTAATTTAATTCAGAAGGCATTCAGCCTTATGTCCTGTTTTGCAGCTTTATAAGAATTGCTGGATTTGCAAAATAGCACGGCTGTACGCACGTTAATAAATGGTCTGTATTTGTCTAGGCAGAGTTGAAGCCTTTCTTTAAAAACACACACACATACACACACACACACAACTCTGGCTCCGTGAGCTTGCTTTGCCCACAATATTAGAGCTCAGCTATCTCCTTGCTGAAGGGCCTATTTGTCTGCTTTAAGTGAAATCACTCAATTCTCAAAAGTCAGTGGAGGACTTTGGAAGGGGGAGGGCTGGGAGAGGCCACTCCAAATAAGTTCCATTAATCAAAAGACACAGTCTAATGTAACTAATATTTTACAATTAGAGAAGACAAGATGGAACTAAAAGCCATCTATCTCTCTTACACCACATGATCATCGATTCATAATCAGAAGACTGAGAGTCGCACAAAGATGCATTTACAGGGGCTGGGGGAGGGGGCTGGGTCGGAGCCGGAGATAATGAACACGATGAGAAGGAGCGGCGCTGAAGGCTGGGGAAAGATGACAGAGTGGTTCAATGGTGACGGATGACACGAAGATGAGTACTGATACCTGACAGGCAGCGAATGATGACTGCAGTCCTTTCCCACCATTATGATCCTCAATTATCTTGCTAAGGACTAAGAGGGAAAAAAAAAAAAAAAAAAAAAAAAAAAAAAAAAAAAAAAAAAAAGCCAAAGTGGCTCAGCCCATCCGTTTATTTATAAGCTGGGATAATGCTAGAGTGTGCCAGGCTGCTGGGAAAGGCCACCTTTTGCAATTTGATCAGCACTTTATAGGAGCTGTAGTTTTCATTGTCAGCGCTCATGGGCACAAGGGGAAATGGGTAAAATACAGTACTTGTCCGTCTGTTTTGTAATAAAATTCTTAAATCTTCAAAGGGAGTTATTTTTTTTCTTTCACTGCCACCTTCAGGAAAAAAAACCAAAACCCTGGCCAGACCAAAAATAATAAAAGAGAAAATGGGCTTTGTATTTGCACACAGTTAGGGGGTTGCAGCCTGTGCTCCCAAAATTCCATGCACAGGTTTATCCAAATGGATGATACGTGGTGGGGAATGAGCCAGCATGAGCAAGAGCTGCAGCTACGAGGAGTGCAGCAGCAAAGTGAAGAGGAACTTTTCAAGATTCTTCATTGATTTAGGGAATTATTAATAAAAAGGGAAGAAAGTTCGCTCGAGACTGCTTTGTAGTTGCAGAAGATGCCACAGGCTAGCATTTCTGTACCAAAGAATATGCCGCTCTGCTACATTATTTATTTTTAAAGACACAGATCTCCTAGCTATGTTGGAGTCATTGCTTTGGAGAAAAAGAAAAACAAATTAAGATTAATGTTCTACACAGCTCCCGATAGCAGTAAATATTTGATCAGAATAATTCACATTTAAATGTTGACATACTAAAAATCATACTTTTTGGAAGAACTATTTCTTCTTCGTGCTTTAACCGAAACTTTCCTTTCCTGTTCCTTTCCCTCACTGGTCCTCTTGAAGAAACAAAGTCACATAATATAGCACCACATCTTCCAGCCAAGCTAACTAAAATTAACAAAACCAGGTCATAAATAGCTCTGTTAAAAAAAAAAAAAAAAAATCACATATACTTTACAGGTCACATATATTCTGCAATCCTGCCTGCCTTCTTCCTCTCTCTCATTTTTCTCCAAGGGACCAGGCTCCCAGTTCAGCTCCAGCCCAGAAGGGCACAGTGGACATGCTTTGCTGCCCAAAGTGCTCTCTCTCCACCACAGCAGGGCACAGACTCCCAGCAAAGGGGGAATCCTGCACATTTTGGGTTGTTGACAGCCAGTGTCTCACAGAGATGGGTTTATGGCTCTTCCTGCTAACCAAACCAGCCAGAGACATCTAGAGCACTGTCTTCCATGTTCATGAGCAAGCATGAAACACCAGGTGGGAAACCTGAGCCCAGTTCACACATGAAGAGGGTCAAACACCAACACCAGGCTTCATCTGACACCATGGTACAACTCCCCATGTACTTTTCCTGTCTCCAGGAATGTCAGAAAATTACACCAGCAAAAAAAAGGTGTGTCAGAAAAGAGCTGTGTCATCTGTGGTGGAAGGCAAGCATCCCCAGTCACACCAGTTCCTGTTGTGATCTGTACCAATAAGCATTGGGAGAATTAGCAAGTTCTTATTGTTTTCAAAGATACTGGAAGTAAAGGAGATCTGGATTTTGGCAACATAAGTTAAGCAAAATAGGTGGGGGTAAAAATCCAATAGCAATAATTAGCCAAAATATACTTGTAAATGCTTACATGGGGAATAGCTGCCTTAAAGCCCTGAGCATGTGTTGGGCTACCTGGGCTATCTGGGGCAAGAGCTGCTCCAACCCCCATGCCAAGGGAAGGAAGGATGTGTCAGGACATGCGTTAGGGCTACCTGGGGCACCGCTGGGTTGACAAACAGCATGTCCCCAAAAGAGAGAAAACATTCTGTGTGACAACGTACAGCTTTCATGGAGCTGCTCTCTAATTTTGATGGCTTCCACCTTTGCTTTTGCATGGAGAATACATGGGCTAGGCTGGCTCTGCAAGGAATGGACTACACTGGTGAGAGAAACACAGCAGTCATCATCCAGAGGGTGTGTGCACAATGAGAAGCCCTGCTGGAACACACCATAAATATTCCAAGAAGCATTTCCCAGATATCCATTTAGGAATCCTAATTATGAACAAACGTCCTTAATCTGCCCACTTCATACATCTGAGATTTAAGACAGGTTGAATCCATGATCATCATTGTAATTAGCACAAACAAAAGGGCCAGATGTGAGAAGCATGGCTCTGATGTCGGAGTCTTCACAGCAACTGATCAAATATTGCACAGCTATAACTGGTTTTCATAAATAACATATCCTCAGAAGTGATGATAACTGACACATTATAAAATGCATTTTTCAGCATTTTTTTGCAAGAGCACGTGCTTCACTTGTGCACAAGTTGGACCCATCTCCCTGTAACATTACTTCAGCATTTGTGGCAAAACAACTCAGCTGTCATCGGTGGATTCACAATTGTGTAAAATTAGACTATCATAGTGATTAATTGGGCTAACTTAATCTGTACATACAAATTAAGTAAATGCACTCACAAATACCTAATTTAGCATGTGCATGCAATAGTTTAATTTGCACATACAATCACACACTTTGGGAAATGAGATACACAATTATGAGGAATTTTTTATGCTCTTGTCTGCACATATAAATTCTCTGAAAAAAGTTCTCATTACTTATATTGAACCCAAATAAACAAATATTTCTTTTATCTACCAATATCACTTCTGTTTTCCAAATGGCTACTAGGAGAAGCTATGTATATTTATGAACTAGAAAGAAAATTAATAAAAAGGATAAAAAGAAGAAGAAAAAAAATCTTACCATTAACATGCAGTTCTTTGTGCTTGAACACAATTCTAACAAACAAGAGGATTAGAATTTTGTTTCAACAAGCACTGTAAGATTCAAGCTTTAAAATAAATTTTTTAAAACTCTACAGAAAAGAGTTTTACAAGTATGAGAATAAAATATTTAGTTATTAACACAATGTTAAGATTTTGTTTTGAACAAAAAATTAAGATGCTGAGGTTTCTTCTGCTGTCAGTTCAGACCACAAGGACGATGTAACAGCTGCCATTCAACAAGCAGCAGCAGCAGCAACAATATAAACTAAAGTTTAGCTTTTTGTTATTCCCTGGAGGTTTTAATCAGTGGGAGCTGTTCAAGAAACGACTGGATGTGACACTCAGTGCTGTGGTCTAATTGACAAGATGGTGATCAGTCAAATGTTGGACTCGATGATCTTAGAGGTTTTTTCCAACCTAAATGATTCCATAAAATAAGTATTAACGCCTGAACGGTGCATTAATAATTTCATACAAAATTAACCGGGAATTATCTTCAAAAATAAGAAGGAGAATAGAAAGAGAAATTAGAAAATAAGGAGGAAAAAGAAAAGAAAAAGGAAAACTAATTGAAAAAAAGCACGGCTACAAGAAGAGCCTTGACTGCGCTATAAAGGACAGACTCGGGAATATTTAGCCGGGTGCTCTGATAAAAACCCATCAAATGGCCGGGGAGCGTGCGGGGTACCAGCAGCGGCTCAGTGCGCGGTGCGGACCAAAAGGAAAGAAAGAAAAAAGAAACATTTCTGTCTCTACGTTTCCGTCTGAGCACCCGCGCGTCCCCTCGCTGTCCCCGGGCCGGGCGGGGCTGGCGCTCGGTCTGCAGCGCCACCTGCGGGCAGCGCGGGGGCAGCGCAGCGCGGGCAGCGCTCGGGGCCGGGTCACGGCGCGGTCACTGCCCCGCACGGGCCCGCATGGGACCGGACACTGCCCCACACGAGCCCGGACACTGCCCCACACGAGCCCGGACACTGCCCCACACGAGCCCGGACACTGCCCCGGCACTGCCCCCCACGGGCGCTGCCACTGCCGCGCATGGGACCGGTCACGGCCCCGCACGGATCCTGAACGGGCCCCGGCACTGCCCGCACCGCGGCACTGCCGGCCCGGACACCGCTCCGGGAGCGGAGCCAGCCGGGGCCCGCACACGGCAATGAGTGAAACAAACCCGCACACGGCAATGAGTGAAACAAGCCCGCACACGGCTCTGATAGTGAAACAAACCCGCACACGGCAATGAGTGAAACAAACCCGCACACGGCTCTGAGAGTGAAACAAGCCCGCACACAGCAATGAGTGAAACAAGCCCGCACACGGCAATGAGTGAAACAAACCCGCACACGGCAATGAGTGAAACAAACCCGCACACGGCTCTGATAGTGAAACAAGCCCGCACACGGCAATGAGTAAAACAAGCCCGCACACGGCAATGAGTAAAACAAGCCCGCACACGGCTCTGATAGTGAAACAAGCCCGCACACAGCAATGAGTGAAACAAACCCGCACACGGCTCTGAGAGTGAAACAAGCCCGCACACGGCAATGAGTGAAACAAACCCGCACACGGCTCTGATAGTGAAACAAGCCCGCACACTGCAATGAGTGAAACAAGCCCGCACACGGCAATGAGTGAAACAAACCCGCACACGGCTCTGATAGTGAAACAAGCCCGCACACTGCAATGAGTGAAACAAGCCCGCACACGGCAATGAGTGAAACAAACCCGCACACAGCAATGAGTGAAACAAGCCCGCACACGGCTCTGATAGTGAAACAAACCCGCACACGGCAATGAGTGAAACAAGCCCGCACACGGCAATGAGTGAAACAAGCCCGCACACGGCAATGAGTGAAACAAGCCCGCACACGGCTCTGATAGTGAAACAAACCCGCACACGGCAATGAGTGAAACAAGCCCGCACACGGCAATGAGTGAAACAAACCCGCACACAGCAATGAGTGAAACAAACCCGCACACGGCAATGAGTGAAACAAGCCCGCACACGGCAATGAGTGAAACAAACCCGCACACAGCAATGAGTGAAACAAGCCCGCACACGGCTCTGATAGTGAAACAAACCCGCACACGGCAATGAGTGAAACAAGCCCGCACACGGCAATGAGTGAAACAAGCCCACACACGGCAATGAGTGAAACAAGCCCGCACACGGCAATGAGTGAAACAAACCCGCACACAGCAATGAGTGAAACAAGCCCGCACACGGCTCTGATAGTGAAACAAGCCCGCACACAGCAATGAGTGAAACAAGCCCGCACACGGCTCTGATAGTGAAACAAGCCCGCACACGGCAATGAGTGAAACAAGCCCGCACACGGCAATGAGTGAAACAAGCCCGCACACGGCTCTGATAGTGAAACAAGCCCGCACACGGCTCTGATAGTGAAACAAGCCCGCACACGGCCCCAGGGCTCTCCGGCCCCGCACACGTGGGTCAGGCACGGCCGGGGCCGTCTGGCGCCGAGAAGCCGCAGAGAGGAGCAGCGCTGCGGGATCAAGCTGCCCAGAATGACACAAATGTGTTGCAGGACACGCCGTGCAGCGCCGAGGGGCTGGGTTTAGGTGGCAGCACTGGTAGAGAGGCCTTGCTCCATGAAGAGTCAGCACGTTGGTATTTTAATGTTTGTGCAGCAAGCTGGCTGGCTGGGGGAAAACCTGCATAATTTCAGACATTCTAGATGAGTACAAGTAGGGGCATGAGAACTCAAGCCATGATTTTTGCAGCATCCCCAGCCCAGCGAGTGTGGCTGAGCCCCAGCAGTTCCCAGCAGCTTTGGGCTCAGAGCACAGCTCTGGCTCTCCCTTCATCCCTTGGGGATGTGCCAGCCCTGCTCTGGGGCTGGCCTCACATCGCTGCCTGACGTTCTGCTTCCTTGGAGGACATCAACGGCACGAATCAGATATTTAACAATGAATGTAGCACACTGTATCAGTCTGCTGCATGCACAGCAGCCCCAAAGCGATGTGAGTCTCCCACATCCCATTTGGTAAGGATGGAACTTGGCCTGGTGCAGATTTGGGCTCGGAGCCGCCCCTGTGCAGCTCACCTGGGGCAGTGTGGGTGGCAGCACGGCTCCAAGGCGCAGCCAGCCTTGCACAAAGAGCTGAAAATGAACTCAGCTTCTGTCTCAAAACTATTTGTAGCATCAAAACCCTTTTGTAGTCTTACAACTCACGTGAGACCAAACCTTGGCCCCAGAATTAGCAGACAAAATCTCTCCTTAAATTAAACAGGGAGTTCTTTTTTCATCCTGTAAAGGAAGAACTTTGCTGTAACAAAAAGAACAAAGTGAACAGAAAAGAGACAAATTAAGGGAAAGGTAGGATTGGAATTAAATGGAAAAATAAAGGAAATCACATCACTAATTAAGTCAATTTGTTCATTATAAAGCCAGAAGGCACCACTGAGATCACCCTTCCTGACCTCCAGACTCAGGCAGTCTAGAGGAGTTCCCAGAATTAATCCACACTTTAAACCTAAAAGCTATGGCTGAAGTTGATTATAACTTCCAGAAAATTATTCTGTGTCTATCTAGTACAGCCTTGGAAGAATCTGCTGAAATCTTCATGCCTTTCTGCAAACAGCTGACTGTCTAGCAGGTAGAATTTTCTATCCCTTCAATATAAAGTTTGTGCTCCAACTGCTTGTTAAACTAACTCCTTGAATAAACTGGCAATGGATCCCTGGCAGGACTGCCATGGCTTGGGTAACCCTGTGACCAAAGGGAGGCCCTGCTCCTTAGCACAGAAGTGGCCATCCATTCAAGTGTAATTTGTGGCTTTAAAATTATTTCTGTGCAATTGAGCCCAAATTATGGAGTAGCAAATTGCCACAGAGGGATGTGGATCAATGTCTTCCTGGCTGTGTATCTACTTAGTAGTCACACCTCTGGCATAGTTGCGAGCTATCCAAGTATTCAGCTTTTCCACCATGCAGCTGATTAAAAAGAGTGGAAAAAAACCAAAAAAAGACCGAAAACCCCCCACACAAGAAATCAAAAACTGGACAGTTCAGGAGTTTGCTGTTAAATGTCACAGATAATATAATATTGTTGTTTTCAATAGTAAACTTTGAAGTGTTGTTACAGTGGGGTTGTTTTCCTGTTGATATTTTGCAAACCATAAAGCACTGAAGTTGACTGACATAGATGTAGTTCACAGAATAATTTAAGTTGGAAAAGAACTCTGAGATCATTGAGTCCTACCTTTGACTAATCACCACCTTGTCAACTAGACCAGGGCAAGACAGTGGCAGAGTCAGGAAAAAGACTTGAGACTTAAATGGAGCACCAAATCCACCAGTCAGGCTTCCAGTTTAATAGCACCCTATTAAATGGCATTTTGAAATCCATTCAACTTGCACCATATATTAATTTTTCAATATACTTTTGGAATCATTCATTAATTTGGAGTGGGTTTACTTGCAGTAATGAAAATGTCTGTCATGCTGCAAAAAGTCAAAAGCCATACAGAATTCTACCATTCCAGCCTTTCTACTTTTACCAAACCAACTTGTAATCCTGTCAAAAAATCACATCGAATTTGGCAAGATTTGTTTTTGCAAACATATATTGAGTGGCATTAATTATGTTTTCCACCATTAATTCTTTATGAAATGAGTCTGAGCTAATCTATTTCATTATTTTCCCCAGAGAAAAGGAAGCCTGGCAATTATTTAGGTCACAAGATTGCCTTACTTACAGCCTTCAGAAAGTTCATGGTCCAAAACTTAATAAGAGCTCACTTAATTGAAGTCTCTACTTTTGTCTATTTGTTAAAATCCTTTTACTATTAACATATTCCTCATTTCCTAAAGGGTAGAGGCCCAATGACTGCCTCGTGCCTTTTTCCTTTCCTTACCCTCTTATCTACACCCAGATAAGATCTCAGGTCCCTTTGGAGTGGTTTTGGATTGTGCCTTTTACCAGGTAGATAGAAGGATTCATTTGGAAAGTTAGTCGATAGAAAAGCTCTTTGCTTTTAATGCTAATTTCAGTACTACAAACTTTCTCCCGATTTGCCCAGGGACACGGCGGATATCTCTAAGAGCCTCATGCCTCATTTTACCACTTAGTAATGTTGGAAGCATATATTTTAGGAGCATTATGAGAACTAATTAGCAAATCTTTCCAAAACTGCGAGGCAAGTGCATATTCCCTCCATGCAGTCTATTTCCTTGCACTGTACCCAGTTGAGGCAGAAGCCAGGATTCCTCTGTGGCACCCAAAGAGGATGTGTTGGAGGCAGTGGATCAATTACTTGCTGCAGCTCCAAAGCCTTAAGGCTCCTTGGGCAGCTCCCACAGTGCCAGCTCTCTCTGCAGGCAGGGGCTCAGTGCCCACAGACTGATATTCTGCTTCCTGGCCCAGAGCTGTGACACAAGCAGTGACAGTGACAGCACAGTGCCAGGGCAGCTGGCTGCCTTCAAAGGGAGACACATTTCCTTGTGTTCCTGCACGCTTGGTGCTAATGGTCATGTGCAAACCCAGGGTCGTGAGCTTTCCACTTGTTTGTCAACTGTGGAAGAAAAAGGGGTTATTTTAACTGCAGCAAACTTCTTATCCATCACCTGCATTTCCTTTGCTCCCTGAACTGTCCAAACAAGCTCTCCTCAAAACTCTGTCAAGCCAGTTTTTGCTCACGTAAAAAGCATTATACAGACTTCTGAGTAGTTCTCAATTATAATTCCAGGGATGATTTAACTGATTTTTAGGGCAAATGAACAAATTGCACTTTGCTTTCCAATACTGTAATACTTAGTCTGCTCTTGATTGAATGCAGGATACGCAGTTACATTAAGAATTCATATTTAGTTTTAATATGTTTTCAGTGTCCTCTATGTGACTACTTTTTGTTTTGGCAACCTCAACACCTATAAAGCCCAGATACATGCTCTTTTCACAGCAGCAATCTTTCCTCAAAAATACAAAATTCTATCTCTTCTGAGATTGCATGTTAGCTAAAGGAAATGTGCTATCCACCAGGGGATTGATTAAATGGAAGTCTAAAAAGAAATAGGGGAGAGGGGAAAGAGAGGTCTTTTTTTTTTTTTTTTAATTATTATTCCTTAGAAAAAAATCAGACTCCAAACATCCAGCTGAAAACCTGATTGGAAACAGAAGTTCCAGCTCAAAAGTATTCTGTGATGACTCATGAGAACAATAGTTTAGTGCCTATTGCTTCCAGTTCCCTTCTAATAGCCAGTTTTCACATGTGGACCACCAGGATTAGGATCAAAGTTGCCTTCTTTTGGGAGTATTTTCATTATTGGCAAAGCATTTGCTAGCACCACATCCACAAACTGAATCAAGAGAAGTGGGAAGTAGAATAAATTGCTATATGGGGACAAGCAGATTGAGTGCTTCTGACGTGCTAAAGGAATAAAAATCACCTCTCTGGAAATGTTTGATATATCTGTGAGAAATCTCTGCCTTGGGATGGACTCTGTAGAAGAGGGAATTAAATATCATATCCAAAAAAACAAATCAAAACCCCACTATAATGCTTTTATTTCTTGAATCTCATTTTGACAGTAATTTTCTTGATTTGCAGGAACCTGACTCATCGTAATTAATTTCTTGATGTTGACAATGACACAGATGCACCTAAATCTCCTCCCTTCTTGCCTAGCTTAGCTATTAAAAGGAGACCCTGGAGAAGAACAGCCACAGCAACCCAAACAAGAGTTCTCACAAGCTTTATCTGAAGCACTTCTGAATGATGACTTTTGGACTTTGCAGGCCTATGGTTTGGATAGTGTAAAATATTCTTTGCAAATGGATCTTTGGTTAAAAACAAAAAAAGAAGGAAGACACAGAACCAAACTTTCATAAAATTAGCTAAGGTGACACATTTAAAATCAACCATAATAGAAAGTTTTGTTAATGTTTGCCTTCAACTGTAGGGACCTCAGTACATGATCTCAGTTCAGAAAGTGCAGGTAAAGAGGCATGACCGACTTCTCCATCTCACTTGGTGCTCACTAAGTGACCCTACGAACCAGGCAAAGCTCCTGACTTGGTTCTGATTGGTTTTGTAGCTCCCAGGACTGGTTTCCTTGGCCATTCAGTCTACGATGCTAATTCATACCCAGTATTTCCTTACTGATTTAGCAATGAGAGAGGGAAACATTTGCCCACCTGCTCTGAGCACAGGGAGGTTTCTACACCACACAGCCATTACCCATCCAGCTTTCCCTGCAGAAAATGCTAAAACACCATATGCTGCAGCTTTATGGGAGAGATAATGAGCACAGACAGCAGCATCAGGGCTGGTGGTTGAGAGCCCTGGAGCAGCTCCCAGCAGGGGGGTGGCTGTGCCCAGGAGCCCATTCCCAGCCTGGGATCTGTGTGCTGGCTCTGGGAGATGCTCAGCCCCAGCAGCAATCCCCACAGGGACTCTGGCACATGGGCCCCTCTTCCTGAAATGAGGGGACACCTCACAAACCTCTGCCACGTCAAGAACTCACTCACACGAGGAACTGAAAAGCTGCAAGCACTTTCCTTCTGAACAGCAGCTTCCAAATGTGAAGTTGATGACTTGGAGACAGATAGTCCCCCTGGCATATCCCTCAGTTAATTACACTTTTTTTTTCCTATATAACAGTAGTCTGAGCCTTTTCAAGATCTGTAAATGAGGTAATATTGCTTGGATCCTCCCTTGCCACTTGAAATCATGTGAAATTTGGGCTTTACCACAATATGGCTGGGTTTTGACACCAGACCCACAATTATTATTTCTGTTTGGGGCATTTTACTCCTTCTGGTATGTGAAGTTTGTTACAACTTTTTATTACTTTTACAAAATGTCTTGCATTATGAATAACTATTCTTATGCATTTCATGCCATTAAGTTAACCATGAAAAACATTTACATATGTCTGGCAAGAAAGTTTTGTGAAGAGATTCCAGCTCAGTCCTAGTCAAAAGAACTTCATGTGTAATAAAGTCCTCAAAAATATTAAAAATCATATTTAAAGCATTCTCATAAAATGTGTATTGAGAAAAGACAAGTTAATTCTCAAAGGCTCCATTATTGAAGCAAAAATTAATATTTGTACTGTTTCTAAATTGGAATAAAATTGCAAGGATGCAAACACTATCCTATATCATAATCTATAAAACAGTCACAAATGTTAAATCAACTGTAAAAATGATTTAAAATCTACATGACTAATTTTATTAAACTGATTTAAAATCACATTTGTGGTACCTTCATTTATTAACTGTATTTCAGACAACACTGTGTTTATAATGGATTCGTATGAATACAGCTGTATATGGAGAAGAAGCTGTCTGTTAAAAGGGACAAGACCTTTCCTCTATGCATGCTTATGGTAAACAGAAATATACAAATTAAAGATGCAGAGGCCTTGTTAGGTTCTGCAGTCAATTCTCTGCAATTTTATGGTTGTTCTTTTCAGTTTGCTTATTCATAACACAATGATTTTTGTTCTTTGTTCCAAGCTTAGAAAGCACTTCACAAATATTAATTAATATCTGTAAAACTGTAGCCATTTCTAGTACCATTCTGGCTTTTTGCAGATGGGAGAGTTGTGGGCATTTAGCTCTAGCACAGATCCAACTAAATCAACAAAGCTATTTCTGGTTTATTTTGGTGAAGCCAATTAGAATCAGCAGCTGAACTGGAGGCAGATAAGAAAGGGTTATATGAAAATTTTAGGGAGCTCACAAGCTGTTGCTGGCTTTCCAATTATTATTTCCATGGGAGTAAATCCCATTGCACGCCCCTCCTATGGCACCCATCCCCAGGAACGGGCAGGGCTCTGATGCTGTCCCTCATCACCCCAGGGCCCATCGGTTTGCTGAGCCCCTGGCAGGACAGGGAGGCTGATGCTGGGCACCCACATGGTGCCAGGGGTCCTGGCTCTGTCTGTCCCCCCAGGAGCTCCTGCTGTCTCTGCTGGCTGGTGGCACCGGGAGGTGACATTGCTCCCTGACTAATGACAGTGGCAGAGACTCTGCTGCCTTCCCACAGCAACAAAATCAGCACAAGTTAAACAAGTGTTTATCACAGAAAGAGGTGCTGAGTCTTCTCACTCTTCTTTCCTAACATCACAAATGATGATTCCCTGGGAATAAGGAAAGTCAGAATGCCAAGCTCTCTGCAGGGCAGGCAGGCAGGAGTGGCTTGGCTGCAGCCTGTAGGGCTGTGTAGGGACCCCAGCAGCCTCAGCTGGCTGGCAGATGGTGAGGAGCCCCCCAAGGGGAGCAGCTGGGTGCTGGTTGAGGCTCAGGAGTGCTGGATCCTGAGCACCAGGGCAAACCTCTCCCCTTTGCTGTGCCCCTTCCTTCCCCCATGAGCCCCTCTGCTGTGAACTCTTCCAGAAGGGCACGCATGTGCTCGGCACCAAGGTGCAAACCACCTTCAGCAAAACAAATTTTCTAGAGTGAAATTATTCAAGTGAAATTATGCTGGACCTGTCTGTGCCCTACAGGAGGACAAAAAGCCCAGTGTCACATCTGAGTTCTTAAATCTGCAGATTTCAGCAATCGTTTGTTTCAAGGGTTATCTCCTCACCAGCACGTACTGACCTTAGACATAAGGAACAATCAGCAGGATTCATGCAGATAAATATTCCAATGCACTTTATCTTAGAGGAGCTGCAAACATGTTTGCAAGAGAGACACAGTTACTGCTCCTTCAAGACTCCATATGACCTTTAACATCATTTTCCACAAAAGTTAATTTCTGTGATTAATGCAATATACTAAAACCCATAAATCTGATCATTTGAAGGATTCAAATTAGGAATTATTGACAGCTGATAGAACAGAAGTGCAGGGATGAGGCAGATTTTCTCATCTGTCCATCTAAATGTTGGAATATGTATTGATTAAAATATGACATGGTATAGAACCCACCATAAATCTAAAATCTATTAGATTAACAGAGGCATTCAATTAAAATGACAACCTAAGAAAAAAGCCATGAATGGGAACCTATCTCAGTTTGTAATATTTTAACCCACCTATCTAGGCAAGTTTTGAAATAAACAGAAATGTGTGCTTAATTTCACTTGGCTCAGTAACTGCAGGTATAACCTGAATCCTCAGGTGAATTTAAGCCCTTGTGCTCTGGCTTTACAATTGAAAATACTTATATATTCATATAAAGTAAAAATTTGTATCTATTACAATAATGCCACCATTTTCAAAAATGCCCCCAAATGTCTTTGTTGTGCATGAATCTCCTGGACCTGGAAAGTCCCTTTGAAGTTACTGCAATTATTCCTTCCATCAAAAAACTGAAATATCACTAAATGCAGCAGGAGCTTTAGCAGAGGAATGAACTTTCTGGGTAGAAACTATGAAAACCACACACACACACACATAAAGCAGAAGAGTCCTTCTGTGAGCAGTGACCCTGAGTAACTCTCAGTCCTTACATGTGTTACTCAGCAAAGTCCAGCTGCAGAAACATCTGGACTCTACAAGTGCAGATTTTATCCCACTGGGCCCATAAAAATCTTGTAAGGAAGTACAAAATTTCCTACCCCCTAGACCAATAGTGGGCTGCATACAGCACCCAGAAGAGATATCTTGAAAGAAATAAATACATAAATTTGAGCTTTCTATTCTCTACTTAAAGCAAGGAAGTCAGTGGAGTAGCACAGGAAAACAAGTGCCATATGAATGTTTTGATGTTATAGACACACAGGAGGCCCAACAAGCCTCACACTTGCCTGGCACTGCTGCCAAATGGATCTCATTTGCACAAGCTCTGACTGGCACAAAAACCAATCTCAGTGACGCGCAGCACATTTTTATAACCTGCAACTGGTCAGGACTGGGAGGCTTTGGAAAGGCATGGAAATGTGAGGGGAGCTCTGGGATTTGGATCAGAATATCGCAGGAGGTTCAGGTTTGCTTCCCACAGGCACTGCTCATTTGTGGTGTCATTCTATTTCAGGTGGATTTAAAACTGCTCACACTTCAATCAATCTCTCAGACCTGCTGTAAGTCCAGGAAAGCCTGCCCACATTGCCAGAAATTACCTAAATGCCTGGTGTGCATGCCCTGGCTTGGAGCTCCTGTATGTGCAGGAAGGCAAATCCCTGTTTCTACAGGCTCAGGGGTCCCCTGGAGCTCAGAGAGCCCAGAATGACTCCCAGTGCCCTGTCCCCAAACGCTCCCCAGGCACAGCTGAGTTCAGCTGCCTCAGCCCGTCTGCTCTTTTCTCCTTCTGGCCAGCTCATCCTACCCCAGCCACTTTGGCCAGCCTTATTCTTCCCAGTGATCAATAATTACCTTTCTCTGCTCCCACTGATGGCTTCTGGAAGGGGCAGCCTTATGTTGCTGTAGCAATTGAAACCATAATCTGTGCTCTAATGAGGATTTGTCCAGGGTTCACCACAGCAAATGGGAAAGTGTTAACCCAAAATCCCTGCAGAAGTTGACAGGGAAAGGTTGGCTGGCTGGAGCTATACACAAGTGGTGAATTCTCCCACGAACAAAATTACTATGTATTATTAGTCTGCATTTTATGTTCACATTTTAAAAGATACTAATTTTCTCTCTTTCTCTCCTTTTCTCCAAAGTACCACTATTTAGGATTGTAGATTCATAATTGCTCAGGAAAGCCATTGTCTGTGTTCTCTTAATATGTCCATTATATTTAATCTATCCTCAAGCCTCTATTCAAATGCAATTTGTTAATATTTTTATTATAAAATGTTGTCTTTCCAATAAAGCTAACTTTTATATTACATTTTCTCCTGAAAGTGAAATTCAAGCTCTCAAAAAAAGAATGTTGCAAACCAGCAGTATGTGACACCAGCAAGCTCCTATTTTAAAATAAAAATGAGGATTTGTTGCATCTTCAAATTATTTATATGGTTTACTTGTAATAATTATCAATAGTTGATTGAAAAATTATTATGAACTGAAAAATCAGGGTTTTGTTCTAAAAAACATGTAAGATTTCAACAATTCTTTCAACAGCAATCCCAGTTTTTTCACACTCAGCAACTCAACCTAACTGGTTTTCTCTACCACAATCAGCAGAGGAAAAAAGGTTGTTTAATGGACTGAGATTTCAGATGAAAAAACAGGGTGGTTGAAAATTCTCTAATCAATTCTACTGAATGAAATCAAGAGGAAAGAGTGCAAAAGCCTTCCTTGGAGCAGGTCAGTGTGAGCAGCAAGCTACAGATGTGCCAGGAGAGCTCAGATGCAGTGAGATTGCCAACCTTGTCCAGACACAGCTGCTCCAGCCTCCACAGACAAGATCTGTTCAAGTGCCCAGACTTCTGCACATTTTCATAAATCAAACTAAACTCACCCAGTTGTTTTTTTCTTACATTCTTATGCTTATAGAAGGCCAAGAACTAAGTTCATAATGAGTAAAAATGGAATCTAACTGTGGCTTCACCCCTAGAGAACATCCAATATTTAGTCCTGTTGAAGGTACAATGTTGTATTGTAGTGAGTCAACTAAGAACAATAACTGCAGCAAATTGAATAAACAAGTAAGCAAAAATGTCTCACAAACAAATCATTTTCTAAAACTACACCACCCCTTTGGACTGGACATCTTCTGTGCAAGCATAACAGACAGCAGGCTGAAACAAAAATGAATGTGAACTGTTCACAGGTCACACTGAGCCTCTGTGCATGGCCAGCTGAAAACTCAGGAGAGCTTTTTCCTTTGGAGAGAGGCAGAGGAACAGGCCAAAAGTGAGATCCTAAGAGGCTGGCTGCAATGCCTGCTAACAGCCTGGGATGCTCTCTGCTCTTCTGCCTCCTCCACAGGGATGAGCCCCTGCAGGAACAGATCCCCAGCAACCCTGTGCCCAAGGACAAATGCACACAACTCTCACACTGTACTGACATCACAGCTAAAGGAACATACACATCCAGTGCAAAATCCTGCTTTATGCTGTGTGGAAAGGGAGCGTTACTTCTCACCTGGAAGGATCTGCCAACAATTCCAGTAATTAGGAGTCAAAAAATGAATGGGGAATCACCTATAGCTCTAGTAGCTTTGGATGAAGCACCCCATTGGTGTTAGGGGTAGTTAAAATAGTACAGGACTATCACAGCAAAGGTGGCAGGAACCCATTCTTTTGCCCTATGAAGTGAAGAAATAGCAGTGATATATTTACTGTGCAGCACTGATGCTCTGTGGCTCTGAGTTCCTGTGAAGAGTAACATGAATCTGGAGCACCATCTTGCATATCACTGATTCACCTGTGTCTTAAACACAGAACCTGGTGGAATGCATCAGGAGCAAGAAGCTCTTTTCTCCCTGCTGCCCACAAGAAAATGGCACTGCCATCACCATGTACAGCAGCACTTGGTGTGGGCAGTGCCCACCTGGGCTGCAGCAGCTCAGATTTCACTGCTGCACCTCAGGGAAGCAAATACACAAATAACACCTACTGGGGAGGGAAAATCTGGTGTAGTGAGAACGTGGCTTTGGCTCATTTCTCTAACAAGAAAAAGAGAGTTGAGCAAGAAGCACAGGCAAAACCCTTCAGAGCAGCAGTGCTGCAGAAGGCCCAGCTGCGTGATGAGGTGCCCCCCTAAATACAGGGGCTCCTGCCACCCTGGGGTGGTGGCCACACAACTGGCCCCAGCTCCAAGGGCTGAGTCCCAACAGGTCTGGGAAAGGGAATCAAAGAGAATCTGTGGGTTTGCAAATCTAACAAGGATGGATTTTGTTCCTGGCACAATATGACTCCTCTGGAAATATATAGAATACCTGCAAGGTGAGGGGGCAAGCAAGGTGACCAGGGAAGGGGAAATAAATGAGCAAGCTGTAGCAGCAGGGACTGCAGAACACCAGAAAGGGGGATGCCAAGGAAAAGAGCTGCCTGTCTGAGGCAGCTCTGGGTTTACAAAGACCACCTGAAGCTGAGCTGGCAGGTGCACAGGGATGAGCTCAGCTCTTGACAGAAAGATGAGACATCATACTTTGTGTATAATTCCAACTGCACTAACTTACATCAGTATTGAATTTAATTTGAATAATGTTAACAGTCTCTCAAACCCTTCAGAAGAGAAGTAGTTTAATGTCTGCAACATACACTAATGCTGGAAGAAAAATGACATGCTATTGTGTGTTCAGACATCCATAGTATTTGCTATTTGTTTGGAGTTTTATGGACTTGGGAAGACAGATGGAAATTTTTTTGTTAGAGCAATGCAAATGATAGCAATATTACTGGATGCCTTGTAGGAAGTCTCAGTGTGATAGCAAAGCCTCTAGATGGGAAATGTAAATTGAAATTAAGCTTTTCCACTGAAGAAACACAAACTAGATTGAGTATGTCTTAGGAAAAAAAATCACAAACTTTCCCAGTTGACTGAGGGCACACTTCCCCACAACACTATATAATGCAGTGGTCATGTTCTTGACCCCACAGAGGGAATCCTGAGCACCACATGTCCCACCACACCTGCCCGGGAGCTGCCATGCTGTGAGTGAGGGCAAGAGATGTTTTATTGGTTATTTAAGTGCAAGGTGTGGACATTGTCAAGACAAAATTATTCTTCACCCAGCTCTTCATAATCACTTGGGACAAAAAAGCCTCAATCCCCTCGATTCTGGGGTGCAGCTGCCAGGGGAAGATGGCTGCTCAGACTGGTGCAAAGGGAAGGTGCTCTCTGTGTTCCTGAAGGATGCCCAGGCACCTCTGAGCACCCTGTGTGACACTCCTGTGTGACACACCTGTGTCCCTGTGTTCACCCACCCAGGCACAGCACTGCAGTGAGAGATGAGCAGCACCTGGTTACAACAGACCCCGGCAAAAAAAAAAAAAAAAAAAAAAAAAAAAAAAAAAAAAAAAAAAAAAATTAAAGAAAATAAATAAATAAAAAGGAGTTGGAGTTGGTCCTCCTTGTTCGTGGGTTGTGAGCTCCCTCTTGTGGCTCTCTCAGAATTTCCAGCTGTTTACCTGCTCCCTGAAGCCCTCCGGCACCACTGATTCCCCACACACCACCAGAACAGCCACCTTCCATCCCATAACTTGCTGCTTTAAGTCTCAAGTTCTAATCAAGCCTTTAATACAATAAATGTAGGTTCTCTGTACATACTCCAAGCCCACAGCAGCTCAAAGTAAAGGGTGCAGCTGAAGCATTGCCCTGTGCAGCAAAGCCACAGTATTACACTACTGCAGGCCCTATGATTTCCCCAGTTATTCAGTTTTCTTTCTGAAGTATCCAATTAAGATACTTCCTTATAGCAGCCTTTCAGGGAGAGGAAATAGAACTTTTGGAGAGGGTTTCTCACCAGCTTATAACCAGGGTGAGCCTTGCTGTGTCTGTTTGCTGCTACCACAGCCACAAAGTGACCACTCAATCCACGTGCTGCAGGAATCCTGGTGCCTCAGCAGCTGCCCCAGTCCTGAGCCCAGGAATTCCCTGAGCAGCAGGGATATAAAAGATAGAAAGATATGAAAATATATAAAGATAGAAAAAAGCATGGCTGAAGGACAGGTGGCCCTATAATATTTTAGTTTTACACAGGTGAATAGTTTACCTCCAAAAGAAGTCAAAAGAAAGGCTTTGCATCAAAAAAAAAAAAAAAAAAAAAAAAATCTTCACCAGGAACACAGGGACAGGACTTTTCTGTCTAACTCCTGTCACACCACCTTCATTTTGAGTAAAATCCACAAAGTTTCACCAGGAAAGAGAAGGGAACAGAGCTCTGATATCTATAAACCACCTTACAACACCTACTTCCAATAAAACTGGTCAACATGGGGCATTTGAAAGTGATCAGATGTCAAGGCATTAAGTACATATAAACAGCTCTATGCTGAATGTATGGCAGGTTAGAATCCAAATATCATGGAAAGGATCCTCTCTTGAAGTTCCTTCTAAGAACTTCTTCATATGAAGATGAGAGAGGTGTAAAATGCAGAAGAGTGGAAATGTTGCAAGACATGCTACAGAAATTAGCTCTTTTTTGACAAGTGATCTTGTTTCTTTCACAAAAACTAAATAAAAAAAATTTTCACACTGTAGTCTACAGCTGAGTTTCTTCAAATACTTGTTGGATGTCACTCCAAAGGCATATAAGCCAGACAAGCAAGCCTTATAGAAAATAGATATGTAATTCTTTATTCAGACACAGAACTATTGCTAAATAAGAAAAAATGGATGAGTGGCTGCAAAGAATGTGTGTCGTTCAAAGGGGAAGCTACCAGGCTAAGCAGCTCAGTACATCTGAAATCATGGGAGCCATACAAAAGTCAGAGAGTAAGTGCAGTTTCTGTGAAAACCCCTGATATTCTGCAAGTAGAATATGATGTGCCCTTTTTTTCCACATCCATCCTGACCACAAAGTGCACGTGACATGACTTTGCGTGCATCATATGAGTTAAGGGCACATTAGCATTCTGAGACCTCTGCCTTGTAATGAAAAGAAGGAATCAAAACATTCAAGTTACACAAGAAAGAAAACTTATAAAACTGCCATCTCATGAATGTAATTTATTTGTTTGGAAAGACAAAGGATGAAACATTCCCACAGACTCACAAAGTCTCTGCAACCACAGGGCAGGGAAGCACATGAATATGCCAGGCAAGAAGTTTTCAGTCCCTGGTGCCTCAGCTAACAAAGGGGAGGGAAACTTCTCAACCAATTTTGTTCTTCCCACTCCGAATTTCAGGGACCTATGAGAAACCCAGAGATATACTCACAAGATTTCCTCTAATAGACAGGAGACCTCAGATAGCCTGCAATCAGTTTTATCCACCAGTATGGAATGTGATCACATTTTTCCATTTCATTAAAGGAAAAGGACATTCAGTATTTATGTATTTCTTGGGCTAACTGTTCCTGTGTTAAAGCTGAAGATACCCTCACTCAATGTTTTATTTGCAAGCCTTTAAGAAGAGAAGATTGCTTGTAAGCAATGCCACAGGTCTAAATATCCACTAAAAGGGTGGCCCTTAGGCAGGTCATTGCACTGCCAATTACAGGTCTACATTTAGGAGCAGGATGCCAACTGTGGGTGGCTCATCTCTCATGGAACTGAAAAGACTTGAATGATGAATTAATAGATAATAACTGCAACTGATGCCTAGACTATCACCACAATGATTTTGTCATTCTTCTTTTACCTGCTACAGCCCTGCTCTGAATAAGGGTGCAGCTCCACAAGGGGTCACACGTTATGTTCTTCTTCAAATGTGGATTTAAAAACCAGACCTGAAGCAAAGCTTCCCAGATAGCTGGATGTGTGTGTACTCAAGTCTGAACATACAGAGTGTCACTAAAGAGGACATCTCAAAAGCTGGTCATGGATATGGAAATCAGTTTAAGTTTTGGGGAAACACCTCTCAGAAGTAGCTCCTAATTTTTCAACCAGCCCAATGGAATTGCTTTCCATACTAGTAGAGACATGAGTGCTGACAGGGAACAGCTCTGAGGTGTGTTGTACCTGTAGCATTTGGGAGTCTCCATCTGTAGATCACAGAATGAGTTTCAGTGAATTTGGAAAAGACTTCCAAGACCATTGAGTCCATCCTATGACTGAACAGCACCGTGTCAGTCAGTCCATGGCAATGAGTGCCACATCCAATCCTTAAACAGGGCCAGTGATTCCACCACCTCCCTGGGCAGCCCATTCCAAGGCACAGCCTTGGAGGAAATGCCTCCTAATGCTCAACCTAGACCTCCCCTGGACTATGCCCTATTGTCCTATCACTAATTGTTGGGAAAAGAGGCCAACTCCATTTGGCTACAACCTCCTTTCAGGTAGTTTTAGAGAGGATAAGTTTCCCCTTGAGTCTTTTCCTCTCCAGACCAAACATCACCAGCTCCCTTGGATGCTCCTCATAGGATTTGTGTTCCAGGCATTGTCTGACATTTGACCTTCCTGGCTACCAAGAGCACATCTTGGGCAAGGACATGCTCTGTGTCCCCATGCCACCAATCCTGCCAGAGCTCATCCACAAACAAGTGCTCAATGGAATGGGGTTGGGCAGGGGGGCACTGTGCTGGCAGCAGAGAGGGGAACCAGCTAGGATACAGTAAAGGCATCACCAAGCTGCTCCCACCCATAATTGGACACCCAAACTGGCACATAAACAGGTACTTATGTCTCTTGAGATAATGTGATTGCAGGAGAACCTATTCTGTATTCAGATACAGCATACAGACATCCTAAGAGCTTGAGAAAATAGTTTCTAAATACAAACAATCTAGAAATACTTCTGGTTTTTTAAAAATTAATCTCTTGTCTCATCTTCTTTCAAAAACTCTGGTTACCAGAAACAGGCAAAAATTAACTTTAATGAAAAGTGACCTCACTAACAGGAGGACCCACCGTGGTCACAGCTATGACTGTCACCTCTTGCCCAGTGTAGCAATAATTCCTTCTGGAAAACAATTTTTTTGCAGGGAGATTTTTTAAAGAATAGGCTGTTTCAAAGAAGAAGGGAATGAAATGCTGCCTCCACTAGGGATGAGTTGTAGAGTAAGCAAAGGCAGCACACAGGAATTCCTCTTTCTAGCAGGAATACATAGCCAAGATGTGGGTTACTCTCTTCTCAGCAGAGCAGCAAGTTCAGACCAGGCCTCCTACATCCTGGATAAGTTTTCTAACTGCTCAACCAGCAGATAAAAGGGCTGTCATCTCCTTTTCTGCTCTTCTGACAATCTGGCCCTGCACAGCTTTTGTGCTTTGCTTTTTTCCTTATTTCCCCCCCCCCCCCCCCCAATTGCCTCATTTCACACAAAGCACAGCACTTTCTGTGCTTCATACTATTAAACAAACTAGAAAAATAAGTACTTTTTGGTTGAGATTGATTTTTTTCTTTGCTTTTTTTCCTGCAAGACAGCCAAACCAAAAAGTCAATTGTTAGCACAGTCATAATAGGGACAACAGCCTGCACTCAGCATTGTCGGTTAGAAAGCTGAGTGGGCCAATACCACATCCCCAAATTCAATTCCCGCTTCCAAATCTGGCGAAAGAAGAGATCCATAATGATAGGGAAGCCTGGATCCACAGACCTGTAAAAATCCTGCTGCCTCTAAATTGGATCTCAGCCTCACAGCTCAGGTCCCAGCCGAGTGCATGCCCACATTTGCTGCATGAACTTTTGCTCCCTCCCCAACTTGATTAAGAGCAAAGAAAGTAACAGATGGATGCATGCTGTTCCTTTGTAGCCGGGAGATTAATGTTTGCAGCGCACCGGGCTGCTCGCAGCGCACCGGGGAGCGCCGCCGCCTGCCCGCCCTGGCACCTGCGGCCGCCGCTGCCCTCCGTGCCCGCAGACGGGCTGTGTGAGGGAATGCCGGCGCTGCTGCCCTCCGTGCCCGCAGACGGGCTCTGTGAGGGAATGCCGGCGCTGCTGCCCTCCGTGCCCGCAGACGGGCTGTGTGAGGGAATGCCGGCGCCGCTGCCCTCCGTGCCCGCAGACGGGCTGTGTGAGGGAATGCCGGCGCCGCTGCCCTCCGTGCCCGCAGACGGGCTGTGTGAGGGAATGCCGGCGCCGCTGCCCTCCGTGCCCGCAGACGGGCTGTGTGAGGGAATGCCGGCGCTGCTTTCCCGGGGCTCCGCCGGTGACACGGAGCGAGGAATGGCCGTGCCGCGGACACAGCCCGCGCTCGGCTGGAAGGCTGTCACCAGCCCGGCTGGAGAGCGAGTAAACTAACACAGGGGCTTCCTGCAGCCCGCCGAGCCCGCGGGGAATACCGACAGCAGGCCAGGGTGTGCTCCACCACTGCGACAGTAGGGCTGGGGTCAGCTTCTGCCGCTTGTCAAGAAGGAAAAAAAAGAGATTCAGCGCAGCTCTGTGTTCGGCACAGGTACCCTCAGCCACCCCCCAGGCTGCAGACAGGAGCTGTGCCTTCTGCTTCCACGGTCAGGGTCTGACAGAGCCATGGCACACTGTCCGGGGAGATGGAAAGAGGTGGTTTTGTCTGTGCTACCAGGATTAGATGCTGGAGCATGCAGAGCCCCCTGCCCTGGCCCTCCGGGATCCAGGCTCAATAGGGCTTTGAGGAACTTACAACTTCAAAACTCCGACAAAAAACTAAGATAAACCAAAGCCTATATTTACTCAGAAGGTTGCATTATTCCCTGTCACTTTCACTGATTCACCCAGCACTTAGAGCTTCCCCTCCCCAGTGCAAAAGCAACTGTTTCCCCCTGGGTATTATCATGCCATGTCCTGGATCTCCAGCTGATTAAAGAAAAATGTATCCAGAGAAGCCTTATCCTGGCTGAGCCAGGCCAGTCATGATGGGCTGGGAGACTGGACGCTGGGGTGACACCAGGGTGACACCAGGGTGACACCAGGGAGGGCACTGGTGGGCTCAGGGGGTGCAAAGCTTAAAGAAGAGTTCACCACAAACACTTATTTCATCTCTCCTCTGTGACAGTGGACAGACTTTACATGATTTACTGAGAAATCTGTGAATTTTAATATCCGCTCCCATCTATCAGGACATCTATCGTACTGTATTTTTTGCAGCTGTTTTAAAACAGTGCTTTCAAATCAGTTTCACTATAGACTCAAAAAAAGCCTAAAACAAAATTAAAAAACCCAAAACCAGCCATATGCCTACTTGACCTAGGATACATAAACCTGTTGTTCAGTCCAGAGGAGGGATTACAGAATTACTTTTTAGTAAGTTGCTTTTCATATGGAAATTTCTTTTCACAGTAAAGCTCTGTATTTAATGGCATCAACATAAAAAACATCCCTATTTTTAGTTCCCTGATCGTGGACATATAGATTTTTATAGTGTCGGCAAGCATACATTAACGTTAATTTCCCCATTCTCCTTTGTACTTTGTTAATGTCACAATCTGCTGTAAAACCTTGCCAAGTTTCTTAACTGTCATGTTAATTTCGAGACCCAGTCTGCACTCTCTGACATTTCAGGACAGAACATGGCAGTAAAAATAGATTAAAACAGCTTATAAGTATTATAAAATCTAGAACTTTACAGATGGTGGAATTATATCTCCTGAATGGAAATTTTAGCAACTCAGAACACAATAATATTAGAATAGCCTATTGATTTCTAAGACAAATATTTTCAGAAGTAACGTAATGGTCTGAATAGTGGGCAAAGCCCACAAAAATGTAGGAAAGTTGAATGGGTTTTTTTCTCCCTTTTTTAAAGCATCACTGTGAATGTGCATATCGTGTTGGTGCTAGTATTAAGTTTCAAAGCTTTTCTGTGCCATATAAATAAAGGACATAATAAGATCTTGATTTTATTCATGGTTAGTTCAAAGTTCACACAAATTATTTCACACAAGGGATTTGTCTGAGGGTTTTGGCATTATAGAAATGCATTAATGTACTTTAGATATTAAATGACAATGCCACATGGTTAGAAATTTGCACGAATGAACAGGAAATTAGACACTGTTTCTTTTTTTTTTTTTAACTGATTGCTAAAGAATGCGCTGTTTGAACACGGACTATCCATTTCAAAGGGAAGCTTTTGCTGATTTCAGGAAGTTTAAAATCAGCTAATCAGAAAGTAATACAAAGTTAGAGTTAAATATTTTTTTTTAAAGGAAACTGTTTCTTTAAAAAAAATCCTTTCCCCTTTTCTTTAAGGAGTACTTATTATTTCCATCATCCTTGTTGAGTTGTTGATGAATAGCTCACATCGTTTGCCAAGCTCCACCCTCTCTTTTTTCTAAACCCTTTACTCATTATTTGCTCAGTCTTTTTCCCACAGCCTAGACAGCCTGTCAAGGCAGCTTAAATAAAACACTGTATTAACATTAGGAAATGGCATTCAGTTCCCAATTGATCTCCTAATACTTTATGTTGAAATGATAATTGGTACAGTCTTCATTGAAAAAAAAGAGAGAAAAACTACTTTTCAGTCACCACAAGGTATTATCTTAGCTAATGTATTCACAACCAAACAGATACATTTTTAAAATCTCCCCATCTGCTGGAGACTGCAGTTCACAATTCTTTTCAGCTGACATAATCCAGATTGATTCGTTCAGCAGATAAAATTCAGGCCACTTCTGCCCTTTATAGGAGCAACATAATACCAGTCTTTATTCAGTAACAATGTAACATAATGGGATCGGAATGTGCAAAATGACTGTTCTTAAATTACTGTGACACACAAGGGTCCAACACAAGCTGTGGTTTAATGTAAAAAATCATTAGGCACAGATTACTAAAGTGGTCCTGCATTAACAAGGTCAAACCGAGACGGTTTATGATATTTTTCACAAAGAAAAAAAAAATGTTTGCTAATATCTAGATTATGAATGTATTTTTAAGAGGGGAAAAATCTGCAGGTTTTTGAGAGGTTTTTTTTTTCCCATGAAGAAAGTGCTGTTTATTCAATAATGAGTGCAACAGTTAAGGATTCTATAAAGACCTTTTCCGCAGAGCCAAGTTAATCTATTACACACTGAAGCGCACACACAAAAAATCTAAATATCAAAAGGTTGTCAAGAGAGTTGCCAGAAACGAATATTTTTGTGCACTGCTATATCAAACAAATTTTGAAGACAGTAGGATTATTATTAACCCATTACAGCACTTTTCTTTTGATGTACCCAGACACCACTAGAAGGAATTTAGCAAGGTTCCACACCGCTGCAGGGGTTTTGCATCTCTGTAAATCATCAATACTTAACAATACATCTCTCATAAGCTCACCCATCAAACTATCTGCACCAAAACAGCCAAAGAGAAGAGACACAGTAACTTCTGTCCTTAACAGACAGATGCTTGCACCTTGAGATTCTGATGACCACCTAAGATCATTTAACATACAAATTTTCTTTGTACAGCTATTTCTTCCTACCTGATACAATCAGGATTTTAATAAGTATTACTTAAAAAAATGCACAATATATCACTTGCTGAAAGAAAGGATTAACTAAACTACTTCTTCCCAACCCATCTGTAACTCTGCTGGGGTTTTCCTCTTGCCTTTGATTTGGAGACTAATGGTGAAAGAAACCCAGCATTGCAGACAGGAGCTCAGCTTGCTTGTGCAAGGCAGCCAGTTTTGGCCCTTAATGGAAGTTAACCCAAAAGCATCATAAATGGGAGGAAAGATGATATTTAAAAGAAAAGAATAAATCATTTATACCCTGGTTTGATCAGGTGTCCCTCATGGGAATGGAAGGGTTAAACTCCACACATTCCACTATCCCAGTTTGACTTTTAAACAGTGAAAGCAGAGTTTTGCTGTACCTTACTACTGTGCTAAACTGCTAGAGCTGGGAAACTGTTGAAATCAGAGGCTTCAGTTTGAGCTCCAACTCATTTGTGCTGTGCTCATTTGTGTACAACCAACAGCTGCATTTTAAACACAACATTTTAAACACATGTCCACGGCAAGGGGGAGTCCCATTTTCATGACACATCCTCATGTGCCCATTGCAGACACCTACAGAAACACTGAAATATTTCCCAGTCAACTCCATCCAAAGCAGTGTGAAAAGTGAATTTTTTAAAGCTCATAGCCAGACCATAAAATAAGCTTGTGTCTTCTGAATATGAAATGCATTTAAATGACACATGTTCTGCTAAGGTGAAATTCATAAACCTAAAAGATTGTAGTTTTAAAAAGTAATGAAAACTAACTGCATCCCTTCAACAATCTTGGAAACTCATTACAGTCAAATATTTACATATTCTAGTGAACTTAGGATGTCAATTTTGACTACACAAATCCAATAACTGAAACATATGGCCTTGAATCCTGCAATCAATATAAACCTTTTAGAGCCCAAGCTTCAAAAAGTTATATCAAATATATATTCGATGAGAAGAAGGTTAATTGACTAATTGATTACCCAGTTACAATTAAGTGCTCTTCAGATATCTTTGGGAAATACCGAGATATAATAGTGATAGATATTTATTTGTTTATCAGCTCCCTGATTTATAGCTATCATTTATTTTTTATTTCCTAAGTCAATTTTTACATTTATGTATTTTAACAATATAGTCCCTGGTGAGAATCAATACACGTTTTTTTCACCACAGGACTATCAAAAGTTAGCCTAGAAATCCATATCTTCCAATTCAGCCAATTTCAGTGCAGATTTCAGCCTGATAAATACCTTGCTAAAATATTCAGACCATCTCCAGATGGCAGTTATGGAGAGGGAACATGAAATATTTGTAGCAATAAAGGTTAACCAATACTAACCGGGCTGATAAACCCTGAACTTAACAACAGTTAAGAGAAAAGATGTCCCTTGGAAAAAAAGAAAAAAGGAAAAGCGTGCTGTTTGCATGTTTTAACAAAGTACTATTTCTTATCAAAGTACAAACACATTCATAAAATTCCCACCCCTACAGCAACAGCCAAGAGGATCTTTGGGATCTCTGGGGCATTTTAAAATTGACTAAATGATAAATCAGATAGAATCGGGCCTTCAGAGCTGTCTGCACAGAGGAATACTGTTAACCCTTTAGTAGTATTAACGTTATTTAAAATGTATTCTGCAATTGCACCCATGTTATCAGTATGGAGGAGAACATTGTTGTGTCACACATCGTGCAAACACATTATTTACAGACACATAAAAACATATACAAGAGGCCCATCATCTGGTGACTGATAAGCTGAATAAGGCTGGGTAAGTTTCATTAAAATATGTTAAATTCCTCTGGAGATGGTCAGATAAATTACAAAAGCCTCAGTGCTAGATGTAAAGGCTTTCGACTCTTTCCTGCATCAGGTTAGCTACCACAAAACACAGCTTAAATGGCCACAGACACAAAACCTCCTATCTTTGAGAGGAGAACTCCAGATTAACTTCAAAACATGATGGCAATTCTGTACAAGGTGTATAATAAAGAAAGGTACTACATTGCTGCTGCAGTATTTCAAATATTTTTGAAATATTTTTGCCTCGGATTACAGCATGCCATGATAAGGATGGGGAAAATAATTTTTCACTCTCACCAAACAATAAAATCTCATTTTGGTGACTATTCTGTAATGAAAAGGTCAAGAAAGGGATGTATTTAAGGGGTGATAATTTGAGTGAGTCATGAGGAAGACTGAAAAATTCACACTGTCCTTTTCTTAGTGTAAGTACCTGCTACCTCAATATGCTCAAAATCTGGTAGGAGTTGTCTTTCCCAAGAAAGTGGCCTCAGAATGAGATCAGTGGAAGCTTCAGGTACCTCCACAGGATTCTCCCTTCCCTCTCCTCTGCCTAACAGCAGCAATGCCTGGCATTGGATAGGATATGCCTGGGCTCAGAGCACTAAAATCTTATGAACTCTGCTCCCTGACTTTAAATTCACACTTCTGGGCTGAAATTCATCACACACACAGAATCACTAGGTTGGAAGAGGCCTCCAAGATCATCAAGTCCAACCCATGCCCCAACACCTCAACTAAACCCTGGCACCAAGTGCCACATCCATTTTTATAAAACACATCCAGGGATGGTGACTCCACTGCCTCCCCAGGCAGACAATTCCAATACTTTATCACTCTTTCTGTAAAGAATTTTTCTAAATATCCAGCCTGTATTTCCCCTGGTGCAGCTGGAGACTGTGTCCTCTGGTTCTGTCAGTGCCTGGAGATAGAGACCAGCCCCACCTGAGCACAGCCACCCTTCAGGGAGGTGCAGAGTTGATCAGGTCACCCCTGAGTCTCCTTTTCTCCAGGCTGAACACTCCCAGCTCCCTCAGCTGTTCCTCACAGGGTTTGTGTTCCAGCCCCTCTCCAGCCCTGCTCCTCCTCTGGATGTGCTCAATGTCTCAATGTCCTCCCTGAACTGAGGGACAGAACTGGACACAGCACTCAGTGTGGCCTCACCAGTGCTGGGCACAGGGGCAGAATGAGCTCCCTGCTCCTGCTGGCCACACCATTCCTGACACAGGCCAGGGGCCATTGGCTCTTGGCCACCAGGGCACACAGCTGGCTCCTGTCCAGCTGCTGCCCATCAGTGCCCAGGTCCCTTTCTGCTGGCCACTGTCCACCCACACCACCCCAGCCTGTAACACTGCAGGGGTTATTGTGGCCAAAATGCAGAACTTGGCACTTGGACTTGTTAAACCTCATCCATTGGACTCTGCCCATCCATCCAACCATTCCAGGTCTCTCTGCAGAGCCCTCTTGTCCTCCAGCAGATCAACACACACTCCCAGCTTAGTGTCATCTGCAAATTTACTAATGAAAGACTCAATAGCCTCATCCATGTCATCAATGAAAATATTGAACAGGACTGGCCCCAGCACAGACCCCTGAGGGATACCACTGGTGACTGATCCCAGCTGGATGCAGCACCATCACCACCCCTCTCTGGGCCCAGCCATCCAGATCCAATAAATTGCTCTCCCAATCCTCCACCCTGCTGCATCCAAGCGAGGCCGAGTCAGATCCTCTAAGGCCTGTGAAGTTAGTGTGGATTTTCACTGGCATGGCTGAGAACAGAGCATGGATATTATTTTATCATGAGCTTTCCAAACACAGCATGGACACCATGTAAAACAAACCCTCTCTACACACGGGGTGATGCGCGCTCTGCGCTGGGCTGCCCAGCGAGGTGACAGGCGTCACTGTCGGGTGACAAAGCCACATGACAGCGAGGTGTCACCGGCAGATGTGTCACTGCTCTGCCACTCACAGGCAGTGACATCCTTTGGATCCCAAGAGACAGCGTGGAGGGTGAGCCAGCCTTGGTGTGCCTGGCATACACAGTGGCAATGACAACAATTCCGTGTACGTCCATCATGGGGAGCGCTGAGCTCTAAAGACAGCAAATTTCAGATTTCTTACATGAGATAATGCCAACAGATGAAGGATTGCTGTGGATAAAAAAATCTTAAAAATGGAAGCCAATATTCTGTGTTTATGTTCAAGGCTTCAAATTTACCAAAAAATCTACTTTTTTAAAAACGTTCCATATTCACATCCTACACTACGGAGAGAATTATTCAGAAAGACACATCATTAAAATTCTTTACAAAGGAATTTATCATATAAAATAAGAACATTTTATATTAATTAGTCCTGATTTGAAAGGCCATAAATTAGCTTTCTTTTGAGTATGACCAAAGATAACATTATAAGCTAAGTCCTGGGGGACATCACAACACTAACATTATCTACCTCATTTCTGAAGCAGGTCACATACTTTTATGTCTAATTTTACTTAAATACCCTCCAATATTTTCCAGACTTTATGGAAGTTTACAGAACATTTCACAAAATCAGCACCAATTAGGAAAATGAAAAATCACAAAAAAAAAAAGCAGAGAGACAAACTCACTGGATTTCACAGGTCATGGCACGCTCATCACCGCACCGATGTTATTCATAGTCACTGCTCTCACGTAAGTAGGTCACTGGACCTACTTGCCCTTTTCAGTGATCCTGAAATATGGTGGCATACTTGAAAAGCCATATAGAAATGTGGGGCTCTCCTGATAAATCATCCCAGGATCAGCTGCTGGCTCTTGCATTCAGATTCAGGGAAGTGACAGCTGAGTCCTATTAGTAGAGGTGGGGAACAGGGAGCAGGGGTCGAGGGGGCAATTAGCTCCTGCTGTCCCTTGAAAGGGATTCTCCCTTTGCTGGCAGAGTAAGGAAAGGTTGAGGTAGAGACAAACCCTTAAGCAAATGCCTGGAAATGGCAGCACCCTTTTGTGAGAGGAGTGTTTGGGTTGGAGGGAAAGACAAAGCAGGAGAATGGAGAAGGTTGGGAGCTCACACAGGAAGGCAGTTAACACTGACTTTTTGCAAAGGTGGAGAAATCCCTCCTTCTCCTTCCTCCAGTCCAAGTCAAAGGGGAGAGAGGAAAGAAAAGGAAAAAAAAAAAGAAGAAGAGAGAAAGAAAGGAAACAAGAAGATTTCTTATGCTACACTGCTCCTTTCCAGGAGCCACAGATTCTGCACCTGCTCTGCCAACCAAGCCACCAGCAGGTGGAAAGGCTGCCCTGGGGCTATGTGCTCTTAACTTCAGTGCTCTTTCTCCAAACCACTGTGGCAGAGAAAGAGGTATCTGGGTATAACTGGTACCAGCTACCTGGGCATAACTGATTTAGGGACAAAAGCATAGTTAATGTCAGCTAAAATCTCAGCCTATGTGATCTCATCATACCCTGCTCTTAACTACATCAACCCTTCTCACCTCTGATGTAATCTCTTGCCCAATACCTAATAAAACAGAAAAGACTGGTTCAATTTTGTATGGGAGTGGGAAATAATAAAGGATTCTTTCTCCAGAAAAAAAAATCTCAGTATCTCAAGATAGCAACAAAAAGTCAACCATTAGGCATCTAACGTTAAAAAAAAAAAAAAAATAGAAAGAGGAAAAAAAAAAGGACTTAAACTATCAAAACCTTTTCAGCTGCATGAATTGTGTATGTTAAGAGGCCTGGAAACTGCTTCATGTGCTTCACCTCCTGCTGAGCAGTTTTTATGCTGACAGGACTGAAGATAGGTTTTCTAGCTCATAATATCACAAGGAAAATGCTATAATAAACTAAGACATCTCTGATCATATGCTAAAGGTGCATATGTAGTGTGCTCATGATAAATCCATTTATCATTAGAGACAAGATTAAAATACAATTTACTTGTTCCAGGTTGCAAAAAATTACATTTGTTGAACTAATTCATATATGGCCTGAATTTTTAATGTTTAGCAGTTCTAAAGTAAAGTGAAACTTGTCTGAAAACAGTGATTTAATTGTCTGTGGTGAAGAACTCATGTAAACACATTTAATATGTACAACTGCTACTTATACCTGCAGCATCAGCTCAGGTTAGGAATTTTGTAATGCTTACTTGGCCTAAACATGTTGAAATTCATCAACAGGTTTTTTTTATTAATTTGGAAACTGCATCCTCGGGTCAAGTGCTTAGAGTGAAAAATTCCATCCCTGGTTAAGTAAATCACATTAGTAGGAAACAGTTCTCTGTAGGAAACAGTTAAATGGACCTGAGGGTGAACACCCAGCACACAGCACCAGTTCAAAAGTAGCTTTCCCTTATGGATCTACCCAGTGCTTTGAACTCTGGAGCAAAAATATATAATAAATAAAATATATTTAAAAAATTATAGAGCTTTATCCTATGCAGAGCTGTATTCTACTATGTGCAAAGTAAAACCTTTCGCAATCTGATTTTGATTTTTTCATACTTTTCAAAAGTAAAAATGTAGTTTCCGATGTCAAATAAATTAACTCTTTTAACTCTGCCTGGACAAACCTAAACCTTAAAAAATTATCAAGTTTACTAATTTGGATGGATTAAAAATGCCTAAATTACTAAAAAAACCCAAACAAACAAAAAAAAAAAAACACAAAAAAAAATTAGATATAACCCTTGAATTTCAAAACTTAAAAGATTTTGTAAGAAAATTGCCCACCACAGAACTATTTAAAATCTTACAAAGCTAAACTCAAATATGAAAATGGAGAGCCAGTATCCTTCCAGCTCTATTACATTTTCTGCTTACTTTAAAGCTCTCATTGTGTCACCAGTTACATCACATTTTGCCACTGCTAAATAAAACTGGACTTGTTTTTCAATGCACACCAATATTTCATAATGACAAAGACATTTAAATTTAAAAGTAAGGAGAACAGAATGTCCTACAAGTATTCCATGCAACAAAGGGTCTCTGAGGTGATTCCTGCCTCTGGTTCAGAATGACAGGGTATAACACTTAATATCTTGCAGGTTATCTCTGACTCCTGAAAATAAAATTTCTAAATTCACTTCTCTTAATGGATTAAAATCAGCACTGCACAAAACCTGTAGTAAGAAGCAAGAAGGACAGTGGGACTGAAGAGATTTAACCTTTGAGTGCCCTGGAAGTCCATGGAGTTGTTGTGAAGTCCCTCCATGGCTCCACATCACACCCATTTTTGTGATCAGAGAGAGGCAAAATAGGAAAACATAGTCCCCAAGGTCTGCCAGGGGGTCTCAGCTTTACCAAGCCAGCCCCAGCCCCTTTGTGTCCTCTGCTGTGGCCACCAGGAGAGTGGCCTCTGTCACCCCTGGGCTGTTCCTGCACAGCTCCTGTCCCTCAGCATGGCACAGACAGTGACAAACCCACAGTGCCTCCCCCCAGGTGTCTGCAAGGAGAAACACATCAGGCAGGCAAGGGGAGAATCAGGAAAATAGTTTACATTTTTTGAGTGCGTTCTTGATTAGGTTGAGCTCTTTTGGCCAAAGAATTGTTTTTCTGATGGTATTTGTGCAACACCATTAGGCTGGAAACCAAAATTCTGTTTCTTTATGTTCCCAGCTAGTGTTGGTAAACAAAAATGTTATGTTTTCTAGTTTGAATGCACATGTTCTCCCTCCTCCTGCTGCTGCACACTTCTCCTCATGGAAGGGAAGGTGCCCATCCTTCTGTGTGTTATTCCAGAGTTATTCTGTGTGTTATTCAGAGTCAGGCTTGAGTTCAGCACTCAAGGCACAGCATGGAGAAAGAGATGTGAAAAGTTTCAGGGCTGCCAGCTACAATGTTCAGAGGCTTCTCCTAACCTGAACAGGGCAGGAAACCTTGAAAAGTCCAGAAAGTCCTAAGCCAGATTTAACAAGTGCTGATCAGATTGAGCAGAGAGTTTGGCTTGTGGCAGGACCCACTTTATGTCTAGTCTAAATCCAAGAAAATCAGAAGAGAAGGGGGAAATTAAAGGTTAGCTCTGAGTAACAGGCAAGGCATGTTTTTTTCTAATGTAGCCTTAATGAGTTTTGCCATCCTATATCTACTGACATTTTAATAACTGCTAAACCCCTGAAAGTCTCCCGAGGAGGTGCACTGATACCATGATGAGCATAAAATAAATGCATAGACAGACAGACAGATATTAATAATTTCTTTTTACTGATGTATGCATGTATATTTGTATAATAATATAAAGCTTTCAGGGTATTTTATCCCTATTCAGCACAACAACATTTACTTCTATCAGTCTAATCATAAATACAATTATTCTTGAGTACTCTATTACAAAAACCAATAAACTAGGCCTCAATAGAGATTCTGAAATTACTTAACTTTTCTTTAGAAAAATATTAAAACAGTATTATCACATCAATGAGAAGAAAAGACAGGAAGATAATAAAGTTATGTTAAACCTCCCTGTATTTACTCATGTGTGAAACAGTTATGTCTGGTCACATAATTGCAATGGTTCTGAGAAATATTTCATATTTTATAATGAACATTAAAAGAGTTTGTGGATCATTACTTTATATGAGTTCCAAAGTTATTACATAAAACCCAACAGGAATGGTTATAAATTATTTGATCCTCTGGTCTGGCCTTGGTAAACATAACATGAAGGCTGAACTATCTCACAAGATTCACAAGAACAGGTAAAGTGACATTATGGTCAGAAAAATGAAGAAAAAAAAATACCTGGGTACTTGTAAACAAGACTGTTAACTTTTTTCTGTGTTGTTTCACAGAAATCCTTTTCTCTAATGAGCTTAAGCCATTAAAAAAATAAGAAGAAAAGATTTTTCTAGAACAAAAGAACACTTACTCACAGGCATGGACTATCATCTACCAATTTGGCCTTATCATAACCATGGCCCTAATGTCACTGCAGACTCTTAAACTTACAGCTCTGTATGTGTTTAAACACTATACTTAACCATGAAATAATATCACAGACAATTATTGGATTTTTTCAAAGAATCCTGAAGAGCAATTCATTGAAATATGAAAAATAAAAAAAAATTACACACTTTAAACAATTATGAAGAATTTTTGTCTTCAAACTCCAATGGGCAGCAACATTTTAATTAATGAGTGATCATTTGCTCCAGAGATAAATGTAATACTAAATGAATTCTGGTCTATTTCGCCCTCTCAGCTCATCTTTGTCTCTAGCTCCTGTTCTTTGTGTCAAAGTACTTTGTGGATGTTTTTGTTTTGTTCTGGAAACGTCTTCTAAGAATATTAATATGGAGAATTATACAGTTATGCATGCACAACATTTAATAAGACTGGAAAACATGTTTAGATATTCTGGTCAATTTACAACATATCTTTAATGCAAATCATATCTGAGGCTCAAATCCTGCAAACTTCTGCTCAGCATGCTGTGTGTTTCCATGTGCAAGAAGAGCCTTTCCTTGAAGGAATACTGGGGCTCACCCTGGCTCCCTGCCCTGCTGTGCTTCCCAAGCCAGGCTTGTGGGGCTGGGAGCACTGACAGACCAGGGCAGCCCCTGAGCTTGGGACCAGCCTGCAGGACCTGCTGGAGCACGGCACACTCAGGCCTCACTGACCACTTCTGACTCTGCTTTTCCCCTTCTAGAATTCCAGGATTCTATTGAAACACTAAACCACGCTGCCAGAGGCACTTAGCCTCTGCAGTCTTTCATCACAAAACACTTAGGCATGAAAATTTCCTGCCTTGTGACTCATCTGGCTGTCTGATGCCAGGAGTGCCTGCTGTGCCCTGGCCCTGCTGGAATTGCTGCCAGGGGGAAGCCTTGGTCCCACCTGGGAGCATCTCCTCCATGGAGCTGCTAGAGTTTATTTCTAGCTTTGATATTACCTCCTGTGTGACAACTACCCCTTTGGGAAAGCACACATTGAGACACCCAAAACCATTCTGTGCTTTAAACAGCTTACAGTTATCACTGACCAGATTTTATTAGTGCTACTAATTCTCTGTTACCGGGTTCAGTTGATGGTTACTCACTGCCACAACTTTTTCAAGCTGAAACTCTGTGCACTGACCTCACCTTTGCCTCATTGTTTCTTTTTCTACACTTGAAGCACCAGCTATTTCCCTTTGTCAAAGTAGTATGCAATTTGTTAAATAACTTCCTTTTTACTTTTTGGCATTTCAGGAAATTTTGAGGATAAGTGAGCCTCTGTAACATCACCAGGAAATTCTGTTTGCCTATATTCTCTGAATTTTTCCAGTGATATTCCGACTTCTAGCAGCATCTCTTTGCATTAAAAATATACAACCTGTAGTATCAACACTGAAGGATTTTACAGAAGACTTGACTCAATCTGTGCCATAAATTTAACTTTGTGTGAGCTGATGGGGACAGGCATAGCTTGAGAGAATGAGGCAGCAAAACTTTCAGGGCTAATGTGGGGAAGGCAGCAGCCTGTTTGGAGCACTTTTCTTTTGGGGATAATCTGTTCATCGCAGTTTTTCTGTGGCCAGCATCTCCAGGCCATCTGTGTCGCATCCTCTAGGTGGTGCTGATACTGCACAGCTCCCGCTTCCCCACACAATGAAAACATTAATTTGCTATGAGATAATTTTTGACGTAAATGTAAAATGGTGCCCATTCGAACTCAGTAATGAAGCATGGTGCATTTCTACAGCTCCTAATTTGACTAGTTAAATGACTCCATTACGTGTCTAACAGACAGAAGCAAATAATTTCTGGTCAGTTGACGCTCACTTATCCGTATCATTTTACCCTGAAAATAAAGTCTCTAATCTACAGTTTCTTTGTCTTAGTTTTTTTTAATATTATTAAAACAAACATACTTAAATAAGAGAGATTAAACCAACACAAACTAACAATTAAGGCTACAATACGGAAATCAAGTTTATATAATGTGGGAGGATGGATTAAAAAAATTAAAATTAAATAATAAATTAAATGACTGCTTATCTCTGTTACTTTCAGTATGAGATTTGACAACATTGTTATTTAGGAAAAGGAAAATATCTATCTATCTTTCTCAAATTTTGAAAACCACTTTAAATGCAGCCTGCAAGTCTGCCTATAAAACTTCCCTGCACAACTTTGAGAATGTTTGGAAAGACTCTTTACAGTACAGAGCAATAAAATAAAAATGTTGCCTTAATAAATATCAGGTGATGAATAATTTTGCCCCGAGGAAAAAAATGGTTAATGCTGAATCTTAATGTTCCTCATCTAAACGCTTTTTTCTTCCTGCTAAAAACAAGTTTAGAATTAAAGCATATCACTTTACACATATTGCATGCATATTAGCGAGACACAGCTGCTTATGCCCTACTCTTAAGAGCCATATGATTAAGTTATGGGATATCAGATAATCCAAAGTCCCTTTCTATTGGCCACCTTTTGCAGACAAAGGCTTTTTAGTTTTAAGTCCATTTAATGACAGAATGTCCAATTCTATAAATGTGTGAGTAATTCCAGTGGAACACCTGTGGCTCTCTCTGCTAGAATATAGAAGGAGAGATATAAAATGTCATTACAGTAACATTCAGTGTCTGACTTTAGCAAAAAATATTCGCAATCAAGGCTGCCACTCCATCCCTGATGTATTCCATCATGCTCGGGTTTCCATGGTCTCAGAGAAGTGAGTGTGAGCTTACATACCATATGTGGTACCAGCCTTCCTCACAGTGGGGTGAGCTAAGGACAGAGCAGCAGTTTTCTGGTTGAAGTCACGGGTCCTGTGGGCTCATTTCCACCACGGTTTGTGGGGACAGAGGCATGTGACTCTCAGCATTATTTGCAAGGGAAAAGTTAAATTGTTCATACTACTCTTAAAAGCCAGTCCCTCCTATCTCCAAATCTTGTACTTTAACTTGTTTTCACAGATTTTTTTTTTTTCTCTTCCCAAAGATTTAAACACTATATGAGCAAGTTTTGTATGACTACAAGTTTCCTAGTGACAGGGAAGAAGGACAAACAGATTTTGGTGCATCTGGTGAAATATCCAGAAAACCTGAGTCTTCTATTGATGTTGTTTTTGCAGTCATGACAGTGGAAATGTTATGACCCAAATCTAACCATGGAGAGTTACATTAAAATTAATGGACTTCTTCATAGTAGCCATTCTTCAAACAGAAGCAGCATTCAAGGAGTTAGAGTTGGATTTACAACTAAAATATAAAGCTCAATATCGATGTTCAATTGCAGCAGGGTTAATTTTGAGAGCATGCTGGAAGTGTCAGTGAATCGCAGGCTCACTGCTGCTCTCGAGGAAGGCAATGGCAAAACTCCCAGCTGACTTCAATGAGAGGAGGAGCAGACCCTGAATGGAATAAAGGAGCGGAGGAAACAACTCCATACGGAAATGGCAAGTATTCAAAGATGAGTTCATATCAGCAGAAAATACACATGCGGCCCGACAAAAATACATGAAGGGTCAGAGGAGCCATGTCTGCCTTGGGAAATCCAAAATAGCAAAGCAGAAGATCTCAGGCTGAAGGGGGAGGATGGTCTGGGGGCAGCACAATGACAGCAGCAGGATTGCTGGGACTGTCAGGGGCTGGGATGCACGTGGAGAGGATGGCACTGGGCCACCCTTCTCTGCTCACACACCAACCAAGACGGGCACCAGCAGAGACCCGCCACCGGGGCAGCTGCAGACACCAGCACGGGGAGAGGCCACCAAGGACAAGGGAAGCTGAAACTGTAAAAATGCACCTCTTCAAGCAGCTAAAGCCTGAAAGAATACTGCAGGTGGGATGACAGCCAGAATCTGGAAGGAAGAGGCAGAAGCAAGGGGATACTTTAGCAAATATCTGTAGAACATCTTCGGAAGCAGGGGAGGTAGCTGTGGACGGGAGGACTAATGTGACACCTATATATAACAGCAGCTCTAGGGAAGATCAAGGAAATTAAACACCAGTCAGCCTGATTTCAGCAGTGGGAAAGATATTGGAAACACTAATCAGGGACAAAATAGGGAAAGTTATGATTTAATTAAAGATATTCAGCATGGATTCACAAAAGGGAGATCATACGTAACAAAACTAATAGAATATTTTGAAAAAAGTAACACCCCATGGGGAAAAAAAAACCAACAACAAAAAACCACAACCAAAAAACCAGACTCAAAAAGAATCAGAGGAATCCATGACCATGATTTACATGGGCTCTCTGAAAGGTAGTGCCACATGATCCCCTAACAGGCTACAACACTGTAAGTTGTGATGAGAGGCTGAGTTAAATAATGCATCACGACCCGGACAGCATGTGAGGGCACAGTGCTCTGCATGCTAACAGAGAGAGCAGAGTGTGCAAGGGGAGAGCTGGCCTGCCCCAAAGATCACTGCAGAACCTCACTTCATTCAGCTTCTCTCTCAGCAGCACGCAGAAACGGGATGAAATTTATTCAGAGTAGGAAATGGAGGAGAAACTGCTGACAATTTGAATGAAGGGACAATACATAAATAAAAAAATCCAGCCTGCCTTTTAGTGAGCAGGGAAAATGATGGGATATGATTCAATACAGAAAAAATGTCAAGTGACATAGTGGTAAGAACAAAAGGCAGGCAACACTCGCCGCTCTTCTTAGTGGAGGCAGGAGGGGCAGAAACAGGGTGAAAAATGAGAAATTAAACCCAAAATCTTAAGCCTAGAACCTAATGTCAGCATAAAAAGAAGCAGAGATATTGCTCAAATTTCCAAACTGGCTAACTGTACAAAATCCTGTACTGATTAACAGAACAACAAGGAAATATTTTCTGCACCATACCCTAACTTTGGCTACTTTTATCACTGGGCCTATACAGAGCATCCAAAAAGCCAAGTGGCAAAATTAGCAAGAATCCAAACCAGATCATTATTCCCTAGAAGCCCAGGTAGGGATAACACCACTGCTGAAGTAGCCTCAAGTTACAGCACCATCTAATAGCAAGTGGGCATGAAGAGAAGCTAAGGAAAAGCAGGCACTAATGGAATTTAAGTGGAATTTCTTTACACAGAGATGATAGTCAATGTCACGCACAACCCAGGGCAGCATTAGCAACCTGTGGAAAAATATTACACCGTGACTCACTCAGAACAAAAGCCAAACAGTGCAATTATGTTCCTGACTTTTCATCCTTCAGTACTTTAAAACTATGAGTGCTGCTATTCAAATGAAATATTATAAAATAAAGACTGTTAATTTGTATCATGGGCCAGGAAAAAATCTACTCCCGCTCAAATCTGCAAATGTTCATGCACATAACATGTGAAAGCAGGTAACTGAGAGGGGCCAGAGGATGCACAAAGAACCACCCCACATTTGAGCTGCTGAGAAGCCCCACTGGCCAGCAGCCTCTGCCCTTATACCCAGCTCACTTCAGCTGCTTTGCTGGGGAGGTTTATCGTTACCACACAAAAAATATATCCTGAAAAAGGGCTATAAGGGAACACTCTTGATTATGTTTCTGACTTAAAAACCCAGAATGAAGTTACTAGGAATGGGAGGCCAGAAATTCTGTTGCTCCAACTACCACGGGAACAAATGGGATTTACACGCAACAGTACAGCCACAGTGCAAGTGACAGACTGTATCTACAGTTGTCTGTACCTCACAGGACAGCCCTTATTGCCTGTCTCACAGTGCATTTTATTCTTGAGTGTCTTCAGGGCTACACCTTCAGGGTATAGCCTTAAAAACAGTGATTTGTAGTGGAAGTCCCAAGAGATGTGACACTGTCACCCTCAGCAAGCACAGTGTGATAAATACTGGAAATACACAGATAGCAAGACAAAGAGGGGGATCAATAGCAAGGAAAGGGAGGGTGAAGGAGGAGACAGAAGTCAGTTCACCACACTCAAGCAGCAGGACAAGGGCTCTGTGTTACAGGTGCTGTGTCCTGGCTGTCCCCATCTGCCCTTCCCTCCCTTGCTCCTTGGAAAATCACATTTATTCCTAACAGGAGGTGCACATTATTTCTTTCCCATTCTGTACCTAAACATTACAACATGCTGGGACACGAGGTGGGTTCAGAGTCTCTTACAGATGGAGAGGAAAAATGGGGATCCCACTGCCTCCCAGCACACTCCTTTACAAGTTACTCAAAAAAAAAGGAGGGGTGTTTGGGCAATGTATGGCATGAGGATATTTTGCTCAGAGCAAAGCAGACATCTCTGTCCACACTCCCACCACCCATCCAGAAAAAGGACAGCATGAAGTTACAGCTGTGGAAACTCATACAAACAGCACTAAACTTTAATTCACAACTGAGCCCAGCACAGAGCCCCTTAATTACAACCAGACCCATGAATGTGAGGTGTCTAGAATGAAAACAAAGGGTTAAAATACCTGTCTGGATTTTTTCTTGAAAATCAGTCATTGAGAATCATCTGTCAGTAAGACAAAATTAATTACTACATGTAAAATTGAAGAAAAAAAAAAAGCAACATAAATTTAAATATTACATAATATTACAAAAATGTTCATAAAATCCTATTGTTAATGATGCATGTTCACCTTTTTAATACTCAAACTAACCAAGACTATTATACCCAATTTGCAATAATCAAAAATGAGAGCAAAAGAAAGGACTTTTTTTTTTTTAATTGCTTTGTCTGACTTTAGAAGCTTTGGAAAAAGCCTCAAATTACAGTAACTTGCAAAATTCAGTCATATTTTTGAATACTGTTCAAGGGCTGGTGCTGAAGAAATTGCTGAAGTCTAAATGTTAGACATTTATGCTTAACAAAGCTAGTAAATAGAAGCCTTAACTACTTCATTCACTCAAAGGCAATTATTGCACTTCTCTTGCAAGTATTTTACTAATTTATGCATAGTTAGTCTTACTTAGGCATTAAATCAATTACTGGTAATATATTAAATATGTTCTTAAGTTTAACATGCAAATATAGTTCTACACTGGAGTTTTAAGGCCTTTTTTGGAGACATTTGTACATGTTTACATTAAAAGGGCTTTAAAAATTTGGCAGCAAATAGATGCACAAGTTTCTTACAGCAGAGCCACAAACCTCCCACACACCCCAGGCCAGCACCCAGATGCTGCAGGATTGAAAATCAAGAATCAGGAGAAACACCTTCCACCTCCAAAAAAAAGATTAAAAAATATATATCCTAGCCAGCATATTATATGGAGTGCTGCCTCCAGCTGGGATAATTATTAAATTAATAATTTTTTAAAAAGGCACTCAACAGTCCTTGAGACATTAAACCTGAACACCAAAAGCTAACAGGATGAAAAGGAGTAAGTTCAGCAGAGGCTGGCTACATTCACCCCTGTAAGACACTGCTGGGTGCCTGAGTGAGGAGCTGAAAAGCCTTTTTATTGTGGCTCCAAAGAAGGGGCTTTGGCACTGTGCAGGGCCAGTCCAGAAGGTATATCTGCCTCAGGAATAGCTCATCAGAACCTTAACATACAGAGCTTCTGCTGGTAGAGAAACAGGTGTAAAAATAATACTGAAAAAAAAAAAGAAATCCTGGATTTAGCAATTTAGCAGAAATCTTTTTAAAAAAAAAATAATTGAAGTGTACAGAACCATTAATACTGCCCTGCACCCAGAGGACATCTCTGGCAGACTGCTACTGGGAACTGCCCCTGGACAAAACCAGGTACCACCAAAGCATGGAGCCTCACAGCTCACAGAGCAGGCATGGGCACAGTGCCTGCTGTGACAAACAGGCAGCAAAAAGATCTTCCCTGAGGGTACAATACCTCTGTGCTTCCTTCCATAAAACTTCCCCCCAAAAAACCCAAAATAACAACAACAACAACAAAACCAAAACCAAAAAAAAAAAAACAAAAAAAACCAAAAAAAAAAACCCCAACCAACCAACCAACCAAAACAAAAAACACCAAAAAAAAAAAAAAGAAAAAAAAAACAACTCTATTAACATCTGCTAAGGCTGTAGAGGCAAAGAAGTCCTGTGCTAACAGTGCAGTAAGTTGGAGGTGCTCACACAGCAGGGCACTTTTGAGGAAGCTGCTCATCCCCACCTGGACCAGCACCAAGAAAATCACTAGTTCCTTCTTGGACCCAGTTTCCTCAATCAAGAAAGCTGAGACTACAAATTGCTATTAAGAGTTGGAAGGAAAAACTGTCTTTTTGTTGAAGGAATGAGGGGAGGGGGGGAATAGTAAAGCAGCAGAAAATGGGGATTGGTTGCCAAACTGGAAAAATCAATTATTCTACTGAACAACAGTAGTTACAAATATAGCTGCCTCTACTCCCTCCTCCTCCTCCTCCATTGAACAAATTGTTAAAAGAACCAACAATCTGTTGAACGAGAACCCCCGGTATGGTGTCATCATTTAGAAAGTGAACACAGAAAAGGTCTTGTTAAAAAGGAGGCACAAAGCTCCAGACACAATTTTGGATTCGCCCTGGGTGAATCCCTGTGTTCATTTTGTCGAGTTTAAAGCAGCCATTCTGAACGGGGTGTTTGATCATATCAATGCAAATAAATGCTTGAAAAGCACCCAAAACAGCCCAGACCATGACCATAGTGTTTGGACTCCTTCCATCTAAAAGCAAATTCCCACAGTCACTTAGCCCCCCATGTAAGATCATCTTCACTTGGTTGTTTGGGTTTTTTTTTTTAAAGCATATAACAGCATTGTCTTTGGTCCAATTATTGCACTTTTAAATGCAAAATGAGGCTTCAAAACCAGCTGATAAATGCTTCTCTTCATGCAGGATGAATAAAAACCTGGTGGTGACACACCAGGTTGGCAGCATTGTAGAGCAAGGTCCTGCGGGTTTCTTTGGAAAAACTGCTCCAGCATGAGAGGCGGACAAAGGAGAATAGTGGGAATTTTTCTTCCCTGCCACATTGTTGATTAGGGTAGTGTTGAGTGAAATGGGAGGTGTCAGTAAGGCAAGGCTGCAGTGCAAGGCTGGGGTTTGAGTCAGGATGGGGGCTGAGGGCCAGGATGGGCACAGCAGGGTGGGCACCCACAGGCACCTGCAGCATTCTCATTCCTTTAAGGAGTTTAAGGAATTCCTTTAAGGAGTTTTTGCCTCTTTGCTGTTGAAATAGTGGTCTGGTAAAGGTGAGGGGTGCAATACTGAGAGATAATGAGCATTTCCAAGTGATATGCAACACCAGACAACCATGGCCAGCACACCATTACAACAGCTCCTGGTTTAGCCATCTCACTCCAAGTTATGATTTTTTAACATTTCTGGCCCATGGCAGGTGGGTTTGCATGCATCCTGTTAATAAAACAGGATCTCATGGCAAGCTTCAATGCCATCTTTGCACTTGTACTCTCAGGCACTTACTACAAGGAGTGCACTCATGCCAATATACTTCGTTTGCCAGGCTGATAAAATAATGCTGGATGCCGTTTTTGCTTTCTTTTCTTTGTCAGATGACTACATTAAAAAAACACGCTAAAAATCTAAGAATCTTAATAGCTGTTGAGCATTCAGCAGATGGTACTATCTAGACCCAGCTAATTCGAGGCCAAGCAGTCTAAATCCTGGTTTCAGAAAAGGAATAAAATGTAATAGTGAAATAGTGGGGTGAAAACAATGCTGAGAGAATTGAGGGTATCATCCATTCCCTTTGCTTGGAAAATAAAGGGCAGTTACTATTCCTGATGGCAGAAGGTTTGACCAATGTGCCAGCAAAAAAAACTGAACATGATTCCCTATCTATTCTGTAAAAGTGCCATTTCAGGAGTCACATGTGATTAACAAAGGGGCAAAGGGACACAAGTCAGAAATTCTGCCTTTGCTCTACGAGACTACCTTTAAAACAGCCAACCATGGAAATTAAAGCAGTTTCCAAAATATTTACATTAAGAAAATGTGCCATTGCTGAACTGTGCATAGAAACTGCTATTTTATGTTCATACTTTTAAAGCTATTTTTTAAATTCTTTCTAATGAGGAGAGCTACATTTCAGAGAGGAAGGCACAGCAAAACTGAAAAAAAAAAAAAAAAAAAAGAGGATGATTCCCAAGTACAAAGTGCAATGAAAGGCTGTATATGCTTTTCATGTAAGCATACATTATGCCTTCCATATTGTTAAAACTTGCTCATCACTGAACTACTCTACATGTAACTAAATTACAAATGGCTCAATGATAACAAAACATAGCAAATTAAGACAGAATCAGGTCAGACTTCTGTTTGAATTATCTAGCTGTGTCTCTAACCTGGCAGAGTATTTGGCCACAGTCAAAAATACATTAAATACACACAAGCATATTTATATACATACACAAATATATGTCTGTATGTGAAAAAAAATGCATTTAAAAAAAATACAAAATGCATAGGAGGCAAATCTATGTTCCAAGGGGATGGAGGGGGAAAAAAGGACACATTTAAACCAAGACACCTTAATTTGGGGTATGATCAAACCCCCCCCCCCCACCCCCCCCCCCCCCCCCAAAAAAAGCCTGCCCAAGAGCAACAAAACAAAACCAAAGCACACTGAGATGCAAGACAAAGCATTTGCATCTTTGGATACCTGATTTGATCCTGTCATCAGGAAGGTAGACACCAGCTCAGATACTCAGAGACTGTGTGAAATTATAGACAGAAATCACAGTAAAAAATGCTAAAGGCAGTGATCAGAGTAAAAGGTTCATTGCAAGGAGAAGGTAGTAATACTGCACATTAATGAAAGCCTGGACCTATCACCTGCTGTAATAATTATCATGCTAATATGGGGGGTTGCCTCGGTTTGTGGTTTTTGGCATTCCCATTACTACCAGAAACTGCAAATTCAAACACTCTATGTGTAACATAAATGAAAAGATTCTCACCTTAATGCTGTGCAAGAAATAAATTATGTTTGGTTTCCTTTTTTTTTTTTTTTTTCATTTTCACTTTTAAATTTCCTTTGACTGGGTGAACCTCAGGCTATGGAAATGCACGCAGGCATTGTAGCTGCACAGATACCAGCATACAAATCTCTTCTGTACAGGAAACACATCAACACTAATCCATTTTCTGTACAAAATGTAAAACTTCACATGTTCTGCTCAAGCTCATTACTGACTAGTATCTTAAGCTTGTCAAGTGTTCTAAAGGAGCTTTCCAAGAGAAGTTTGTAGTTAAGCATATGGTAAGCTCGTCCAGTCCATATGACTGGTTGAGCATCGACCACTACTGTTGATACAGTTTCCCTCAATATTATGACAGTATTTGTCAATGAAAATTAAATTGCTGTCAAACTTTTCCCACTAAACTTACAGCACAGCACTCAGACAGAGCCAGCTTCATGACTCAAGCCAATAAGGCCTCTTCTAAACACTCCTCTTTTTTACCCATTTGTGGAAAATTCCCTCTGGATTTATTTCTGATTTTTGCAATAAAGGCTTTCCAGTGCTTTCTGTGGAAAAATTCTGTGAAGCCATATTTAATGCGTTTACTGTCTTTTCCTATAGCCTGTGAAAATCCCACTCAGCAATATCTGGGTGATCTGCAGGGGCAGGTGCTCACAGACTGTGGAGCACGTGATGACACTGTGCCAAACTTGAGGAATCACACATGGATGCAATGTGTCCTGCTCATGTGCACAAATATCTGCTTGAAGCTCATATTTTGAGGGTCAGGGAATAGTCATATAATGAGAAAAGCCTGAAAAAACCTAGACCAAACAGGTTCAAAAAAATAACAATCACAGTTTTATTATCTTTGAAATAATTCTGAGAAGTTGGTGAAATATTGCATGTTTTAAACAAACATGCTGCAGGTTTCTTCTTCACCTTTTAGCTTTGCTTTCAAATGCTGAAAAACAATCCCCACCAAAAAAAAGAAACTTTATAACTTCCTAAGCAATTATGTCAAAGAAGGCTGTTTCTTAATAAATTTTAAACTCAAAAAAGTGGCATTATAGCTATTTTTATGGGTCTTTTTGGTTTTTTGTTTTTTCAATAACACATTAAAAAAAGGTGTAATAGAAATGCCAACAGTGAATAAGCAGTCTGGGAAGAAAAAAAATATTGGAGTGTATACCAAGAACACAAGAATGGCATTAATTGCAGTAGGTACTGAAAGAGAGTTGCTTTTAGTTGGTGTTTTACCATCTCCCTTCTAAATATGCATCTGGTCTCAGCTACAGGAAAATACTTCTAAGATCGATTTATATCATCGTTCTGGAATTGTAATTCTTTGCTACCATTCTCCTGACTACATTCCCCATTAGCTGACACAACCAGTGCCTCAGGACCAGCAAACCAACACTATGTGACACTTGCTAAAATGTGTACCACCCAATTTTAGAAGTTGCCCCTGCTGCTGGTGCCTGTGGTGGGGAGCAAGTCTGAGTTTGGGCTGGGCAGACCCCACTGAGGACATCCCAAGGCATGTCTCACAGGTATTTCCAGAGGCCAGGAAAAGCTGACCCGCCCTGGGAGGCTCCTGGGTGTGCTGGAGGTGCTGGGAGGGATGCACTGCAAGGTGCTGCCTGGGAATGGAGCCCATTCCAACCCAACCCCAGGTCCAGGAGGGGCAGCTGCCAGCCCAGGGACCACCTCACCCTGGGACTTTTGTCTGCAACTCTTATTGTGTCATTAAAACAGTCCTACTCAAACAGATGGGCACTCTTTCCATCCAAACACAGCAGATAGAAAATACCTTACATCTCCATGCCCTTCCACAGCCAGGTGCTTCAGTTTGATTTTTCTACTCTAACAGATCAAGCACACACGGAAATTCTGATGCGGTAGAAAATCAGAAGACAAGATGTTTTTCTCTTTTCTAATCTGGGGCTGCAGAAATACAAATCAGCAGCAGTGAGGCTTTTCTTCTTCAGGGATCCTTTTGTGAGGGACAGGGAATAGTGCTCAAGGTCATTGGCTTTTGTGTTTTTGACGAAATTATTTGTCTGCTTTTAAATTCAATGGGCAATTTCAGTAGCAGCCACTTCCAAAAGCCTAAATTTGGCAGTTTGTAATACTTAGTCAGTCTGTTGGGAAGGCAGCAATGTCCCTAAAATACAGATATGGAATTAAAATATGGAGCAGAACAATGACTCTATTTGTCTCTTATATGGAGACACATACACAGAGATTACTCAGATGGAAAAAGGGATATAAGAAGAATCCCAAAAATGACAAGTGCACATTAAGCATCATCATGTTTTAGACTGAGATATTTCTTTGAGAAATTATTTGCAACTTGGAGCTGTACCTCTGCAGCACACACATGGCTTGGGGATGATGAGCAATTGGAGCAGAGATTAGCTGGAGACTCTAGCAGAGAAAAATGGGAGAAGGCTGATACATATCTATGTTCAAAGGTGATAATGTCACCCTGGCCCATCACAATTTCAGTAGGCTGATGGTGGAATTTAAGCCTCTCTCATATCGAGTACACAAAGAGGTACATCTTGGCAGTATAACAAAAGCCAATGTGGGTGGCAAGGTAGCTGCAAATTTAAGCATGAATGCTCTGGATGTGGGGGCTTGCACCTGATTACCAGATGCTTCAAGCAGATGGCCAGGGAGAGGAGAGAACAAGGCTCATGGTTGCTTTGATAGGGTTACAAAAAGCACCAAAACCAGGAAACAGAAAAAAAGAAAACTTCCCTGACTGCACAAGGCATCAGACCAACAGGGCCACTGAGACACAGCACACTCTGCACCAGATTTGGGAGGTGAGTTCCAGAATTAGACTGGTGGTTCAATATCAGCAGCAAGACTCATTGAAATGGGGCTCAGAAGAGGGGGATGAAATAATATATGTATTACCATCATGCAAAATAGGGAGCTGCTATTTAAATACAGGTTTTTCTTGGGGTTTTCCACCTTGGAGCAGTTCCTCCATGGGAGGCTTTGCACTGATCATTTAGTACATGTGGGAATCAATATAGGCTCTTTCTCTGGGGCTGGACTGATGCTTGTAGGAATGCTTCCCTACAACAGTCAGAAGTGCCAGAGCTTGCTAAATAAAAACAAACAAATAAACAAACAAACAAAAAGCCACATTACAAAGGAAAAATCAAAAGGCTCATTCTGTTCAGTGGCAAGGTTTTGAGAAACAGCATTTCAGCTTCACACAACAGAGAACAAATTTGAGGATTTGACTCTACTTCACCCTGATGAGTAACCAGACAAATTTCGGCTGAGTAATCCCCTTCAATGACTTGAGCAGCATTTGTGTAATGGGATGCCTGATCCTGCCTCAGGACCATCTGATCTGGCACTGTCAAAACACAATTCTGGTTGGGACAGGGGACAGCCACGAGCCTTCCTGTCCTGATATCCCATCAGAGCACTGAGAGAGAGGGTTACAGTGCTGGTGTAAACCGTGGGTAACCAGTGACCTGAAATCATTAAAAATCTGTGTTCATCACATTTCTCAGGAGGAGGTGGCTTCAGCTGAGTGTCTTGGCTAACCTCCCACTCTGATCACTGCACCCTGCCAGCTCCACTGCCCTGAGTCCTTTTGGTTTAGTATTTTATTCTTCGTAATTCCTTCCTGCTATTTCTTAGGAGCACACAGGATGGAGGGCAATGCTCTCTGAGGGCACCACCAGCCATCAAAATGGTTCTTCCACACCTGAGCACCACAGAAACATATGGCAAAGATAGAAACATGGTACCAAACACCCAAACACAGCATCCAGCTGGCATGACCCCCATGGACCTGCAAGGCAGGGGGCTTGGTCCTCATTCAGAAACACAACTTCATATTCATGCTGCCAGCCTCCACAAACCTGCCTCTACACCAGCATAAGGAATGTTTGACTGGTTACTGCACTATAAAATCCCTAACGTGCTGCAGTGGAAGCAGAGAGCTGAGGTTAGGAGTGATGTAAGGTGGTGGCACGTTGCCTTCATGGCTGCTGAGCCCAAAACCCCCTCTTTCATCTTCTTGGTGGTGGCAAACTGTGATCAGGAGGTTTGGTGCCTCCAGACCCTCTTTGAGAAGGCTCACAGCAGGCAGTGCCACCCCCTCTATCACACACATGCACAGAGAGAGGGTTCCCCCAATTCCTTACCCCATCCCAGCCGTGGGGATGCTTTATTTTGCTTTATTTGCCAATCAACAGCCAAACTGCCCCTTCCTGGGGACAGTCCCCTCTGCCTCCCCAGGCTGCCTGTGGCACTCAGGAGGGGGCACAAGGGTGGCAGGGAGGCAGGAAAGGAGAATCTCACTCGCTGCGGCCGCTCCTCCTCCGTGTTCATCATTACAGCTCATCCGCTCAGCACCACTTTTTCCTTCTGCACAAATAATTAAGAAACACCTGTGTTCTTTTCATTCAATAACACAGAGAAAGCCTCTCTTTTAAGCTTAGATTATTTTCTGTGACCACGATTCAGCTGACAAAATAACAATGACTCACTTTGCCAAGGACTGAGGAAGGGGGGGAGGGAGAGGCTGTCAACGCTACGTTAAAAATAAAAATATCAAATAAATATTATTGAAAATAAAGAAAGATGCCACCTTAAGATTTATCTCCTTCAAAATGGCCGGTGCCCCCATGCAACTTTGAAATCTGAATAAACTCCTGGAGGTGACTCTTTGCCAACGTTCGTGCCTATGCCAGCTTTCTCACAAACGAACAGCTTGTATCTCCATGAAAACCAATGGATGGAACAAATTGTATTAAATTATGTAAAATGATACTAAAGAGCACAATCTACCAGTAAAAAAAAAATATTTAAAAATTGGAAAATCTTGTTTTTATAAATTTGAGAAAATTGTAAAAGATAATTGGGGGGGGGGGATGATACATTTTTATTACACTTAAAGGGATGTCTCGTGGATATAAGCAGGAAATGAGATTTATTCTCTCATAGGTCAGACACACATAATTCTTTGGTGCCGTTGATACCTGTGAGTTATTTAGCCTTCCTCATACTTTAGCATGTAGAGAAATCCCATCTCTATGAAGCTGAGCATAGCCCTGTGACAGTCTCAAATTGTCCCTCCCCATCACACTGTAGGAGCTGTCAGTGCACATTATGTATCCAAATTTCTTTCTACTTCTCAGAGACCCTTTCTGGAGGGGGAGGGGGATGCAAATAACAGCAATTAGCACAAATTTACTATATCTTCATAAAATTATTAAGGATATTTTCAGCACCTACTGAAGACTTTTATAATTTAAATATCCTGATACATCCATGCAAAGAAGATTCCAGTAACTTTGTCTGAAATGGGTTTTAAATTGATGATTTCCAAGCATGAGTCAGTTAATCATGAACAAAAAGATCTGACTATTTCTGTATCTAGGGTGGTGGATAGGGTGAGGGTGTGAGATTTTTTGGCTGGTTTGAGGCTTTAAATGACACTGTACTGACATACAATAGGGAGTCAAAATTCAGGGCTTTGTTCTGACAGCCTGCAGCCCACGGGGAGCCCCTGGAGCCCCAGCCTTGTGCAGGGCTGTGCCCACAGGTTGGAGGCAGATTTTAGAAAACAAGTTCATCCCTGTGATGGCAGCAGGACCTGGCTGTGGGCTGGTGCTCCTGGTGGAGTCCTTCTGCTGCAGGCAGAGACAGAACACCTTCTGGGGCCAGGGGAGTGGTCAGTGGGTCAGGGCTCAGGTGTGCAGGGGGCTCCCTCACCTGCCCATATCCACTGATGGGGAGAGAAATGGAGAAGTCTGCTCTGGCTTATCCTGTCTTCAATCAAAGAGACAGAGCACCATTAATCTAGGTTTTTTTATAAAGAGGTTTGTCTGCATGGGTCTAATTTTAACCCCCCCCTTCCTTTTCCTACTTTAACCCCCCATTCCCTTTTCCTATTTTCTCCCCCTGTCTCCATTGCAAGGCCCTGAAATGCAGACTCATGATTCTTGGCTGCAACAGATAGTTAATTTATTCCTCAACTGCATTAACTCAGCGTACATCCAAACCTTCCTAACCTAACTCTGGAAGAATATGCCACATGACTGGGGGTTAGCTTGAACTCTCAGTTCTGCCACATCGCTCTCCACTGGAGATCTTTGCAGCCCTAAAAAAAAAAAAAAACAACTTAAAAATAAAAAAACCAAAAAACTTGTGCAGCCAGTAAAGCACATACAAGAACCGCTCAGCAGGACAAATGAGCATTGTAGCTTCCATAGTCACATACACCACAGGGAGCCTCAACTAATTTCCACTCTCAATAGAGCTTATACAGACCTGGAAGCTTAAAATTGTTCCCGTCTTTCCAATGAATAACAGTGGGATCCTATAAAAAAGACACTCCTTTCCTGAAAGGCAGGAGGAATTTGAAGGCCTGGGGGCTGCAGTGGGAGAAGTGGCTCTGCCCTTTCCCTACAGGGTAAATGGCAAAACCAACTGCACCCAATAAACCACATGGGCTTTCCTGACCAGCCAAAGAGCCCACCTGAGACTGGCAAACAGAGGGAGCTGGGGCCAGCCCTGCCTTCTGGAAAAGGACACTGTGGTTGCTATTTTTGCAAACAGGTAGAGCTTAAGAGCTGGCTCTGAAGGGTTAATGCTTGGACTTGACAAATTTCTCTGTCTCTGTGATCCAGTCACCACAGCCTACCCTCATGACTCACAACAGCTGGAGTTGCTAAACTGGCAGCGTCACAGTGTGGCATCAGGAAATTTAAGATAAAAACCCATATACAATACGCAAGGAATCCTAATAAATTCTGGAAACTGTAGACATGTAAATCTCCAAGCACTAAAAAAGCATCCTGCTAGAGAAACTATTTTTAAAAAAGGCTATTAGGAGGTGTGAAAGTGAAGCTGTCTATTATGTTTCTAAAGAAAGGCACCAAATGCTTATTTTTCATCCCACTGAATTGTGAGAGCCCGTTCTTGACAGACAGTTAGCACAAGGTCACTGCCAGTCACGGGCTCCTGGCCAGCACAGCCTCCCGGACATCACAGGGACCAGGGAAAACTGAACTTGCTGCAGCAACGCTGGTTTAGATCATCTGAATGAAACCTGATCCCAGCTGCTGCTTGCTGGGTTTCTCTTCCCTACCTTTTTTTATGCAGCGGGATAATTTGATATATTTTTTTCATCGTTAAAAAATCCAGCAGCTCCTCTACTTATGTGTTTTGGGTTTTTTTTTTTTTTTAATGGGGTAAATTGAGGGAATAAAGTATAATAATAATAAAAAAAAAGAGATGGGGAAAATATTTCCCTCCCCTCTGTGCAGCTCCCACTGCAGACAATGCAAATCCCACAGCACGTGTTTGCAGGGAAATCAGAGCACACTCAGGGCTAGAAGTGCAAGTTTGTCTCATCTAAATGATTAAACTAGTAACAGTTATAAACAAAGAGCTTTTTATCCCACTGATTTCAGGATGGGTTAGTGCTTTTCTCCAAACAGTCTTCAAATAGTTTATGCTAACCAAAATATCCCTCCAAAAACAGAGCCATGCAGTGACCAAATAAACAAGAAGATTACTCCAAGGGGGAGACGGCAGCACACGAGGGGAATCCAAATTTTGTGGGGCAGTGCTGAGATCCTGACAAACCCAGCAAGCTCCACAGTCACGTTTTTATCTGCACAAAAGTTCTTATTTAATGTCCAACCTGCAGCAAAAATGGTACACCCAGAAACCACTTCCTTCTGCTTCAGCTCCTGTGATTTCAGCCAAAAGTGCCCTCAGATTTTTTCTTTTTGTACTTTACTATCTAAACACTTAGGTTTGTGTGTTTTATTATCTAATTTAATAAAGAAGGAGCTTTGAGAAAGCAGTTATCAAAGGAGATAGAGGACTCTGTGGTCAAATTTCATCTTTTTCAGTTGTCCATGAACCAACAGTCCTAAATCCTCATTCCTTCTCCTTTCTACAGGTATGAGCACACCTAGACCTTTGCTAACTACCCAATACACCCTTCCTTAAGTACCAGGAGAAAATTTCCTGTCATGTCAAAAGCTGCTCACAGAGCTCAGGAATCACTCTGTAGCAAAACTGCAGCAACACCCTTAATTTGCTTTCACATTGGCTTCTTTTTTTTTTTAAATATTAAAAACATATTTCATCATTACAATCTACATTTCCATTCACACATCTTTTTCATTATTTTTTATCAGCTAATCTAAAATGATACGCCAAGTGCTACCTAAAGAGCCAGTTTAATATTAGTTCTTAGAAGGAAAAGATCTGATTCAGATTTTGCTCAGAGCTCTCTTCCATGAAAGCACTGGAGTCACACTGGTATAAAAGTGATGTAAGTAAGAGCAGGATCAGCTTACAGGTGTTAGGCAACAGAGCAAAAGAATGCATGTGTATAAAATCTTACAGCACTCTATACCTGTGATGGAAGTGCTATTTAAACACACAGCAGTTGAATGAACAAAAGAATGGCTTTGTTTTTTAAAAAAACCAAACTATGTCATTGCAAAACACCACGGGAGCAATTGCTTTCTCTCCCAAACGTTGCCTAAAAAATCCAGAGCACTTGGACTAATAAGAACCTTTTCCAAATTCAGTGCTTCTAAAAATATGAAGTCTATCATAAAAACACTTATACAGGTGATACACACTTTTTTCATGAGACTTTTATGCAAGAAATTGGGCTTGCATATTACACATTATTCAAAAAGAATAATTAAAGTCCTACATGGACACATATCTGCCTCAGGGCAGACCTTTTATGTTGTTTTGCATTCCACGTGTCACTCAAAAGAATTGCAACTGGGGAATGATGTTGAACTAAAATAAGACAAGAACACATTGACTAAAATTATACCCTGTCCAATTTGCTGACACCCCTTTAGACATCTTGCCATGATTGCTCTGGTGCAACCACTGTTCTGCGTATGGGTGACATTTAAACTGAGCATAGTTGTACACTGAAATCAAATAAAGGATTTGATGACTTTTTTTTCCTTCTCCTTTTTGATACTGAAAAGTACACAGGATTTGAAAGCAGAAGAAAAAGGACATACTTTGAGCAGTGATCTGCTTTTGTTATCCTGTCTAGGAAAAGCATTGTTGGTTTTCTACAATTAATATATTTGTGTGAGAATAATCAGATTAGGAGCTTGAATCTTCAGCTCTCATGCGCCCAAAACTCCTACAGAAGTTAATGGGGGGTTTCAGCTCATGAGGATAACAGGGCTGAGCCTTTATTCTGCAAAGACAGATTTGCCCAAGGCCTGACAAGTGAACACATTTAAGTGGCACATTCTTTGTGTGGTTTGCCTGGTCCCGCTGGCTGGGGGTGCAGGGCACAGCCCCTTCTGGGGGTCCCCTCACCCCACCCCAGCCCTGCCCTCCCAGCAGCTGCTCAGAGAGCCACGAGCACAGGATGAAAACCCAGGGATTTTTATGACACATTAGAGCCTTTTTTAAAACCACTTAGAGCTAAATTTAACACATCCTCTGCATGCTACCCATCCCACCTTTCCTTCCCACCTCTAGCCTTCTCTTCGGCTGTTTTGTTTTCTCTTTCATTTCACTCACTTCCTTAATTAAGTTGATAATGTAATTATGTCACAGCTGTAGCATCCTCCTCTTGCAGAGGTGGCTGGATTTCTGTAACTTCAGCCTGTTTGATGATTGAGTGATAGATACAGAGATAATTGTAACTTCTCAGAAATCTTATAAATAAGTTGTAAAAGGAAGGCGCTGGCTACAGCACGAGGGGGACTAATGTTTGGTGTCAAGTGGGTTTTGCTTGCTTTGTGTGGAAAGTCAGAGCTATGCAGGAGAAGGGAAGCAGCAGGGAATGAGGGTTTTTAACACAGAATTCCTAAGTGCTGGGAGAGGGAAAGCACTTCAGTTGGGGGAGGGAAAGAGACCTTCATCTTTCAGTAATTGTCAAGGCAGAGGAAAGAAAGCAGCCAGTTCAGTAAAATCTCAGCATCACCACCCTCCCCTCCTCACAAAAAATACACAAAAGGTGTTGCATTGAGCTCCTGTATACATTCTCAAATGGAAAAACCTGATACTGTGAGCAAAGGGTTCAAGCTAATTTGACAGATAACCTGTAATCAATATATTTGCCTTCCTATTTTGCTAAAGCGTAAGAATTTCCTGGGATGTACTTGATATATGACTCTTGGTAATGAAAGAATACTATCCCTGACCTTCTATTACATATGGAAATATTAAAGTGTTTTACATCAACACATCATGGCATATTAATAGGAGACAATCTAGGGGAACAGTTAACCGAGAAGAGGAAAAAGCTTCATCAACTACTCCAATTTCCAGAAGAGGATCAGAAGTACTTGCCTGTATGAACAAACAAAACATATCTACTGGGAAATGTAAACAGAGTCGGTGTGAATCATGAGACCCATCATGTTTTGGAGCAAATCTGCAAGCACATGCATATTCCAGAAATAAAATCTATTAGCAGGAGGTCAAGGTTGCACACTGAAGCAAGTAAAGAGCTAAAACTTGGCCTATCTTCTTTTGATGTTGGCTTGCTCGCTTCTTCTCTCTTCATGTGCTACCACTCAGCTATTCTTGATATTCATCATCTTTCAGCATGCACTTAGGGGACTCTTACATGGAAAACAAAGTTCTCCTCACCATGTCTACATGTGCAGCACAGCCTGCCTTCCCTTCCAAGTGCTGGGGGGTGGTTACTAAAAATACCGCTCTCCAAACATTACCATGCACACACCAAACTTTGATCTTCCAAGCTTTTTCTACACCAGCTTGAAAGCTACAATCCTTATTGATGCCTGTATAAATTTCAGCTGAAAGGAGAGAAGTGGGGTGTCTTTCTCTAGCAGCTCTGATACTCTGCACAGATTTTGTCACACACAGCACGTGCACAAAATTTTGTGAAGCTTTTTGCAGAGCGCGCTCTCCCAAGGAAGGAGATGCTTCTGGTATTTAGCACCCAGTAGGGACAGCATTAAAATAAGGCAGATTCTCCTGACTTGACAGGATACCTCTCTGCTGGTGCCAGGCCCCCATGGGATCAAAGATCTACCTCAGCTATACCTTCAGTCAGCCTTTCATCTGCCACAGAGCTCCCCACCAGCAGAAAATCTCTAGGTTTGCACAGCTGCAGGCCAGCTACAGCCATTAGTTTTACCAGGATCTCTGACCATCTTGGGTCTGACATGTGGTCAAGTCACAAAACAGGCTCTGACATACACACACTGCTAGCACAGCTGTCTCTCTCAGAAAAACGTTATAGGAATGGTTATTCTTAAATTTTCCAAGGCAGAAAAGGGATGCTCAGGTTTTCTATGGGGTTTTCCGCAGCTTTAGAGAAGCAAACAGTGTGAACAGGATCCTGCCTGGTGTTGTTTTGATTTTATGGTGTTTGGGAAGATGACTTCTAGCAGGCATCTGCAACCAAGGTGCAGAGCTGCTAGTGGGCAATTCATAACTTTTTCGACACATCTACCTTTGTCCATTTATCTGTTCAGGAACCAAGAATCAAAGAGAAGTGCATTGACTCCAGTGCATTTGGTGGATGCTGCTTCTGATAAAGGAATCACTCTGAAGTCAGGTGAATAAACAATGTCCAGAAGACACTTTGGGAACTTTTAAGCCCTGTTAGGATAATACTGTTGGGCAAGCTTCACAGCTCTAGACAGCATGGACACCTCAAAACCATCTCCATGTCACCACAGCTTTAAGGCTGTGTTTACTCTGCTTCACTTTGGTCTCTCTCATCTTTAAAAAGCAGGAGTAGAGAGGGAAAGAGAGCCCAAAGTGTGGTAACCTACTGTGGTCAAAGTTAACAGAGAAACCATGAAAAACTTCAGGTCATTTCACATGACTGCATTGATTATTAGATAGAGAGAGTTCCTGAGAATGATTACAAGCTCAATCATTTCCATATTTCAGGGATTTCTGTGTGGACTGAGATGGAGGCAGTTGTGCAGCCCGTTGGAGTGGAGGGGAAACTGTGCCCTCTACCATGCAGGCAAACCAAAAAGCTTAGTCTTCAAGGGAGGAATCCATTAGCAACTGCCTAAAGAACTTTCTTGCTATTATGAAATGGAAATTATTTGTAAAGAAGGGTTAAAAGTCACGTGCAGGCATTCACTGGGAATTATTGACATAGGTATGACATAGAAGATAGCCAATCAAAAAGCAATTTTATAAACATTGTTATTAAATAGTATGGTAATTACTTTAAGTACTGGAGGAATGTCAGGGTCATTTGAGAGTTTTGTTGGTGTCAGAGATTTTTATCTGACACTTAGGGTATCAATGACACTTAGTATATTTATTCTGAAATGTGAGCTCTGTCGCCAGCCTAGAAGCTAATTCACATACCACCCCACACTTATACAGAAATAATTTCTGAATTTTATTTCATTCACTAAGTATCCAGCAATGCAAGCGTCAAAGCTCTCCACACATAAAAGTATGGAAGTAATTAGGGATTATGTGGTAAGTGTACAAACATAGTTTATATTACTGTGTATTAGAAAGGACCCCTTTTATAGCTGCCTTTGTCAATTTGACAGAGCAAAGGGTTTTAATGTACTGTAATAAGAAATGTAAGAGGGGGCAAAGGACAGAGTGGCTGTGATGCCTGTTTGTAAACTGCCTGGCCCCAAGGTCCTCCCTCTCTCCTACTCATCCATGCTCCATGCTGATTCCGTGGTCATACACATTTTAACCGAGTTAATAGCAGGCTGGTGGGGGCAGAGGCTGGGGGACATCCCTTAAATGCACGCTGTCAGCTGCCTCCAGAGCTCAGAGCACTGCTCCCATGCTGCACATGATCAGCAGCAAAACTTCCGTGATAAAGCATCTTACAAAAACATTCTATTTTATTTTTGCCCTGGGCTACAGTTCCACTCAGGATCAGGTGACTGACTGAAATAAATAAATATAAAAACTGCCTGTGAGGTGAACACAGGCAGGCAGGGTGACATCCCAGGCAAGCCTCTAAGCTGACATTTTACAAGCTTGAAATTTGTAACGGGGGTTCCTGTGGCTTTGTGGTGGATTTGTTCCACACCTGTTCCCCATCAGGAGCAGAGAGGGTGCCCAGCCCAGGAACACCTCACCCCAACCAAGGCACCACCCTGCTCCCTCCCTCTAATGAGAAACAGGTCCCTGCAGCCTCCCCATGCCCTCCACAGGGATATGCAGTGTTATTTACCACTCAGAAGGCCAACAGCATCCTCCACTTCACATGTACTAGATGACAGAGGTGCTTCACAGCAAGGAGCTCTGAATGTAAATTGTAATGTGAAATACATACAACCTGCAAACGTCCCTGTTACACTCTGTGAACTTCAGCTCAATTAGAAAAAGAAATCAGCTGACATTGATTAAATGCTATTTTTGGTATAAATGAAAGGAAAACTATACCAACACAGATTTAGCACAATTTTAAAACAAAACCCAAAGGGTGCAAAAAAGGTGTTAAAAAAGGACCACAGCATATGCTTTAGAAATGGATATACACATAAAACACAAATAAAACACGTTTTGAAAGATGTGGGATAACTGCAAGGCAGTGGCACCTCTCATCCCCCCACAGGTGAGGCAGCCACCCCTCCATCAGACAGTCCCTCTCCTGCCTTCAACTTGCACTACACCACTGGGCAAGCCATGCCAAAATCTGCTGGTAGGTAGCACTAGACAGTGCTGGCAATCCAGCACGGGAATTCCAAAATATTTTACAAAAGGCAAGCTGGCACAGAGCTGCCCTTGCCACCCACAGCTGCTCACTCTGTCCTGTGGCATGGGAAGCTCTGTCACAGAGCTGAAATTACAAAGGGATCTTGCATTTTTCTTTCCCCTTTTATGCCAGGTTCATCCCCAAGATCTACAGTGCACAGCCTAATACCTGGAATAAAAATAAGGCCTCACTGCAAATGTGGAAAATCACATTTTACTGTGATTTATGCAGTAGATAATATGTTCTGGCTGCAGATTGACTGAATTTGTGGTCCCACATTAAATCTCTAATCTGAAGCATACAGAGGCTCCTCAGCAGAAGTTTGCACTGTGGCATAAGTACTTGCTAGGAAAGTAAATAATCCAAAAGGCAACTACTTCCAGAAACAACATTAAACAGAGCAGTGTTTCCTGATGCTCTGGAAACACAACAATTTAATGTGTTGATAGTTACTTGGCTCTTTGAGAAAACAGGAAGCTGAGTTAGCCCTTCTGCAAAGGGGGTTAGCAGTTTTAGTCTTAAGAGTTCTGACACTCTGGAAGCTCTGGCTGTGGTTTTTGTACAGAGATAATAAATACAGGCTTTGATAGGGAGCTCATATTTTAAAATAATGTCACTGATCTCCATTTGGCATGCAGCAGAGATGTGGCAAGCATGATGAGAACAGGAGAAAAGATCAGTCACCAGGAAAAAATAGAGTACAGGAAACAGGTGATAGCTTTAGTATAATGAATTCCCTAACTTTAGTTTTAAGTTTATTAATTACAGACAGACACAGGTCTAGGTGGCATGATTTAAATACTCTATTTAGTTCAGCATTAAGAGTTTAGGGATGTTCAGGTCCTGACACAACTTTGCTCCAGGCTGGGCTAGATCAGGACATTGCCTTCAGCAGGTTCACCCCCAAATCCAAGCCCTGCTGGTTATCTCCAACCCACACCAACCCACCTCCAAACTTTCTCTCCAAGTCCTCAATGTCTTCACTGTTTTGGGTACACAAAACATCTGTGGGATGCTCTCATTCACACACCTCAGCCACATGGCTTTGGCATCTTTCCTTGGATAAAATGGAGACCTGTTTAATCTAGATTAGAAATAAAGGCAATCAGTCTCAGATGAGGAAAATTGCATAATATCAGTCCGTGGTCACAACATCCCCCTGGGGATAGGAAGTACCTTCATGCTGGTACAAACCACATCTTTTGTCAAGTGGCAGCACTGTGCTTCTCATTCACCTAATTCCAAGCACTCCTGGGTGACCAATACTGTCACACAATGACTTTACTACTGCTGATAAATACTACTTAAATACTGACTGATAAGAGCAATAGCCAAGGAACCAGTGGAAAAACTGGAGACTTAAGGGTGATCACTGCAGAAGTGAAAAAAAGAATGCAGATTTTTCATATCAAAAGAGTACTCTAATTTATCTGAAAGCCTAGTTCTTATCTACTGTATAGCAAAAATGCAAGCCTCAAAGACAAAAATCTCCACTTTCCTGTTTCAACATATTCAGAATGTAGAGAAGCATATTCAGGAAGTTTCTATATTTGATGATCTTTTTCCATTCTAAGTTTCTAATTAGTACTATGCCCTATTCTGTGAGTTTTATTTTCAGCACTAGAGCCAGCACACAACACCCAGCATGCCTATCCTTCAACCGGATAAAAATATGTGCGTCCACATTCATTCTCTAGCAACAGATCCTTTTTTATCTGCCTGCTGAGGATGTGGAGCTGGATTCACCAAGCACCAGAAGCTCAGGATCTGTTCATCCTTTCCCATTTCATTACAGAAGCACTTTAACTATCGTTGAAGGCAGACACATTTAACAGGTTGGTCTGCCACACGTCCAAGCAGTACAGATACTCTGAGACTCACAGGCAGGGAGGGTTTGCTGTACCAGTCCCTGGTGCTACAGCTAATCCCATCTGCCTGCCCTCAGGGACACAGGGGCTCTATCCAACACCAGTTTTACAGCAGCTGTATACAGTTTGCCCAACTATTTGTCTGCTGGTTTTGTTCTAGAGCAGTCTGCCCCAACCCTGATTTCAGTGTTTGGCTAGAACATCACAGAGCAGCCTGCATGCTTCCCCTCTACCCCCACCAGAATATTGCCCCCACTCCTTTTCCAGCCTGAGGACAAAGGACATTGTTCAGTCAGCACACTCCAAAAACTTGCCTTCTCACATTGACACTCTGCAGAGGACCTTTAGAAAGCTTCACCTACCCAGAAGGGAAATGCAACCAACCCCCAAAACACATCTGAATTCAGAGAGACCAGCACAGGTTTCTTCCTATCCTTTCCTTTGCTGAAGATCAACCTCCAAGACAGCAGCAACTCACCACCATGTGGGACTGGGGACAGTTGTGGCTGGCTGTGTGCCTGGTCCCCTCCCTGAGGGGCAGCTCCACTTCTACCCACCATAAATATTGGGGTTAGAGACCAAAGAGGTGTCCCATGCATCTCCCAAATGGGCTCTAGCTGCTCTGACTCACACCTCACCACTCAGCTTTTTGAGCCTATCTGTTTAGTACTTAAGACATTTTCCTGACTCCTGAAAAATCTTTCAGCAGGCTTATATTCACATTTAACATTAACAAAGGAAGAGCTGAAAGTACAAAAAAAATAAAAAAATCAAAATCTTGGGGGTGGGAAAAGCTGGAGGGAGGTGTAATAAAATGAAGTCAAATGAAAATAAAACAAAAGAGGAACACAGTACATAGCAGGAAAATCAAAAGACAAAATAAAAGATTAAGGAGTGCAGGTAAAGATAAAATTCAAAAACTGCTTTAAATGTTGATTCTCTCCCTACTGTTTTTGTTTCATGCAGTATTTTGATGCTAGCATCTAATTATTCTTTGCAGTGTTTTATCTCCCCCATTATAGTATCACCAGATTTTTTTTTATTGGCACTTTCCTTATTAATGATTACAACACCTACGTTTAAGGAGCTAAATGAGTTCTCTCTTTTCCTGAGCTGCAGAGAGGGGGGTCAACAGAGAAATGAGAATTATTCTGTTGTATGCAGATGTGTTATACTCAAAATTATTTTTGGCCATTGAAGCAGCTCCCACAGCTTGCTGAAGCAAAAGAAAGATTCCTCTCCATTCCAAGCTGTGACCCAGGAAAGTCAAGAGATCTCCTTCTGCTCTCCAGTCAATAACAACAGGAATTTAACAAATCTTCCAGCTTCAGCCTAAAAAGCAATAACAGTTGCTGTTTAAAAACCTGTTCTTAATTAAATTCAGCTTCCTTTTCAGAATTCAGCTAAGACACATGTCCACCAAGAGAATATAATTGTTTCTGCCACTCTGCCCTGGGTCCTGACGATTGCTGGAGTTCAGTGCCCCCATAAACAACCTGTGTGCACAGCCTGGATCCTGCATGGACACAGACACAGCTCTGTGTGCACAGCCTGGATCCTGCATGGACACAGCCCTGTGTGCACAGCCTGGATCCTGCATGGACACAGCTCTGTGTGCACAGCCTGGATCCTGCACAGACACAGCTCTATGTGCACAGCCTGGAACCTGCACACACACAGCCCTGTGTGCACAGCCTGGATCCTGCATGGACACAGACACAGCTCTGTGTGCACAGCCTGGATCCTGTATGGACACAGCCCTGTGTGCACAGCCTGGATCCTGCATGGACACAGACACAGCTCTGTGTGCACAGCCTGGATCCTGTATGGACACAGACACAGCTCTGTGTGCACAGCCTGGATCCTGCATGGACACAGACACAGCCCTGTGTGCACAGCCTGGATCCTGCATGGACACAGACACAGCTCTGTGTGCACAGCCTGGATCCTGCATGGACACAGCCCTGTGTGCACAGCCTGGATCCTGTATGGACACAGACACAGCTCTGTGTGCACAGCCTGGATCCTGCATGGACACAGCTCTGTGTGCACAGCCTGGATCCTGCATGGACACAGACACAGCTCTGTGTGCACAGCCTGGATCCTGCATGGACACAGCTCTGTGTGCACAGCCTGGATCCTGTATGGACACAGCCCTGTGTGCACAGCCTGGATCCTGCATGGACACAGACACAGCTCTGTGTGCCCAGCCTGGATCCTGCATGGACACAGACACAGCTCTGTGTGCACAGCCTGGATCCTGCATGGACACAGACACAGCTCTGTGTGCACAGCCTGGATCCTGCACAGACACAGCTCTGTGTGCACAGCCTGGATCCCGCTGTGATCCCGCAGGATCTCGGCGCTCAGGAGCTCGCTGATGAGCTGTTGCTCCTCTTGCTCGGGTCCTCACCCAGGGAGCCGGTGGAATTGGGCTGTGCCGGTGCCGCTGGTACCGGGGGAACCGGGAGATTTGGGCTGTGCTGGTTCCAGGTGGCTGCTGTTCCCCGGTGCTCCCGGGTGGAACTCTGCGCTCCCGGGATGGAGCCGCACCTGCGCCTCGGCCCCAAGCACAGGTGTGGGGTGATTGTATAACAACAGGGACCTGGGCTGGCAGGACAGCAAGGAAAGCCCAAATACGAGGGGAATAAACTTTATAGGAAAAATCAACCCAACAAAAACCAAAAACGAAACAAAACCAAACCAAATAAATAAAAAAACCCCAAACAAACAAAAACAAAAATAAAACCAGGAAGATGTATTCCTTATGTACACATTACACAGAAAAAGCAGGCAGGTTGCAAATAACTGCAGATAAACTTTTGCCACGAGCGAGAAATTTCAGTACCTTTGCAAAATTGGCAACATGCTTCAAACTTACTATTATTTTTATTTTCCCCCTTTGGAATCCAAAATATGTCTGCTGTGCTCCCCACCCAGAGCACAAGTTTCATTAATATATTGGTTTTGACTGTGGCTTTCATATGCTCTGGATTCTTAGATTCTTAGTGAGTAATTAGAAGAAATTAATAAAAATCCATGTAAATGTTGTTCTAAATAACTGCTTAGTAAACCACTATATATTCATATTACAATAAATAAATTAAATTTGCCATCAAAGTTTCATGGCAAAGCAGTAGAACTATCATATTGGAGAAGCAGACAGACAGCCTGTTGGGGAGACAAAAGCTAAAGCTTTCTTAACATAGAAAATGTTCCATGAATAGGGTTAAATACTTAATGGTTGCTAGCAAAAGATAAGACAAATATTCTTTGTTAATATTTATAGAATCCCATCAGGAACTCTTTTGTCCTAGCATTGTTTCCAAAATTCAATCCCCTAGTTATATCCATCATTTTTCATGTGATTAAAGGAATCTAAATTTGCTGCCTTGTCTTGTAAAAGAGTAAAAAGTTAGACCTGTATTATTAAAGCCTCTTGGTTAGAGCAGCAAATGCAATATTGATAGTCTGTGGTATATAAGTCTAAAAAACAGATCATACACACATGACATATAAAATACATTCACAATGTTATTGTTAAGAAGCAGGTAAAATATAAGACAAATAAAATACTTTAAACTGATAAAAGGTGAGAAATAAAATACTAGAACCACAAGGGCAAAAAACCAGGATGGCTTTGGTGCTATGGAAGTGATGTGACTGCACTGCCTGGGGCAGGAGACCTGCTGAGGCAGGGAGTGGGAACCCTGATAGCTGCTGTTATTTTTGTGATAAATATACACCTCCATTTATTTTTATGTACACAAAAGACATCTCCATCTGCAGCAGATGTGTCAGCACTGGTAACTAGCAGAGACATTTGAACCAAAGTCAGCACATCCCTGGGACAGACTGGCTGAGACAGACAGACACACCTGACTGCCAGGGGTGTGCTGCTCTCCTGAACCCCTCCACCCTCGGGGCAGCCTCACCTCCATCCAGCCCTGCCAGCTGGACCTGCCCCCTGGACACCTCTGTCCAGGAATCTTTGTGCCAGACAGAAAAAAAAAGAAAAAAAACCCCAACAACCCAATGTTTATTCTTTCACCTTTAGAAAACCAAGACTCAGTGTTAAATTCTTCATAGCCTACTAAAAAGGTTCTTTTTTTATAAAACAGGCAAAAGCCAAGTCCTCATTGATCCAATTTTTATTTCTTTACCCAGAACTTCTTAACAGCTTTAGAAAAATAGATAATTATTGCAGTTAATTTCAGCAAAACAGTTCAAACTCATCAGGGCTGCACAAGTATAATTTACTACTCCTTCTGACTTATTGTTTTGACTAGATGTAGATTGATGATTAAAGTGATAAACAGTAACATTTTTATAAAATGGCTGACTCTGCCAATGGCAACTGAATAAGAAACATGCTGAAATAGCTGTGCTGTTATTGTGATTGTACTCAAGGCTGTCAACAAAGAATATAAGTATTTGACAAGGTGTTATCTAATTGTGTTTTTAAAAGCCACGATACATACATCTTTTAAAGTGTCACTTTAAGCTGCAAGAGAATTTCTTTTATTAAAAACTACAAAGGAAAAATGAATGCCTTGCATTTTCTTGTTTCTTTTTCCCAAGCTCTGCCCTTTTGCCGTCATTCGACAGAATATATTTGCTCTTTAGTCAAATTGGCTTTTATTTAAATGGTAGCCCAAAATAGCACAGCAACATTAGGTGTATAAGAAGAAAGAACAGCGTGTCCCACAGACAATTTTTATCTCAGCCCTGGTGGGAATTAACTGATCGAAACAGAAGGCTAAGAATAAAATCCTTTTGACGCTTGGAGTTAGTGAAACAGCATTTTGGAGCAGGGAAAAGGTTTGGCTTTTTGATTTTTTTTTTTTTTTTTTTTTTTTTTTTTAATATTTTAATAAGAGGGATCACCAGGAAAAGTATCTTAACCTACTGCCTTTGGAGCTACCTGTAGTCCTTCCATGGCTCATGCTACACACAGGCATCCTTACAGCCAAAACACACTAATCCTCAGAGAGTCCCTCTGGGCTGGGGAAGGGGAGCCAGCCCTGACTCCAGAGGTGCAGAGAGCAGTCCAGGCCATCTCAGCCCTCTGCCCCTTCCTCTGCTTGTCAGGGAAAACCTGGAGACCTCAAAAAAGACCTCAAAAGGTTTGTTAATACATCAGAAGAAAGGTGGGATCTCTGGGGCAGGTGGAGGAGCTGGGGCAGGAATGGGCACTGGTGGAAAGGCTCTGCCACTGCCCCACAGAGAGCAATGGCTGGCAGGGAAGGAGGCAGTTAAAATGGACCACAGAGGGAATTAAATAAAGATGCTACAACAAAAAGAAACTCTACTTATGTGTTCTTGCCCTCTAGGATGACAATAGCATTGTGAAATGTTGCAAGGCCTGGAGAGGGATGGGGAATTAACTGCTTGGAGACCCTCTCAGTATGAGTTCACAGTGTGGGGAGGAGCAGGGGAAGTGTCAAGGACTGATGGTGCCTCTGAGCATCTCTCTGGGTGTGGGGAAGGCAGAGCATCAAAACTCTTCCCTTTTCAGCTTGGTAGGGAGCTAACACAACCAGGGAGGTGGGCCCTTGTGAAGTAGGAATTCCTGATGGACTTGCAGTGCCATCATTCCAAGAGTGTTCTCTGTTGGAGATCACCTTCAGAAAGTCCTGATCTTCACCAGGAGCCTGAAACAGACTCCAGCTTTCCACTAGCATTGCCTTAGAGTTGGCCACACATGAAGAAGGAAAAAATTTGTGGCAGGGAAGATGCCATCAGTATGGCACTTGCTAAAACCAGCACAGTTTGGGGTAAATAGCTGAGGGTCAAGGTAGAGCAGCACACTGATGAAAAATGCAGGCTCCTGAATTGCAGAGATCTGCCAATGTCATTCACACACCAATCCCAGCAGCACCACTGAAATATAGAGGTCAACTTGGTCTATTATGGGACAGCAACTTCTCATTTTTAATCCCAGTGGTATTTTAAGCACGGGATAGAAGTTAAAGGAGAAAAATCTCTTTTTAATGAAAGACACAGAGAAGTACCATCTGACCTGATTTTGTAAGGTAAGGTGCTTCATCCCTTCCTGGCCTGAGCACTGTGTGTTTGTTTGTCTTTGAAGATATATTTGCCTAGAGTTGTGGGGAACAGTCAGAGTTTCACTGTCAGAGGTTAAGAACATCTTTGCTACCATCTGATGGCCTGGGTTCACAGCATTTCTATAGATCAAGCCTTACCATTAATTTTAAAACTACCTCAAATTGTTGGTCTTTTTCAGAAGGATCTGAAAAACACTCTAAAGATAATGGTTGAGTGGCTTCCAGGTTTTGTGTTTAAAAATGTAAAGTATAAGAGACATTACAGAAAATCCTGCATATTCTTCTGCATACAGTAGAGAAGGTGAAGGTCATGGGCCCATGGCAGCCACAGAAATTAACTGAATATGAAAAATAACTGAAAAAATAGCTTATTGTTAATATGGGATCCCCTTTCTAAGTGGGGACCACAACTGTCAGATCTCTGGCCAGTTCAAAAGTCAGAAAATTTCCAATTCAAAATCCTGCCCTTTATGTAAATGAACCAGGAGCTACAACCACAGCCCTGCCTTTGAGAGCAGTGCCAATGGTTCAAGGACTGGGGCTGGATGCTGAGTGCCCAGAGCCCTCTCCCCCAGCCCTGTGGCCAAGGCAGGGACCCCAGGGATGAGCAGGACAGAGAAGCAGAGGAGGCTGTGCCTTGCTGCTGAGGAACTGAGCAGTGCTGACCTCCTGGTTTTAAACAGCAGCTGGAGCTGGGTGCTCTGAAAAGGAGAGCAAACACATTCAGACCCTGCTAAGTGACTAACTGCACCAGCTTTGGGAAGGGCAAATCACCTGGAAGAACCCAGGGTGGCCATGCAGCCCTGCCCTACCACATCTTACAGAAAACAAAAACTAGATTAACCAAAGGGAAGGGAAACCATATGAACAACAACCTGAGTTTCTACTTTTTCGGCCATAAGTGCTGGAAGTGATGCAGCACTAACTAACAGGGGTCTAGATCCATTCTTCCCATCTGGATTCTCAAGCATGTTCACAAAGAGGAAAAACAGTTCTCTGTGAGACTTTGATTTTTAATAACATTTTGGCATTAGTTCTCTTTCAGGTGCTGCTATGCCCTTTAGTAGCTGGTTCCAAATAATTTATACTACTATGAAAGGTTTTAGCACCCTTTGCATTAGCTACAAGTATGAGGAGTTACCTGAAAGCAAAGATAAAAGGTAATATAATTAGTTAACTTAATCTGAAGCAGAACATCTGACTCATTTGGGGTGCAGTCCCAAGGAAAGATCCTAATAAGTTAGTGTAGAGAAAGAGTTTTATATTCAAATGGACAAAGTAATGAAGAAATGTACATACTTGGAGTCAGACCCAGAATTATTTTTATCATCTTTTGTCTTTCCTTTTTTTACTACTTATTATTTTCAATGAAGAACTGTAATTCGAGGGTGCTGAATTTTTTCATGATTTACAAGATATAGCCAACATTTTGTGAACCTTGTGGGAATTTAAAAACTTATTTGAATTTATCTGTATTTCAGAGTGAATGCTGTGAATCTGGAACTCCTTTGGAAGAGAAGAAGAAAAAGACAGTCATAGGCTCCTGCATTAATTATGATATTTTTAGTTATTTAGCTAGATTTAGGAAAAATAAAGTCAACATACTGTAAATAAATTCTAAAATCCCTAGCTTTGTGGTTTCTCAGACTGAGTCTCAGTGGAAGAGCTTCAAAAGCCACATAATTTCTATTACAAAAAGCAGTAAAACAAAGATTTGGGCTGTCTCTTGGAATTTTTCAATCACTATATAGCAATGTCTAAAAAAGCAGAAAACTTGTTTACAAGTGCATCAGGAGGAAGGGAGCTGTTTGGGGGGATTTCAGTGTACAAAGACCTGGCCAGTACCAGATCAGTGTAACAGCTTCAAAACCATCCTCAGTATCATGCAGAGGTGGGGTGAGGAGTAATGGCTTAGGAAAAGTGGCCTCATCTTTTGGTCAAACAATTCCAGTGTCATGCACACAATTAATAAGCAGCCAGCAGAGTATGTAACTGGTGATTATCTGAACAAAGGGGTTTGCTTTTGCATTATTTCTCAGGACCTGGTGCAATATGTTGGATTTTTTAGCCTACTGCTCATTATCTCACTCATTTCCTGAGATCTTGTTTTAACTAAGACACTGTCAAAGTACTTACTTTGTTTTACTCTCTGTTTGCTTTTTGTACTGAAGTCAGGAGGATTAGATACAAAATATGATCTGGCATGATGAGAATATTCTTTCTTTGAAAGGATTCCTTTATTTTTAATATCTGAGCAGCTAGCAACAGTGATTTAGGGGTGTTCTTTCCAAGTATCTACTCATCCCAGGGCTCCCACACAGCAAGTCTACATTTAGGACTTTTGTGTTCTCATCCAGAAAATCCTGGAGGCAGGGAATGATGAATACTGAGGCTGCTTTAACAGGCAGAGAACCTGCATGGCTGCTGGTCCAGTCCCTGTCCTTGGGCTGTACATCCCACCACAGCAGGGAAATGCAGCTCTGCAGTCACTCCAGCTGTCCTGCTGCTTCTCTGCTGGTCACAGGATTTAAAAAGGGCTGGTGATGCTGTCCCTCTGTCAGTGATGACCACGAGCAATTTGTGACCAAATTCCTAAGCTGACCAGTCACCTCAGAAGATCTAGAACAAACCAGTCACACAATTCAAGTGAAAGCAAAGTCCATGTGCAGGGATCTAGCCTGAACATCTGAGTCCAACAGGATCCATAAATAAAAAATAATTAAATTTATTTTAAAAATAATTTTAAATGTATAATTTCTTCAAGAGTAAAATGCAGCCATGTCAGCTCTTCAGAAAGCATTGCTGTGCTTCACTCATGTCTTCCAGTGATGTATTAAAAGGGATAAGGACCATATTGTAGGATAACCACCATATGTCATTCACCCTTTGTTCTGGCTTTTTTTTTCCTCCTTATTTGTCAGGCTTGTTACAACTTTCTCTTGGAAGAGTGCCAATGTCAGAAGTATATACATTATCCCTTCTTTTGGCTTCTAGCAATCTGAGATAATCTCTTCATATGCAGGACAGAAGATGTGTCCAGTGGGTAATACATGGTCACACTTCTGCTGCTCAGCCTTGGGAGTATCTAATGACCTTTAATCCAGACTGGATTTTTAAATTTTTTATTTTTTTTTTTTTTTAAGACAAAAATATTAGCACTCATAACTCAAACCTTTAGACTCATGGACAGTTCCTCTATTTCCATATTCCTATTAGGAGCTTTCAGGTAAAAGAAGGGTTCTTATTTTGCATAGAGTAGTGGTGGTGGTGGATTGATTTTTTTTTTTTTAATGCTTTTTTCCTGTTGCTTTGTTAGCCTCAATATTTTCCTTTTATTAGCAGCACATTTCTGATTTATTGCAATGTGGGGCCAGCAAATAAGATTGTCAAAATGAGTATGCGCTCGTTATAACCCACTCAAAAAAAATAAAAAGGATTTTAAAAGAAAACAAATGCAAGTCAGTTTTAATTTTGACACTGATTGATGCTGATATTTCTGACCAGTTTTATGTTGCACAGATTTTGAACAATATCCTCCTCTGATCTTCAGTGCTGTAGTTATAAATACTTGATAGCATTTTCATAAAAGGATCTTTTTACAATATGCTTAATGAGAGCTTCTGCTGAAGATACACAAGTAAAAAGAAATCCAGCTTAATATGGTGATAGTCAGATACTCAATAAGTGGCATGTGTTCTCAAAAACCTCTGACAAAAAACTTTCAATTATTATACCTGTGTCTTTCAGCATCACTTTACTGTATCAATTATTCATGTAACATCTAACTGAAAAATGTTATATTTAGCAAGCATTTTAAAAATTCTCTAAACAGCAGCACAACAGCTGATATGACCAAAAAAAAAAAAAAAAGGATCATTCATCACCTGTCTGCAATGATGAACCTGCCACAAACTGGGAAGAAAAAAGTTTTTTTTCCCCCCTTGGCCTAATAAAAACCTAAACCACAAAGTTATTTGTGATTATGCGACATTTGCTTTCCATTTCCACAGCCAGTTAGGGTTCACAAACATGAAAATCCATTATGGAATGGTACATAAAGTGTGACCAATCCTTGTTCAGTCAATTAGTGAGTGAAGTCTGAATATGATGTTTATCTGATCATCTGCATCTTTGGTACAGACATTGGTAAAGGTGGCACTAACAAAGGGCTGGGTTTGAAGTCCTGGGAGCAACTGGTTCAAGAATTTCCACATTTGCTGATTGTGTGTTCACACACAGTACACAGCAGTGACTTTCTTGTTTGTATTATATTAAGGACTATATATGGAAGAATATGAGCATGTGACAGAAAATAAAGTTAATACTAAAAATCACTTTTTGGGAGCTTTGTTTCTATTTATGAAGCTTGTTATTAATGTAGGACTTAAAAAAAAATACTGTGTGGTCTCTTAGTTTGTACTAAGACACACATTAAATATGGACATATTATTTCTCTGAACACAATGCTATTTTTATTTTACAAGAATTACTCCAGTGACTTCCATATAGAAATTATCTCACACATCTGTATTCTGATTATAATATTTAGTACAAGGGTCATGAATAATAAAATTGCTAAATATGCTTATTGCCATCTATAAATAAAGGTTATCAGACTGGAGGTTTTTGTTTTTGGAGTGGTGGAAAAAGTAGGGTTAGTTGTAAGACAATAGTGCTTTAATTTAACTTTGAAAATAAATACTTAAAATTATAAATATTCAAATGACTTCCAAGATGCAGCGAGCCTAAATTAATACTTGCAAAATGAATGCAACAGCACAACTGCAGAAGATCACTTAATGGCAGAAAGTTCACAGATCTGCCAGCAAAACATCTATAAACATTCGAGTCATCTTTCAGCATGGATCCTGTCCCATCCAGTGGTAAAACTCCAGTTTAGGTCTGAGGGGATAAAAAGGCAATTCCCCATAAGGGCTATGGAAATTGCAATTTTGGGTGCTGTGGTATGGACACATAGCTAAAGTGTCACTAGAAGGGACAAAAGGACTGCTGGAGCTAAAGAAGAAAATGTAGATCACTATTTTAAAACAACCCAAAAGATGTTATACCTGACAAAGAACGAGAGGAGAACAAAACCTGTTTCCTGTCCCTGTTTGTGGAGGGGCTGAGCACTGGAACAGGCTGCCCAGAAAGGCTGGAGCCATTCAGAACCCTCCTGGTTCCTGCATGCACCTGCTCCAGGTGACCCTGCCTTGGCAGAGGGATTGGGACTGGATGATCTCCAGAGGTTCCTTCCAACCCTGACTAATCATGATTCCATGATTCTGTCCCTGCTTCAATCTTGTGAACTGCAAATAACAGCCAGCCAAGAGTCACCCCATGTTACCAACACAAATGTGAGGATTCAAGTCTGAATTTTCTGTACTTTGTGTGGCCTTTGAAGAGATAATGCAAAATAGTTTAAGGGTTTGAAGTTGCTGTTGAGTTTTGTCTTTTACTGGTGCTTTTTATCGGCTGGTTCTCACAAGCACAGACAAATACAAGGGTAACTTCTGTGGTACTCTAAAATCTCCCCTGGAAAAGAATCCCAGCCCTCAGACCCCTTTAAGCTGCTGTGCAGCATCACACAGGGCATGATGCTCAGACATTGCCATGTCCTCAGGGCAGGTCCAGGAGCTGGTGGAAGAGCACCTTGCCCACCCCTGGCAGCGAGAGGAGCCCTGTCCCACCCTGCAGCCTCTCCTGCAAGCACTGTGTCCCCAGGCACTTGGCTACATGTGGGGATGCTAACTCTGCTAATGGCGAGGTTGCAGCACAGCAATGAGAGGAACAATGTTTGTTTTGATCAGTTTGATAATTCATTTAAAAGTATTGTACCAGAGCCATGGAGACAGAAAGCCACGCCATTGTTACACGCTGGCACCGTCTCGTTATGTGAAGTAATTGAAACCTGTGGGAACAATATATGATTTAAAGCAGACAGTGAGGTTCTTTTCTTAAACAACAATAGCATTGTTTTTCTATGGTCCTGATCTTGCTCATGGGAGCAAACTTCTCTAGGCAAGGAGTTAGGGAAATTTTCGGCTGCTGATTTTTAGTGGCCAGCAATGACTTTTCAGGAAGGTTGAAGATTTGGGCCCTTTTTAAAAAAGAATGTCTTCAATGGGATGTTTGTGATTTGCATATCTGCACATATCTGCCACGTGGGTTTCCCAGTGCTCCTTGCATGTTTAAGATCAATAGTTCAGTTTACAGTAAGGGATGTGCCCTGAATTTCTCTGGAGGGTCCTGCATGTTCCTCTAGTGGGGCTTGATGTCTGCTGGGTTAGGGGGATACTTAAAACATTGCTCTCTTCTTTGCATTAGGTTTATGTCCTAAATCAACAATTAATAGTAGCAAAAAAAAAAAAAAAAAAAAAAAAAAAAAAAATGCAATTTAGTATTGCACACCTCAGAGGTGCTCAGTTGGTACCAAGGAATTTCTTTGCCATAATTAAGAGGTTTGGAAACCAGATGTACAAATGACAACCGATCTTGATTTACTTGGAAAAATGAGTCATATCACTTATTATTAACTATTAAAGTAATTTAAACCCTTTTGAGAATAGATCTAACACTGCAGTGCTTTGAAGGTTTGATATGTCTTGTAATCCATAGATTATTAAAGTTAATTTCTCTGCTGAGATCCTGCTTTCAGTAAAAAATGCATGCACACTAAAACGGTGTTGGTTTTTTTTGTTTGTCTCCCTCTTTTTTATAACAAAGATGTACTTTAATTGGCTTTCTATTTATACTGCACTCAATGAAGGTATGGAGGCTGCAAGTGGGAGAAACCTTCCACAATTCTGGCTTGCAAAGCATACAGAAAAGCACACCATTCATCCACAAGTACACCCAAACCTTTCATTTGAGTTGGGTTGTGCTTGTGGGTGCGTGGAGTTCTTTTCTCTCTATTTGTTCTCCATGTATAATTTAGACTACATTTTGCTTTAGAGACCCTTAGTGGATAAGGAAAAGAAGGCAATAACAATATGTTGATTTATATCACCGTGAAACATTTTTCCCCCATACTTCAAAGTAATTTTAATTGAATTTAATCCTCTTGACTTTCATTTACTTATAAATGAGTTTTAGTTGTAATGTTAGAATGAAACAGAATTTAGCAGTTAACAGGTTTTTAGTGTTTTTGATTATAGATTATTATATAATGTTTCTTGGGCTAGAAAATACTGAATGCTAAATACTGTCCCATATTAGATCATTTTAAAACCTTCCTCTCTTCACAAGTAGGAGAGAGGCATAACAATTTAGGTTAAAGTACAGTTCATTTAAAGAAGTAAAAATGTTTGAGGAATGATTAAAACTGCTGCAAATCACTTACCAGTTTATGTTCATGATTAAGAATATATCTAAGCAGAAAATAAAAAAAAAAAACAAAAAGCAAAACACAAAAAACAAAAAGAAACAAAAAAAAACGAGTATCTTCCAAAGGAACTATGCCATGCATGATTCCATCAGTTCTGTGGGCACATTTATCATATTTCAGCTCCTCATCCATAGATCATAGGACACTAAGATCCCAATTCATTAAAAATTGAATACTCTATTTAAGCTGGATGTTCTTATGCTTGGAGAAAAACCATGAAACCCTTTTTTGTTTTGGCTTTTTTTTTCCCTCTGAAAAGTCACATTTTGCCATTTGATTCTACCTGGACAGCACTCCTCAGTTAATTGCTGCATAATCTTAGAGCTTCATAATTGAATGTACAAAAGAAAATTTCAAAAGGAAAAATGTCTGCTATGAAAATTACAGAATAATTCCCACCTACCCCCTTGCACACACCCATGCAACCCTTCCTGCTGCCCCAGTCATGACACAACTGATCACTGCCACTGCACTGGTGCTGCACTGGCAGCTCCTGGGGCTCTCCCATCCTGCTTGTGCAGGTCAGTCCTGCACACCCTGCTCACTCGTTAGCAGGCACATCAGTTCCAGCACAGCTCCCAGAGCCCAGGCAGCCCTGACACTGCCTGGCACTCTCAGCTGCTGACTTTGAACACTGAGCTTTGAAACAAGAAGTTTGGAAGCACCAGATGATCTAGTCTGCTAATGAATGAGATCATCATAATGAGGATCTAGTCTGCTAATGAATAAGCTGGGTGTGCAGGATGGGCAGGAGCAGCAAACAAGCTTTTTCTGGGTTTCTGAAGAGATGGGGATGGCTTTGAAGCATGTAGCAGAGACTTTCCTGTTCTCTGGCAGAAACATGGTCAGGTGCAGGATATACAAACACAGTGACTGCCATATTTTAAAATACGCCTACAATCCCTAAGGATCTTAGTTACCAATATTCAGATTTATGTTTTACATATTTATAAATCTAGTTTTGGTATTAGGTTTCAAGTTAGCACATCTATATTGGCCTGGCTTACTGGGGTCTTCTGCCATCCATACCACTATACGCAATCCTAAATTTGAAATGCATACAGGAATCTGTCTTCTTCATTGGAGCAGGGACATTCCTTCTGGTTTCAACTCATGATGCAAAAAAATTCCCCTACTTGAAAAAACTAGGAAAGTGCAAACCAACCCCTCCCACAACCTGCATATTGCTTAGGTACCAACAGTTTGTTTTTTCTGACACAAAAATCACTTATTTAGTAAGCTTTTATTGAAATGCATTGATGCTTATCAAGATAACACTGTAACTCCACTCATAACATCTGAAAACTTTCTGCATATTAGAGAATTTCAGAACTTTATTCATATGTACTCTGACATAACACATTTACTTACCCTGTCAATGCACCTACTGCCAGCTAAGCTTACACAATACAAGGAGTTATGTTTTCCCGAGAAAAGCCCATTAAAGCCAAGAGAAATTGCCTGTTTGCATTTGCATCCACTGTTATGGAATAGCACAAGATGGAAAATGTAGACAATGTGTAGATGCAGAAGTATTGTTATTAAAGGTGTACATGCAGCAAGCACATCCCACACTCTCAGTCCTGTAACCACTGTATCCTGCTATACAATAACAACCTGCTTCCTATTCAAAGTAATCACTGGTGAGGGCAAATCTTGAATTTTTAATGCTGCCTGATGTAGGCAGACCAGTGCTCTAAATGAGAAAAAAAAAAAAAAAAAAAAAAAAGACCTGCTCCTAAGAGATGCATCTGTCTATAGACTCTGCTTAAGAAAATTAAATGGGGCAAATAAAGTACTTAAACATAAAGTTTGAAGGAAATTCCAATTAAATGCCTTGTCCTAAATGGACAAGTGCGGATTGACTGAAGTTTTTCCTCAAAGGAAAAATTTTCTGTTCATTCCACATGCTACTATCATGAGTGGAGGAAGTTCTCCTCCATTCAGCAGCAGCCACCAATGTTTGACAGACAAACCTCTTGGTTTCCTGCAGCAGGAGATGCCTGTGGGACAATCAGGAACACAAAGAAAGAAAAGGTGGGCAGGAATAAAGGTCTCCCCATGAGTCTGGATCTGCAGAAGGTGGGAGAAATGGTTAAGGACAGCTCCCTGTAAGAGAGGGGTTCAAAGTTGTCCTGTCAGTATTTTTCCACGTCTGGCTGATGCACAGTAGCAGCTCACCCTGCTGGGGTGGCTGCTGTGCCATAGCATGCTCAGAACACACCCCCATGCCTTAAGCACTGTCAGAACCAGCTGGGGATTCTTTACGTGCAAGAGGGGTTAAAGGAAAAAAGCAATCTGGTGGTCCTTTTTTTTTTTTTTTAATTCCAGTTTCTTCCTAGAAATACACAGGAATTGGAATTGCCCCCTTTCTTCTTGCATATACAGATGCTTGTTACTAATTACCACAGTTGAGACGGTGACCTGAGAACTGAACTGCAGCAAGAGCTGCAATCTCTATTCTTGTTCTCCAAGGCTGATCCTGGAAGTGGGAAAGGTGATGTTCAGCATTTGTCAAGAAGAGTGAGAAAAGCATTACAAGCTTTATTTTATACAATCTACTGCTCTTCAATTTTTGAGGTCAATTCCAGAGGTTGAGTGTTACCTTGGGTCAAAACCCAGAAATTCTGATTGAAGAAATGTGTGATTCTCTGCACAGAGGAGAAGGTGTTTAGGGAAGGCAGGTACCACACCAATGTGCAGGCAGGCACTTTTGGGAGCTAATGTAACCCCACTGCCCAAAATCCTGGGGAGAGCCTGCCCCAAAAAACCTCCTCCAGCTGGAAGAAGTAGCTTTGTTTGCATCCTTTGGAGGCACTGCGGCTGCCAGGGCTGCAGCCCCCCAGAAAGGGCATAAATTATTCAGAATTAGGGACCGTTCCCAATTTCGGGTGCCAGAGGGAAGTGCAGGAGTGAAGCCCTGTGGGACCCCACCTGGCCACTGCAGCAGCACTGGGGCCGCTCTGGTGCTGCTGGTTTAAAGCCTTTTAGCACTTCGTAAAGCAGCCCTTAGCAGCCCACAAAGTTTACT